>NC_137459.1:286301711-286794211 GCF_964235325.1 Thermobia domestica
TGGAATATATTTTGTGTTGTGCGTTTTTCCTTTGACTGTGAAGCTAGCACATCAACTTCTTCTTCTTCTTCTTTTTACCTTATTGATTATTACCATTAACAGTACAAACGAAATTTTGAACGGCAGAATCCAACAGAAACGTAGCACAAACGATTGAAACTATTTTTGATAATGGTTGTTGGAGTGGCTATTATATCTTGATGTATCATACGAACGTATTGTCCGGTGGGAGAGAACCAAAAATTAATTTCACAGCCATTCACTTTCATCAATAATGCATCTTAAAGGGAATAATGTGGGACATTAAACTAAATAAATAAATAAATGTAATTTTGTGATAGTTATTTTCTTTTAATTAATTACTTTGGGACACATTCCATAATAATTTGCGTCAACGCTAATAAACGCAGAATCTACATTTCTGTTTGTGATACTAGCTGTAGCAGTTATAATTAACTTTTGCATATTTTGTTTTGCATTGTCCTCCGCAATTCTTGCTAAAATTGGTAAGGATTGAACATATCTCTCATGATACTTAATTTTTATATATAAATGGATTAAACATGGCGGTTCCTATATTTTTACTTATATTTTATAATAGTTTCTTTGGCAACAGCGCCATCACGTGATAGGTGTTGACATTGTGAGGGGTGCTTTTTAATCATATGTGAGTTTGTTTCAAAAATATTATTTTTGTAATACTCTATTGTGGTGAGCAGCAATGCAAAATGTTTTATATAGATATGATTTATTTTCAGATGTAGTTTCCAATTGTAATGTATTCTTTATCCGACATTATTGTGTCATCGTGTATTTATTAATTGAATGATGTATGTATCTATAAAACGCTTCTGCTTTTCCTAATCTTTGGTGAATATGCAGTTTATTTGTGATTTTGTTTGTGATTTTTAAGCTTAACGTGAATTACAATGTATCATCACAGTGTCAGTCTCTTCGTACGTCAAAGTTCGTTGATATACTATTAATGTTTAATCTCTACCGTATGTATATAAGTTGATAGGTTGTAACATCCACAATTAATACTGTAAGTGTTATTTAACGTAATATAGTAGCTATTACCCACATATTTACAGTGATTTCTGTCGTATGCATATTTATTGTACATTGGGGAGTTGCGAATGTAAGTCACTTTTCAATACCAAGTTTTGTGTACAAGGCATTGCTTTGTACTTAGGTACCGTAATGTGACCGTGTAATACTGTTTTACATTGTGCGAATTGATGCGGGGTATACCAGAGATTTTCTCCCTAACACATATTTATCCCTTATAGAGAAGAAAGTTTATAACCCTAGCAGGGAGAACTTTCTAGTTCTTATTTATTTGAATAATCATGAAGATAGAAACAGAACAATTTTACTTATGTGCAGTCAGATTAAAAGAGCACTATTTTAGTTGAAACAGGTAGTGAAACATCTCACGCCTAACCTTTTGGTAGTCGTTAGAATCACTGACTTGGTTTCTTCAAATGTTTATCTATTCATAATCAGTCGAAATGTCAGCATGATAATAACGGAAAATGGGGATATGTTTAGATGAAGGCGGCCAGAAGTAGGTTAATATATATATACGGAAGAAATGAGTTGAACTATGGGAACCTTAATTGATTTGATTATTTAAGAAAGAATAGAAGTACATGTACAAGTGAGAAATGCTGTAGAGACTATACGTACTTACCGGAAGCGTACATAAGAGAATATGAATGCAGTGATGCAGATAATTACCCTAATCTAACATTAACAGAAATTAGCGAAATTGTAACATTTTTTCGAAAAAAAAAGGCTGTCTCTCTTCAACTAAACATAAGGCCAAAAAAGATAGTATCAGTGTAGGGTGATTAGTCAGTTAGAAAAACGAAGTTGGCAAATTTTTACTTTGAGCCAAACAGTGACTTCAACCGGATCACATGAATCGATTACAATTACTAACACAGTGAAAGTAATGTACGATGTTAAGAATTATACTATAAGTACAAGGGCCACAATGTTACTAAACATCAATTCAGGTGAAGCGGTGACTATGAATTTTCAGATCTAAATTAGGGGCTACCGCCCCCCAAACCCCCCGCTCAAGTACCATAAAAACATCCAAAATAATAATAAATAATCACACCATTACTATAAAGCTAAGATAAGAAGAGAAAGATTAAAAAAAAAAAAAAAAACTCGTCTAATCATAAATCAGTGCATGACAAAGAAAAAAAAAATTACATCTCAACAAGACAATAGGACAAGCAGCAGCAAACCAAATACTTTGCCTAATACTCAAATGCAAAACAAATCAAGAATAAAAATAATATGAATTAAAAAAGGAAAACACTCACCATTTCGCCATAGGAGAACACTAGAACACTCATGAATAATGAACTCATAACTGCTGATTCCACACACGAAAAAATAAGATACCAAGAACACATGCGCAATACCCAACATTACTGAAAAATGTTCCTTTCCGCACACACGTCATTTTATTAAACCGAGCACACTTGCTATTATTACAAACAAGAAACCAATAAACGTCCACTTTTACAATACATCGAAAATATCTTCAGCTTTAGACCACAACTATGATAGGTTTTCTCTAACTCAATTCAACCAATTCAATTACGCGCTTCCCGCATGCCACAAACAGCAGCGCACACATACATTCACACAGAACATGTGACATCACAGTAACAAACTACCATATGACTACACAGACACCTAGGGGGAAAAATATGAACTAAGACGTCACACCAAAGGCACGAACAGTTCCAACAAGTGACTCACGCACATACAGTTCCAGGAAGTAACTGAACCTATAAGAACCGATTAAAGTCACAGTTGGAGTCAAAGTAAAGACTTACCACGAAGTTAAATTCTGAGCTATATGAGTTCTCGTATTGATGCTATATTTTGATTCATTTCAAAACATGATGTTCTCAACTGCAGGGGACATTCCGTAGAGCTCCCGTGCCGGGCATTTCCTTAACATTAAATAAAGTACGAAAATTCAAACAGCGACCCCAGTTGAAGTACTAACACCTTATAGGTGTATCCCCAACCAGAATTTGGCTTCCTTGAGAAGAAAGGCATGAAACTAAGACTTCATGTTTTGTAATAAGTAGACAGGCAATGGAGCATAATATGGCAGTGTTTCAAGCTCAGTGTCTTATTAACTAATGCAGGACGTGCATATTGCAGTAATAGAGGGAAGTACAGAGATGTAGAGCGGAAGCGAATAGGAGGGAGTTGCATCTTAACCAAATGTGGTGAAATGAAGCAACAATTTGGGTGCTATTCTATTTTATGAGGGCATAAATTTGTAAAGTACACGTAAGGAATAGCAATCCTACTTTGTATCACAATATGATGGTACAACTAATCAAAAAATATCGGGATCTTACTTCTTACATGTATAATAAAATAGAAGTACGAAATCGAAAGTGTGCTCCTTACTATGTAATACTCCATAAGAAAAACCTAATAAAGTGAAGTGCTGCGTGAAGGCATTGTACAAAGTGATCATAGAAATGTCGCCAAGTTGTACCACATACAGGGCAGGCGTTTTATGCCATATAATGTATTTTTCCATTATCCTCTTTTATTTGTATACTCTTACGGACGCACCACCTCCCTACCATTTGGGGCACCGTGCTCCGTTTCTGCCCTGACTCGGTTATATAGCATTCGTGTTTTATGCGCTGCAGATTTTATTCCATATGTGCACACGCTGTAATTATACTCAGAATTCCTAGTCAATTTGTATTCATTAATGCAACCCTTCCCTTAAGAAACGTTTTCATTGGCAGTAAGAATTACATTTCGTGCAAACAATTCATATTTCATTAATGTAAGTATACCCTTGTCTGGCAACCTAGTATAGGAAAGAAGTATAATTTTTGATAACTCAGGGACATGTATTTGATAAGTAACCCTCCCCGAACCCCCTTCTGAAAGTTTATTTATATAATAAGCATACTATAGCAGGATGTTTATAGAGATGGTTGGAAACATGAGAAGGTTAAGAATTTATTGTTTTCGTTATTTCTGAATAGTACATGCTTTGCAACACTTAACAGTTGGAAGGTACTAATTTTGTGTAGTAATACATATTAATACATATACAGATGAATACGTATCGAGTGAAGAGCAAAGAAAGCATGAAAATGAGAAATATTTGTGATTAACAGTTAAGAGTGAACGACTGAAATGAAAGGTGTATTAAATTAAGTAAATGGCAATACAACATTGAAAACACGTTCGAAGATTAGCCAATAAGAATACGTATAGCAATACCTGATATTAGAGAATAATATATATACAGAGAGAGAGAGAGAGAGCGATGGCTAGGTACGTGTATGGGTGAAATTCAGGAATTGCTGAAAAAAAAAAATAATAATAAATTCGCCCGCTGTCGAAGGGTTGGCTGGTTTAAACCAAACGAAAAATGCTTTAAATCGTATGAACGTAATGGTGACGTTTCCACATATCAAACCATTCTCATTACGTTTATCTGCTTTTCACCTTTTAATCAAGGGGTCCCGTGTTCAATTTTCGGTCGAACCACAACCCATCTTTCAAGTGTAAACCAAGTAGCGATTCGAGGTGTCCTTTTAAGGCGAAAGTTTTCTCCGTGATAACCTTGGTATTTCATAAGGATGTTAAGCCTAAACATACGAAACGAGACTAAATTATATATTTCTATTTGCCTGAATGCCTGTTTTATAAAGAAGCCAAGGTTGCTTAAATATATTGATAGAAATTGGCAAAATTTATCAACTGCTTACGCAGCTTCCAACATCAGCTTGGATTTGACTTTGTTTTATACCAAATTTGTAATTTAATACCACAGTTTTTAGCGCAGTGATTATGATACGTTGACCTTAAAATTTTATATACAAATACATTTAAAGTAATAACAGGATTTTCCCAGTGGCTAAGGCGGGAGTTTCCCGATTTATATATAATTGTATAATGTTTTTACTTGTGTAACTGTTTATCTTTTTGTCCTTCTGAAATGACTTCTGACAATTATATTAACAAGTAGGCCTATGTAAAGATAAGTACAACGTATTTTTATCAGAAGTCCTTCCTGAGTGAGTCGGCAATCGCATTTGTGACCAATTAGGCCCGGTTTCGTGTCGAAATGGACAATTTTTCTTGGATGAAGCGGTTTGGATTCCGCTTTAAGCTTATGTGACCCCTTCCAGCATAACCTTGTTGTTGCATAACAACACCGAGGCGAAACCAACTAATTTCTGTCCATACCTAATATAAATACATAGAGTAAATTATTTAAACCAAAAAAACCTGGTTTAAACAAACAAAAAAAAGGGTTAAAACAAAAAAAAACTGTTTTTTTTTTTCAATAAAAACCATGGTTTTTGCCAACCCTGCGCTGTCGTAATATTGTTTATCAAATTTAGTATCATATACCTATTGATAGTAAAGATAGGTGCTATTTTGTTGTAGGAACATTAAACATTCAAGTTCTCAGTTCTCTACAAAGAAAATCTAAGCAATTTAACTATTTAGGTGAAGTGTCGTAAAAGTGTTGATATTAAAACGGATGTTTAACAGAACCTCGAAGTAGGCAAAAATGACTATTAGTAGGTGTGTGTATCAAGTGTATATTGTGAAAGAAGGTTTTTAAAAATTGAACCTGCAAAATATCTGGAGAAATAAATGTCAATCGAAAAAGAATGTTTAATGTAAAAAGTTATTAGGCGGAAGTTCATCTGCGCTAAAATTAGCCTACTTCCTCGTGTGGTGAGCTACGTAAAGTTCATTCGAAACCTTTCTCTGGTTTGTGATAGATGGCGCTGTAGTTTGTAAAAACTAGATTCATTAAAACACATTCGTCAATTCGGAACCACCACGTTTCATTCCAGAAGTCTGCTGTAACGGTATAATTATTTTGTTCTATACGTTTTCTTGATTCGTGATAGATGGCGTTACTTTCAACAAGTAGTATTTGGGACTCTCTTTCTCTAGTGCGAACTTCATGCTTTATTGAATTATGCTTTACCATTAACATAGTGGAACTTGTTTTTGTACTTTCTCTCAGTATGGGGGTACTTATTTCTGGTAAGTCCCCTTGCGTCTCATCATTCAGTTAGAGTAAGTGGTCAAAATAATTACCTCCATCCTCGATGCATTTATTGATCCTTGCTTCCAATAGTTACACAACTTAAATGTATATATATATATATATATATATATATATATATATATATATATATATATATATATATATATATATGTGTGTGTGTGTGTGTGTGTGTGTGTGTGTGTGTGTGTGTGAGTGGGAGAGAGAGAGTGAGTGAGTGAGTGATTTGGGTTGAAGCATCTCTAATTTGCCCAATCATATTTTTACAAGCTATAGACACCCGTTGATAAATATTATCTTTTAGCAAACCCCAGAAAGTGTGGCAACATAAGATCTCGCAGTCTGGCAGGTCAGTATCTGCCCATTGTAGTCTCGATTTTCTACCTCCCTTGCTACTGCGGAATAATGTGTTGGAAATACCGAGTTCAAACCACATGTTTGAAACTTAGGTTTTCAAGCAATGTTAGCAGTTCGTTTTTCGCAATGTGCCAGTGTTGTTCACTGTTCTCATTATCCAGAATGAAATAGTGGCCAATGAGTTCCTTGCCAGTTGTTCCACATCAAACATTAACGGAACAGGGACGTTTGTTTCCAACTTACCGCAGCCGTTGTGGATTTTCTACACCTTGCTATCGCATATTGCGATATTGGTCCGATTACCGTACTGCTCGTAAAGTCGACTTGTCAGGACGGTACCCGACTAATCAAATCAGTTTTTCTTTGTACTTCTTGAAGTACCCATTGATAAAATGTCACCATCGAAAACATCCCCTTGAAGTTCCTACCAACACGAAAATGAGCAAATCGTGAGTTATTTCTCGAATGCTCACATAGGAGTTATGAGGTACCGCAGCTAATACTGCGGTTTCATTATTTTCTCCGATGACTGTTGTTCGACAGTTTCTATTTTAGGGTGCACTTCTTCAGTTGCAAATTGACGTTTGTGCCAGATTTTTCGTAAGTCGATAGTCATTTCTATTTTTTTCTTGTACAGGAAAATAATCCATGATTACGGCGTAGCAGTAGCACCCAAATGACAATATGAAATGCAACAAATTAAAATAATAAAACTAAGTGAAAGTAATTCTAAAAGTAACAGAAAATAAACGAATGAAACAACTCCTTAACGAACAGAATAAAAAAAATCACTTGAAAGTATTGTCAGTATCACCGAAATTCAAAATAAATACACTTTGAAAGTAATACATAACAATATAATCACAGAAGAACTCAATGAATAGAGTGAAAATCGTTCAATGGGATGCGCTATCAGCTGAAAGAACATACAGAAAAAGTTTCATCATATAACTTTCAATGGACAGTGAAGCATAATTCAATTGAAAGAAATTAAACTTACCAACTTCTCGCTAACTATAGCGTCATCTATCATGAGTCGAGGAAGCGTTTAGGAAGAAAGAGAGAGAAAAATTACCGTACATTTATTGTGGAATGAAATGTAGCAGTTCTCAATCGAAGAAACCTAGTTCTTGTCTGCACCATTTATCACAAATCGAGAAACAAAAATATTTCGAGTAAACTTTGTCAAATTTTTTTCTTCCGACGTTTATTTTTCTAGATATTTTGCCGTCTCAATGTAAAAGGATCTCACTCTGTATGATCTGCAGAGGATGTAGTTTAGCAGAAAGATCTCTGTGGTGATGATCAGGCCTACACGCAAATACAGTGTAAGTGGTTATATTTGATACACTATTAAATACATAGTGACTGTCGGGCCGCGGTGGCTCAGTGGTAGAGTGTTCACCTCTGGTGCTTGGGATCCGGGGTTCGATCCCAGCCCCGCCAAGTGAACTTTGTGGTGGACAAACACCGTGTGCGTGGGTTTCCTCGGGGTTCTCCCGTTTCCTCCCACTTTCTTCATTGCACCATTTCATTCATTATCACCGTCTCCTTTAGCCTAACCGGCATAACCGTGGGACGTAAAATTTCATTTCATTTACATAGTGACTGTACGTTCCAAAATATTGATATTGACGTTAGTGTTAATTGACTTTAGGTTTGGCTTTGTTATATAACGGTAATCAGTACGTGCACCACAAATTTTACTATACTAGATGAAATCCTCCAGTTTAGTGTGAAGCGAGTGACTCCTTTCATTTAGTATCAAGTCTAAACAAAAGAACATAAATTTCACGCCATGGTATGTAGTCAACTAGAGGCTTTCAAAACCAACTGTTAGATGAATGTAATATAGAATAGGATGTAAAAAGAGGAATAACAGCAGTAACAACATAGAGCAACTACAGACAAATGGTCTTACTGGGGAAATGGAGTGATAATATGACTTTTCGTATCAATTTCTGCTATCTGCTGCTTTCTGTGTAATGGTGTGGGGTCATTTTGTATGTTCCTGTGTTTGAGAGTTCGTTTCAGTTTATATATATATATATGAAGGGTAAGGGGGAAAAAGAAGGAATGTCACAAAACTTCATTTTCGAGAAAACGGTGTTTTTATATTTTAAACTGCGTAAAAAAGAATTGGGTAGTCAAACCTTTTGCCCCTTTTTACATGGATATTTCGACAGCTACGTATTCATGGCATATACTGTCAAATAGTACCAAGAGTCACCAAAAGATAGGACAAAGCACCTGATAAAAGACACATATGGACATTCCTTGTTTTTTCCCCTTACCCTTCATATATATATATATAAAGCACTGAGTGTATTACTTTAATTACTGTGTCCCATTCCTTATTTAACCAACCTATATCTGTGTTGCGGAAGACCGGGTTCGATTCCCGGCAGGAGCTCATGTGGTGTGGATCCCACCTTAAGCTGTAGATTGACGTCTCATGTAGCCTTGCTACTGAAAGAAACGCTAAGCTAATGCAATCAAGTGAAGAACCTTATCTATATTAAGTTTTAATAGTTTGTTTGATATGCTCTTTTAAATTTAAGAACACCTTAGAGATACAAAAAATAAAACATTTAGCGTCAGAGCATTCGAAGCATTTAAAAGTACAATACAATATTATACTTAAAGCTTACTTATTTGGAGACAGAAATGACATCCAAAGTTTCGTTTAAAAACTGAGTACATACATATATATATATATATATTTACAGGGTTGCACAAAAAAATCTAAAACGTTTGCAAAAGTGTTAAAATCATACCTAGTGTGGTGTGGGGCCTTATTTTGCGTCCAAAACAACTTGGATCCGACGTGGAATGGACGTATACAGCTCCTGAATCGTGGTGTGTGGAATTTTGTACCATTCTCCTCCAAAACATGCTCCAGTTCCTTAAGGAATGCTGGCGGAGGGTAATGAGACCGAACACGCCTTTCTAACTCAGACCACAATGGCTCAATGACGTTCAGATCTGGTGATTGTGGGACCCAGGGGAGGTGTGATAGCTCCTGGTCATGCTCCTCAAACCATGATTTCACCGTTTTTGCAGCGTGACGGGGCGCCAAATCATCTTGGAGGTGCCATCACAATCAGGAAACAATATTTGGGCCATTGGTGAAACCTGGTCCCCCAAAATGGCCCCATACGCCTTAGGATTCATCATTCCATGCAGGGCTATGATGGGACCTGCAGAAAACCACGATATCACTGCCCATACTGTAACAGAACCACCCCCGTGCTTTACAGTTGGGAGCAGACAGTCTGTATCATAGGCCTGTGACGGTGTTCTCCATACGTAAACACGACTGGTTGTTGGAAACAAGGTGAAGGTCGATTCATCGGACCACATTACGTGTTTCCACTGCTCATGAGTTCACGCCTTGTGGTTCTTGCACCACTGAATACGCCTCTTCGCATTTACTGCTGTGACCAGGGGTTTGGCGATAGCGGCCCTGCCATGAATTTTCATTTTATGAAGTTCCCGTCGCACTGTTTTCGATGAAACCGGGCTCTGTAGGTCGGAATTGAGTACAGGCGTAATTTTCATTGCAGTGGTCTTCTTTTTAGCTGCTACAATCCGTTATAATGCCTTCCGGTCCATATCTGACAGGATTGTCTTTCCACCACTGTTGTGCTTTGCAGACGTCGTTTACCCATGAATTGTTTATGCCCTCGTGACACTGGACACAGTGCGTTTCGATACCCCCACAATGATTGCCACTGTTGCCACTGAAGCTCCAACCAGACTGGCACCAACGATCATGCCTCTTTGGAAGTCTGTCAGGTCGTTCATTTTACCGCACCACTTTCACACCACGACACTCACAGGTGAACGGTTTACTGCTGACGGAAGAGTAAGGTCCACATGACACATTGAAAACAAAAAAAGATCGGCAACCGCAATACGCGTTGTACAGTGGAGGGCCAAACTTACGTGTCCTGTATGAAGTACTTTTAGATTTTTTTGTCTATCCCCTGTATATATATAATCTTTTAAAACAACAAAACTTAACATAGATAATTGTTGGTTAAATAGTGAATGGGAGACAGTGGTTGCAGAGTACTTCAGTACTGATATAGTCACAAGCGGAACATAGCCTTTGTTACCGGGCGACTTGCCCAGCAAATTTGGTTCAGATCCGGCCGGTAATTACCGAGAAATAAATTATCACATTCTTACGCATAGATATATTTGGAGTGAAACTATGAGCTAACGCATGTTTATGTCAGGAGCTAATACAAACAGTAATGTGAATTGGGAATTTGCTCTTTACAAACCAAGGAACACGCAACTTGGCCCCACCATTTCAGAGCAAAAGAAACCACCGCTTGAGGAATGATAGTAGCAATTGATAGGGAAGTGCCTATCTTTACTACCCTTTCCCAATGAGTCCATTCCGTTATATTGCCTTGATGGTTTTATTACTTTACTCCTATTTGTATTTCCCGTGAAGAAGGTTTCAGGAAAGAGCCGAAAGCTTGCACTGCAAGGATTTACGGAAATCAGAACTTAAAGCGAGTGAGATGATAGTTAGAATTTGTTGGCATGTTAGTATACTATTTGTGCTTTTATTGACAAAAAATTTTCTCCCCATTTCATGCTTTCTTAGATGTACATTTTTCAATTAACTTTTGACGAAAAATATTACCCAACTTTGTATTAAATGCTGTGTACAGAGAACCATAACCCCGACTTCCTTTTGAAAGCTCTATGTGCAGAACCAATAGGCCCAAACACTTGAAACACAAGATTTATATTGTGTGAAATTTACAGAACGTTAATAAGAAAATGTACATTTATTTCTGCACAAAACTATACACATTCTTTAAACATTGATTGGTTCAAGTTCTGAACATAATTATATTTATATTCGTAATCTGGTGTAATATTTAGTTGCATTATTTCAAAGTAATTTTGTCTGTTGGATATATGTCTTGAATGAGCTCAAAGATAGATAAAATACTAATTGTAACAAAATTAGATTTAGTAAGTATTTTTATTGTAATTACAGATTTCTGGCATGCCCCATCAGACGGACTGTGGGTGAAATGAATGAAATGTTTTGCTGTTAGACTGTTTCAGACTGTGTATATTCGTGGATCACGCAACACAATTATATATCATAATTTGGATTACTTCAGAAATAGGTATAGTATATGACATTTTGAGCTAGCAGAGTTCAATTATTAATCAGTGATAAAGTGGAAAAAATTGCGACTGGGCCACGAATCGATTCCGGATCTTTGGCTTCCAGTTCTGAGACGTTAACTACTACATGTTCAGTTAACTGCAGGATTTGGTTCGATGTCAGTCACTTTTTTTCTTGATGATGATTACTGAATTTGTACCTGTTATTAAAATGAAGTTTGTCAATTTTTCATAAATTAACTAAGCCTCTATTTCAATAGTAGCATTCTGACTAGCATAGTAGAGATATATGAAGTCCATCACATTAGTTATGTCTGTGTATGTGTAAGTCTTATTGATAGATGGCTACACACGGTGCGTAATACTTGAACATGTCTCACTACTGGATGAATTAAAATATTATTTCGCTTTTGATTTAATGTAGAAAGTAGATCATGCAAAAGAACAGTGCACAGGAAAACATTCTTAACATTCAGCTTCACTTATAAAACGTCCAGTGACGAAAAGATTAATAAATAGTTGGTGATGATCTTAAGGAAGGTACCACGATGACTTGTCTATGTATGTGCCTTCAATGAATAAATTTCGATTACGCTAGGAAACCAATCACAGTGCTTGGGTTTTGGATCCTGGCATTTTCTCGTCTTACATTTTACTTGTGTTTTATCTTCGTGTTATTATCTGATGGTGATCTATGAACTGGTATCTAATATAAATATATGTGTATATTTAAGAACTTGGAATAGTAGCCTGATTTTGTTTTTTAACGTCCCACTATTATGTACCGAGACTAAGGGAGACTGTGGTTATTATAATGAAGGAAGTGGGTGAATTTATGCATACGATGTTTACCCACCACAAAACTTACTTGGTGCGAGGTGAGACCGAACCAAAAACTCCAATGAACCAGAGGTGGGCGCTCTACCATTGAGCCACTTCAACCTCTGGGTCTGATTTGTGAATCAGTCATAATCTGTAATGATGATATCATTCTCGATACAAAACGTCTAATTGGTGTAATTTCTTGAAGTGATTTATGAAAGGGTTGCAGGATTTAAGAATTTTCAATTCCATGCTTGACAGTAATTTTCATTTGTTCCAACTGAGTAAAGTTTGAACTAAATACTTCGCTAATGCACGCTATAGAATACATATTCTAAATGCTGTTAATTTAATTTTGAACCAAATGCTGCTAAATCTTGAAAATACAAATTATGCATTTGGTGAATATGAGTTCACTAGTTCCATAATTTTACACTGAAATTCTTCACAAATAAGTTTGCAGGAAGTTCCACTCAAGTCATAACTTCTGTATTCAAGCACTACATAAAAATATGTAAAATAAAATTAGCTTTTCCAACAGAATATGGGAGCACAGTTGATTTTCCATGCTACCCAGAAAGAGAAATAAGAATCGTATTCATGATGAATATAGGCTAAATTAACAAACTTGCAAGTGTTGTTTTCGCAGTGATCGAATATGGGTAGAGTGCCGGTAAATGGCTTGAGTGTGTCATCTATGCTATGCATTAAGTAATCATTGGTATCAGCATTTATTTATTTATTTTTCCTTTTTTACACAACATTTCATTAACACGTCATACTGATCCATATGTTTGCATAGTTGGAGCAGCTTATACAGCCATTAATATTTAATACTAATTTTGGTTGCAGTCTTAGCAAGGCTTACTACATAGCATGAAATGTAAATGTGTGGTTTCGTGAATCAAAAATAATGTTTCTCTCCTTCTTAAATGTGAGCGTGAGGAATGGTATATTCATTACCTGGATTTTTCTAATGCATACAATATTACTATCTATGTGGCGTGTTACCAGTTTTATTTATTTATTTTTAGAGTAAAATTGAATGTAAAGTGCAATTGCAAAGTCCCCACGTATTTCTTTTTAGTAATTGCAACGTTGTTTCACGCTACTGGTTTCATCTTACGGAAAGGAAGGCTAACTAATGAAAAAATTTATAGAAAAGGATTTTTCTTTAACTTGTGTATCGTATCAATATGCTCACATTAGGCTATTGCGACTACACTAAGAATATCCATTCATTATCTATTTTTTAATATTGGAAGTGAGGTTTCGACTTACAACAAGTCTTGTTTTGAGTTGAACGTTCTATTATAGTTAGTAAGTGTAGTATCCTATGTTAAAAGAGAAACGAGGAAGTGGAAAAATACAATTCTTATATCTCTGGAGATTTTAAATCTTAACATGATGAAATCAGTCTAATTTTTGTGAGCTGTAACGGAAATATTGCATGTAAACGTCAAGTCTTATCAAGTATAGTGATGTGTAGTCAACGGTAAAATTAATAGTAATTAGTTGGAATATTAATAAGTTTGGAAGTATTTTAGTTTAGTTGCTTTTATAGAGAAAATCCTTTATGATTAGTGGCTAGCGCGTGTGTGCTTAGTGTATGAGGCCCCGGGTTCGATTCTCAGTAGTAGAACACCGAACGCAGTACTGTGGTTCAGATTCCATTCTAAATTGTATGTCTCGTCCTGTACATCCTCGCTGCTGACAAAGAACATGAATACGTATCACTTTGATTTTCCGTTGGCTACATTGGCTCAGTAGAATTGCATTCATCATTTGTGCGAGGTGTCCTTCATTCGATCCCAACTCATGTGACATTGCGGTGAGCATCGCGTTCATTGATTTGTTCAGAGTTCTTCCACAATCTTTTATTAACATTAATAATATGTCTCCTTCAGTCCAAAGGACATAATCGTGAGTTGTTAATCTAAAAATTAATTTTAACTTCTCCGTTGACTACAAAATCGTAAATATTGAGTTTGTTTAATACTGCATGAAAACAACGTTGACGCTTCTCCACTAGTGTAGTGGTTAGCGCGTGCATGGTGCTAATGGTGCCCGGGGTTCCGGTTTCGATTCATATTGGGAGCGTTTTGCAAAATTTGAATGCATTACGGTGATTTGGATTTCACCTTAAACTGTAAGTCCACGTCTCATACAGCCTCTGTGCTGAAAACGGATGCTAAACTTCAAGAAACAAGAAAATAATGCTGAAGTTTTTCGAAAATCTGAGTCATAAAATTTCTATCTGACGCCTTACACGTTCTAAGATCAAGTATTTGTTTGTTCAATTTTAAGAAGCACTATTGCCAAAAAATATGTCTTGTTTACATAAAGTTTTATTACGGACTGGAACATTTCCAATGATGATGAATTTGTCATTGAACGTATAAGAATGGATGTTCTGATTTCCTAGATGGATGATACATCTATTTATTGAATTGAATTGAAGAAGACTTTATTCAAGCGGGTGAGGTTCAGCATATTGCTGCTCTTCCACCTAACTCTTGTCAAGGAAATACATTCAGTCATACAAAAAAGATACAAGCAATTGAGTATAAAAGATACGGTGATATACAACAAAAAATGCAAGTGTATATTTATCTGGCCTATCACATATTTGCTTCGTAAAATATTGATCACCAGAAACTTCTTTACATAAATTCTTGTAAATATAAATTTTAGTAATACGAATCAAAGATTTATTGGAATTGGATATTATATGTTAGCCCAATTCCAGTTGCAGATATAACAGGATTTTTTGGTCTGCAAAATACTGGAATATTATGTCGTACATGATTCGCTGTGCATACATGGTATTTAACTTTTTCTTTGTTCTCTTAGTCGTATGCAGTTTTTGTTTCACAAACAAATTGTATATATGGTTGGAACAAAGAAACTTCAAATCGATAATAGAAACTCAATTACCATAAAGTAGTGCAAACATAATTACTTGGTTTAAAAGTGTTTACTTTGAGCTAAATGCTTAATCAGATACGGGAGAGTAGGAGAGAAACAGAGAGAAAAAATGAACAAAGTAGTAGTTGTGAAGCGTCCAGTTGGGCACCATATAGGGGGGTCACGTGACCAGATGATAATGTTATCAAGATGAAAGTAGAGTGGGCGGGAGTATGACGGTTGGGTTAGTAAGAGTGCTGGAAAACAAATTAATGTAATACTTAAAGAGAAAAAAATGTATAGTACAAAGAAAAGAATTGATAAATATAGGTACATAAATTGATAAAGAAATTAACAAATAATTATAAATAAAATTTTTGTTTGATAACTATATACAATTACTTTCCAATAATTTTCAATATAGATTTTGTCTTCGTTTAATATTTAAATGTATTACTGAAGCGACTTGTTTGTTGTAGGTTAATTTATTAAGGATAGTTTATAAGATAAAATATGACCAATCACGTTCTTTTTCAGCCTTATTCTTCGTGAGTGTGGTGTATGTATATATTAGCACATGCCATAAGAAACTGAATAGGCAATTTTGCTATAATGCTCTTGTTAGACTGTGAGAAAGGAAACTGAATGACCATTTCATTTGTCCAATTACATGTTTTATTATTATTTCAGTGACAATAGTAATATTTTTTTCCCTGCTGTAATTATTTGTGACAACACATTGAAGTGAAATTGCGTACAGAAATTAAGTCAAATTACTGACATGTGTTCAGTACAAACGTGGAATAGAAACAATGCACTAGGGTAAGAAAATGGAAACACAGCGTGAAAGAGATGTTCAGCCAGTTTAAAGGTAATAAACACAATTAAACTTCTTTATCTTCGACGGTTTTCCTTTTTTTAGCCCAGAAAATAATATAAATACATCTAAGATACTACTTGTATTGGTATAGAACTTAATATAATTCAGTAATATAATGGGGGAAAGTAATTTCAATGATTTGAAACCATTCTTCTGAGAAACTGTAAACGAATTATGAACAAAATGCAATACAAATTTCAGAATTTCTTTCGTAGACATTTAGATATCTTAATTTCTAGTGGTGATTTATGAGTGATAAGAAGACTTGTATTGGTTAACACCATAGTTTAACGACCTGTACATTATAAGCATTGGTTTTTCCTGACTTGACATTTAGGGCGTTGGCAAGGAAGGAAAAATGTGTTAATCTAAATCAAACTTTTCTCTTAACAGTTTAGTGTATAAATTAGTAAAAATTATTTTAGTAACGTATTATTTTGCAAGCAATAAATTTAATTTAGATAACCATGTACGTAAAATATAACCCTTAAAAATTTGGAAAGGAAAATCAACAATGGAGTCTATTTACTTACAATACTTGAATTCTAGCTCGAGTCGTCTCTCTTTCCATACGAATCTCTTGATCACTGCTTCATAGAATTCGGTATTATCTCCGTCTTGTAAATTGGAAAGCAGCTCTTTCTCGATGGAAATGAGGCTTAACTTAATCACTTGGAGTTCAATCTGAATAGCGTGGCAGAATATAGGAATTCTCTCCAACGACGAGAACGATCTCTCGTTGGATGACTTTGTGGAAGATATTGGTGCAACCTGCGTGGATAATTTGTATATGATGTCTCCGTGATAAATTAAAATCGACATCAAATAATTAATAATCTGAATGGGCGTTTTATCGGATCCCTCATTCGAAGCGTATACGTACAGTTCATTTTGCAGTTTTGATAAATTAGAAAGACAGCCATAAATTACCTGCAGCTCTTAAATACATTATAAATGGAGTTTTCTGTACATCAGTATAGGTAGATTTAGGAGATAAAAATACTGATGTTTTCAAGTAATGCAAATTTGATTGTCTCATTACTGATATTGTCAATGATTTCGAAGTACAGTCTCTGACAATGGCCTTTCTGTTATTCATGATTTAATTTCCTCCTCTTTTAACTTCTTCGTTCGCTACAACTCCATCAACAGAAGACCACAGTATTTCAACCCCTCCCTCCTTTCGTTTTGCATCTGGTTTTGAAATTCAGTAATTTTATTACTGCAGTACAAAATATCAACATTTCGAGATTGAAGTGTATTGAATAATACGTCGGAGAAAGCAAGTTAGACAAAACTTTTATTAAAAACATTTTTTTCGAAACTCCTAGGGAAGCTATCTGATCCTCTATCTGTTACTGCAATCACATCCGTACTCCCAGAATTAAACTGTTGTAACCAAAACTGTCTATTTTACAGATAATCCTCCCCCTAAAAAAATAAATAAATAAACAAATAAAAAATAAAATAAAATAAAGTTTGTAATAATAATAATAATAATAAATCTTTTCTGTTTTTGAAAATTGTAACGTTTCTTCAATATGTATAGTAATTGTAGAGAAACGTCTCCCTTCAATACATATAAATTACAGTTATTAGACGTTAAAAATTAATAACAGTTTAAAATCTATTTTCAGTTACGACAATCATATTCTTGGAGTGAGAGTCTCCATTTTTACTAACATAATTAACAAACGTAATCAAAACTTCTTTGTTTTCACAGACTGAATGGATAAGTATAGAGGTAAAATTCTATCGAGCAGAAGATAATGACGGTAGCTGTCTCGAGCTGAAGGCTTATATAACCTCTCTGGAGAACGAAAAAAATTGGACAGTAATTTAAGACCGCAAGAAAATATTTTAAACTCTTCGTTGCGTTCTAACAATTGTTTTAAGACTAAAGTTATTACATGAGCATATCAATGCGTAAACAAAGTTTTAGGATATTTTCCCAGTATTTTGCTTTGAAGTCCATTAAGATAGTCGCTTATCACGAAAGACCTATCCTATGTCTGAGCAATTGGCTTGTCCATACACTTGTATGTGTCCATTTCTCCACTAAATCGTTCCATGATTTTTTTTTCTCTCTGTCACGAAAAATAATGTAAAACAATTGATAGTTGACGTTTGTTGTTTATTTCTTCAAGCATAATAGCTACAAAATCCGTGTTCTAAATTTCACCTCTCAGTACATCGGCGACAGAATTTATCAGATCATTTTGGTTGCTTGCTGAAATACCGCAGAAAACTATAGAAGTCTGTAAATGTTTCTTTAAATATCAAAGTCTGCACTTGCAATAAAGTATTTCATATAATTAATCTTATTTAGACACTGTATGGTCGTTATGAAAGCCGAATAATAGCTCCTCCTCTGCTAAATAGCAGGCGACACAAATTAATCTCTTTAATATTTCCCAGTTCTTTTTTACTTTTGCATTGTGCAACTCAGTGCCAGCTCTTCTCTGGAAATCCAAAAGAACATCGATTGTTGTTGGAATTGCAATAAATGTGTTGAAAGGAAAAAATGCATGTCAGGCTTGCCTTGCGTACTCACTGCATTATTAAGATTGTTCAAATGCTCGTATCCTTGATAATTCCAAACATTGTTCTTACTTGAGAATAACAAACATATTCAACAGTAAAATATGTTCATTGCACTGCACTCTGAAGCTAATCCGAAATGTCGCAGAATCCCGTGTCAAAATAAGCATTACTTTTACCTTTTACTATCCAGTTGATATTGTAAGATCAAGGTATTGTTACCATTGTCGATTATTTGTTTCTTCTCATTATATATATATATATATATATATATATATATATATATATATATATATATAATTAAAAAAAAGTAATGAGAAAGAACTTTTTGTTAGTATTTGAATTGCACTTTCACTATCCATCTTATAAAACCTAAATCACCACTACAATTGTTAAGTCGTTAAAACTGAAATCATCGACTTGGATCGCATGAAGGACATGCGCAATGTGAGTCTTGTGCCGTAGAGGGAATGCTGCCAAAACGTTCCCAACAACTTGCTTCTCTAGCTGCCTCATCATAAGGGTAATTGCTGCATTACAGCACTTCATTGTCTGTTTAATTCGAAAGAAAGGGAAAAAAACAGTTTCTGACGATCCGTTCAATGAAATTAAAAGATTTTTTGTCTTTCTTTGGGCGTTGACACACGACTTGCACAACCAGAGAAGACACCACTGAGTATAAGTAACTATACTTAAATGAAATTCAAAGATGCGAAATCATCGTGTACACTAGTGAAAAAAAAGCGACGATTTTTGACAATTATTTCACGTTTCCTGCAGTTGGTTAAAGTTGATACGATAGGAGATATTGTACGTATAAGAAAGTTTCCAAGTGATATTACAAAATAATATAAATAGAAGCAGAAAACATAACTAAGCTCGATTGACTATATTCTGGTAACCATGCTTTCGAGGATTTTTGTAGCAGCAGAAGGGGATGAAGTTGTGAAATCGGTGTAAGCTCCAATAGAAGAACTCTGGATCAAGTAATTTGAAACACTGTTGCATTTCTTGATTTAAAATTAGTATTCATAGTATCTGCCGAGTATATATTAGCTTTTGTAATTAAGATTTCATACGTAAACATAGAAACAAGTAGAAAAAAACCCTCTCTCAAGACTCAAAGCGACGTGGTAAGGATGGAAGATCTCAATACGTGATACCAAAAGCGAGGTACCCGTAGGTAAGTAAGTAGCTCAGGAAAACACACACACAAAAAGAAAAAGAACACCTTTTCCTTTTTTTTCGCTAATCGTGAAATGGTAGGATACATGTAAGTTTTTGATTTTAATAAAAACAAACTATAGGAAAAAGAAGTAAAGTTTTTTCCCTTAATGTGCTAGTTTACTTACTGAAGGCATTGTACTCATATGTTAATTAATTTTAAATGTAATTTTACTTTTAAATGGCAATCATATCTTGAAGAACATGATATAAGAATTGAAGCATATCGAAAATTCGCCCGTACGAGGGGTCTGCAATACACTTGAAAATTAGATTCTTAGAGTGAAAATAAGGTTTACTACGAATTGTGAATGGTAAATGAGAGAGAAGAAAAGAATAGCGAATGAATCCGTTAGGAAGAACTAAAGCATATTTTCGAAATTGTTGATTAGGGAGTTTTAGAAAAAAAATTAAAACTTTCCGACTTAAATTAGTCTTTATAACAACGCCTTATTCAGTTGATAAACCATTCCAGGTACTGGAAGGAAAATGCGCACACACGCTTAAAAAACAAGATAATGATTCATTGTTTAGTATGCCTTCTAACTGCTTGATGTTTTTACGTTCTCTCTTTCTCTCGCTTCTTTTTCTCAACTTTCTCTGCGTGAGTGAGTTTGTGTTGGTTAAAACTTAGAAGATTTCTCTTCATTTTCTATTATTATTATTATTATTATTATTATTATTATTATTATTATTATTATTATTATTATTATTATTATTATTATTATTATTAACGTTTACAGGAGAAAGTGTTGGGTTGCATTGATTTAATTTACGACTGGCCGCATGTGACATGGGACCTATAGTTTAAAGTGGGGTCGAAACCATTATTCTGGTTTATATATAAGGGAAGTAACTCCGCCAGGAATGGAACGCTGGATCACGTGCAGAAAAGAATAAGTGCTGATCAACGAATGATACAGTGTTAAGAATGATGTTTTAGTTTTAAAAAGCATGATTAATATGTGGTTTCTTTAAAAATCGTTACTTTTATTGGTACGTTTCCTTCTAGTTTTTCCTCCATTCATTGGGTGGCATCTTAGTAATGACCGTTCGTAACATATGGTGCTTATTTTTCTAAAAGTCTAGACGGTTGCAGATCGCTACACTTTGGAAAACGCCACATGTTGTTCGAGAGCTTTTGGGAACTAAATAGTAATAGTAAAGTTCTAATTCATATTTTAAAACTACGTTCCATGATTGCGTTTTTAAGAGTGACATTAATATTTTAGTATTTTATTCCAACACATCCGCATGATTCCTTTGAAAACTCTAAATAACATCTTTGCTACACACTGTAGACTAAGGTCACGTTCTTTGAAATCATACCAAGGACATCTGACATCAGAGGTGATACTGCTGTGTGACGAAGACACGTTCGCAGCGTTTGGCCACTGAACTTTACGAGTTTCTTCGAGATGATAAAAGGCGTAATATAACATGATCTTCCAATCCACCTCAGTTGGAAATGAGATAGTGTGATGGAAATGAGCCTCTTCTGTGCGACGCGATCTTCGCGATGATTGTCCGTTCGCTACTAACAATACCTGATTGAACCCTGGATGCTTTAGAGCACAGATAGGTGGGAGATCCCGTTCATCCGAAGTTTTATTGAAATATGGTTAGGTATTAAAGTATGAAATGTAGTTGGATCCACATCCTGCTATTTTGAAAAATCTAAAAAAAAAAAAAAAAATAAAAATAAAAATAAAAAATAAAAAAAACTTTAAAATCCTCTGAAGTTCCTGCTTACACCTTAATTGACTTAGGTTTATGGTTCATATTTCTCTGTCTTTAGAATGAAACCGAGATCCAAGTTGATGAATGTGATGAACGATGGTAATTTGAGATACATGGACAGTCTTTTCTAATAATTTTGTGGTTCCGGGATTCTATTCAAGATCGTGGAGTAAGACATTGGTATTGGTTTATATTGATTTTCCACTTGTTGGCTTGTCGACTGGACTGATGTCTCGAGAGCGAGAGTTTGTTGGAATTTATGTTCCTTTTCAGTGCTTAGGCTACAACTAACTTAATTCTATTATTTAACGTGGGTATCACATGTATTCCTACTAGGTTGAAACCCGAATATCTTGCCCGAAAAAGAACCCCAACCATGTAGCCAAGAAGTTTTTCATTGTTGGAAATATTTCCTTTTTGTTGCAGGATGCATCGTTTTTTCACTTTTTTACAGCACAACTTTTTCTTTCTGCTGATGTTCTGTTATTTTTTCTTTTTTTAATAAAGGATAAGAAGTACACAAACAGAAGATTCCTACATTTTAATTTGTACTGATTATAAGCCCTAGAGTGTTTACCTTTGATAAGATAAGGACACGACCTGACTGTGACCAATACTTGCTAATCACAGACATATTGAGAACAATATTTTTTTCTGAAAATCATATTTAAGTGATCAGTTTTGTTTAGGATTGATCTGAATCTTGAAACTAATGACAGTTGAACGAGGAAGTTACTGTTGTGTGCCGTACCTTTAATTAAATTTCGCTATGACAATACAAAATCATCTACTGAATTTTAAGTATTTATGTTTTCCCATTTTAACTATTGGGTGAAATCAAGTAGCTAATAAAGACTTTAAAGTATCATGGTAGTGAAATTATGTCCACTCTATGAGGCAGATCCATAGAGACACCATAACACCACTTATTATGTGTTACAATGTACAAATTGTCTTTTATTCACAGGCACTTATTCCCAGAAAATTCAAGATGGGACATCAAATGTATGAAGTACCAGTGATTCAACAAGATCTAAGGCAAGAGGAGACGATTCTTCAAATAGCAGACGCTTTGGACTACTTGGACCAAGTTGTCAAAGACATATTTAATAGGATAGGATCGCGAATAACTGAAAACAAGACCAAGTTACAAAATCTTCAACAGAGAACAGCAGTAGTTAAAGCCAAAGTGAACAAACTAACTGGAAGCAACAAAGCTACCAAAGTAAGAAAAGTTAGATAATTTTACTTTCAGTATAATTGTAGAATGTTCAAAACTTTACGTTTAGTTTAAGTATATTTTTGGAACGTTCAAAACTTTACGCCCGTAAAGGAGAGAATTAGACGCAGAATAAGTGAGATCCGTTTTTGCTAAATTTAAGTCAGGAGGAAAAAAAGAAAAAGAAAATCAAGAAGACTTTAGAAGGTGCGTACTTGTTCCCGACTTGTTTAGTTCTTTATTTAGGGACAGTTGTATGGGATTAATGTGCAGCACATTTATTACGAAATCATGCTCTTTACGAACATTTACATTCTTATAGTTTTTGCAAAATTTGTTCTTTTTACATTATGTAATAATGAGAAATATGTATAAGCGTGCTAAGCCATAGATAGTATTGGCTGGTTTAGGCATATTTTTATTTACTATAATGCTTAACAAAACAAATGAAATAAATTCGTTTCAGGATCCCTTGGATTTAAGTAACAGGGATTTTCAAATAGAGCAAGTATTTGAGTGGAAATTCCCAGATGGTAAATGTGATCAGCACTTATTTGTACTGTAGCGCCTCTTAATCACTTTATTTTCTAATGTGTTTAAACCATTACGTGTCCATTATTTTGGTTCTTTGTCGAAGTCCTCCGTGGTTCTCCTTCAGAAGCACACCAGTTCTTAAAAACTGCCATGCAATTCTACAACTAGACACACTTGTTGTATTTTAAAACTTAAACACACACACAGATCATGCCCTTTTGTCTTCTCACGTAATATCATACGGATACCTGTTAGGACAGTTAGCAGCATCAGAATTAACAGTTCATCTTTTTAGTTGATGAACCACTATATATTCTGGGTGTCCATAAAGTCTGAGTACATGGGAAAAAGCACATTTTAGGCAGTTTAATATTAATGAATATTATTTTCAACATGATTTCCGTGCTGTTCAATGCATAATTTGATGCGCTTTGCAAGATTAAGATAAACTCGATGGAATATGTCTGAATTACTCGATAGAATGAATGGGTTTGTCCAACACACTGCCTATTTCTTTAAACTTGGTGATTAATTTCCCGACGGCAGTAAAACAAATAGGTTGACGATGAGGGTGTCGAAGGTGTTTCTTCCCAATTTTGCGATATGACCATCCGTCTTGTCCACTTAACAATACCAGGGGGCACGGTGGCTCAGTGGTAGAGCATTCACCTCCGGTGCTTGGGGTCCCTGGTTCAATCCCAGCTCGCGCCGTGTGGACTTTGTGGTGGACAAACACCGTGCTCGTGGGTTTTCTCGGGGTTGTCCCGTTTCCTACCACTTTCTTCATTCCACCATTTCATTCATTTCTCATAATCACCGTCTCCTTTAGCCTAACCGGCATAACCGTGGGACGTAAAACTGACAGATTTCATTTCATTTCATTTAACAATACCAACTCAGACTCGTTCTTCTTTAGACAGAGCCATGATTCAATCTAGAAAAAGAAAAATTTTAGAATTCCCTATGTACGCAGACTTTATGTACACACTGTATATTTCAGGAGAAATATCTCTTGTTGACTTTTACTTTTGTTGAGTTACAAAAGCTTTCTGAATTCGTCCATATCTTAGTAAGAAAATTCAGAAACAAAACCATCATCCTCCTTGTGTATACGTATATTTTTATGATAAGAGATCGCAGGTAATATCTACCGTAGTTTGCGTTAGCTTCTGTATATTTCATACTTTTAAATCTTCTCTTTAACCCGAGAGAACTCACACTACTTTTATAACGCAAGAACTCGCACCGCTCTTTTATACCGATTCCAATAATAACAATATTGTAACGCGTAGAAAATGCTAATATAATATTTTTTTTTTTTTTTTTTTTTTTGATTTAAGGTATATATATTG
Source organism: Thermobia domestica (assembly GCF_964235325.1). Lineage (NCBI taxonomy): Eukaryota > Metazoa > Arthropoda > Insecta > Zygentoma > Lepismatidae > Thermobia > Thermobia domestica. The sequence continues at coordinate 286,326,560 of NC_137459.1, forward strand.
AAGTATTTAATACTTTTTTTCTTGCGGTGAATACCCACGAGAGTTAAATTGTGATCTATTAGAAGCGCTTCTGCGAGAGGTATAGACGTGTACCAGTTGCCGGTTGTTATATTACGTCCACTATTAGAAATGGGTTGGATCAGTCTTTCAACTACTCTTGGCGCTGTTATCAACTTAAAAGGGGCCATTTGGCTACTTACCACTGTACAATTCCATGCTGTGTGAGTAAAAGGTACAGGAACACCGTGCTAGCACGAATAATTTCAAGCCATATTTGGCCAGCTTGTTTGGAATATATTGCCTAAACTTGCATTTCCCACGAAAGGGTTCCAAGGATTCATCAATGTTAGACATTCACTTGGTGAGTAGTTTGCCTTGCACCTTTCTACAAATCCGTCAAATAATTCTCTAATCTCCGCTAAATTGTCCAAACTCTTCCTTTCTTTACGGTTTGCGACATCGTCAAAGTGTAATGCTCGCAACAGAAATTGAAACCTGCTCAAGGACATGGTCAATTGAACCTTTCTACGCTTGTCCCATTACTTGCCCGTAGATACCTCAAATTGGTATGGTTACATTTCAAAAGACCAGTCAAAGAAAGAAGACCAATTGAGAGCATTTAGCTCTGGCAAATCTAGGATCTTTAGCATCTCGTTCTCTAGAAAATTCTTTTCTATGCCCATTAATCCAAATATTGGTATAGTGTAGTATCTTCGCAAGAACATCATCTGGAAAAATTAAGTTCCAGGATTCCAATGGAGTCTCAGCATTTCGAGCTTGATGAATGGGTCCCAGTTACAATGTCTTACACAAGCAGGAAAAGACTGTACAATGTTGTGACGCGAGAACTCGCACTGGGTGGAAACGACCGAAAACAAACAATACAGCTCTCTAATCGTCGTAGAGGCAATGAACAAGGTTTATTTCATAATGGAGTGGCAGGGGAGGGTTCAAAGAACAGTCGCAGCTGGCCATGAACCTGTGGCGCGTTTCCGAATAGTAGTACCAACTTAAACACACCTTCGGTCTTTTCCCCGCTATGCGAGTCTTCGGGGGTTAATTTCCTCTCCTCCTTTTCCTCCCTCATTCTACAACTGACACAGTCGGCGAGCATTTCTCTCCCGTCGCATCTTCCACTTCACAACAACTTGAGTGCCTACAACAGCACATGCCGTGGGAAACAATAATCTCAACAAGAAAAGAAAGGAAATACTATGTTAAAAATTAAAAGCGGCTATTGTTAATGTTCTTTCAGTATATGTTGTAATGTCTCCAATTGACTTTATTAAGAAAGAAAATTATTTTCGTGGAGAACGCAAATTTTGTTGTAACTCCCGCGCAGTAGATATCTAGTTAAAAGTCAAAGCACTAGTAAAAAATACCCACTTTTGTATAAATATGTAATTTCGTTTTTATACTAATTTGATGATGTGTATTTCAATAAAACTATTCTAAAACATATTCGTCCATGGGATCACGAGAAAAATTACTTCAAGTTTGGGATATTTATACTTATTTATATCCAGCATTCGAGATCTTTTATATCTTTTATTTATATATATATATAAATCTATAAAGGATCCCCACGGACATGCATGTTTAAGTGTAGGTACATTGGAGTCACGTCTTTATAAAAACTTTAGTTAAAAATGTATCCAAGGGTGTGTACTTTTACTACTGGGATTCGAACTTGAAGGTAATTTTTCTCGTGACTAAGTGGGTGGATATGTTTAAAACCAGTTTCACTGGGTTCAGTATCTTAAACTACTATTTAAAAAATAAAAATTAAAAAAAAAATCAGAAATTTTAGTTCTTTCAGTACATTATAAAAGTGATATAAATCAGCTTTTGTTAAAATTATACCACCATGTAGGTAACATTCATATATAAAAAAATTCGGGGGGAGGATGTGCAATTAATGATCACAAAGATTTCTAAGCTTTTGAACAATCTTTACCAAATTTTGCACTGCCTTAAAGGTCACGAATGGAAGAATTTGATCCCACCATTTTAATCGTTGGTTCTTTTGCCGATCGATTTGGAGTTTAGCGTCCGTTCCAACATTGTGTCTATATGAGACGTGGACATACAGCTCAACGTTGGATCGGAACCACATGAGGCCCCACCCAGAATCGAACCAGTCTCTCCCGCGGCAAAGGCGCGTACGCTAACCATAATTACTGATCGTGTCGTTAAGGAATGGTAAATATATATACAGCTCCAAACGCTTAACATTGGAATGTACATATTGTAATCTTAGCCTTCGTACCTATCACTAACATTTTGCCCTCAGAACCCACTATGTGCAATAGTCTGAGCTGCCTGTCTACTAAGTTATGCACTTCGTGCATAAGTCACTTCTATTAGATTTATTAGATTTCTTGGTGCCGTTGATGAAGTCCAAAAACATTTCTAAGCCGTTAAACTGTCGTTTTTCCGTTAACATTTGCTTTTGATAAAGTGTTTGCATGATCACTGTTTAATGTAGAATTTAAAAGTATTAAAAACGGTGTGTTCAGAGGCATTACAATGAAGCGAACCTCCAAATTCGTCATTCTATAAAGTGTATTGTCGATAGTTCATAAAGCTGGAAAGCTCATGATTTGTCGGTAGCATAATGTCAGGTTTATTAGTTCTTTTCACATAGAGTTGTCTTCGTAAGTTGAGATTTAAAGGACCGAGGAATGGCAGCTTGTGATCAGTCCCACAGACGTAGTGTATCTAATTGCAATTTGCGTATTGAGCGCTCTGCTGGTATTCTTGCTTAGCCCTTTGGGGATCTCATGGTACAATTTGTACCATACGGGGTGTTTCATGGTACATTGCGTTATAACACTCCTATTTGAGCTTTTTCGTCCGTTTTTGTTTGTTTTTCAAGTCCAGAGGCATTACAGAAGACATTACGGATGGTTTCACACCTTCCTGTGTCGAGACATAGGAGGTGATGACGTCATAAGTCTAAAATTTATATTTTCGTGTAATACTTTTTGGGGGGGGGGTTTATGTAAAGTATTTTTGGCGGGCTTATTTTTGCACGTAGAAGATTGAAATTTTGCACAAACATGCAGTCCACCGAGTAGTATTTACCAGTTCTTTTCTTCAGATTTCTGCGTTAAAACAGGGGGGGGGGGGGTATCCAGAGGGTCAAAAAGTTGAAAAAAGGGATATTTTTACCCAAAAATCCCGTTTTACCTCATTTTCCCGCCTTAGATACATGATGGAGACAAGTGAATGGTACCGCCTGAAAGGCAGTTCTATTCTGAAGAGAATGATGTGCGACACACGGCCCTAGGGTAATTAGGGAAGTGTTAGGGAATTTTTATCAAAATATACTTCTGTATAGGGGAATTTTGGACATTTTCGGTACTATTTTTGTGCTGGCTTATTTTTGCACCTAGAAGATTGAAATTGTGCACAAACATTCAGTCCACCGAGTAGTATTTACCAGATTTTTTTTTCAGATTTCTACGTTAAAACAGGAGGGTACAGAGGGGCTAAACGTTGAAAAAGGGAAATTTTTACCAAAAATCCCTTTCACGGGATTTTCCCGCCTTAGATACATAATAGGGACAAGTGAATGGTACCGCCTGAAAGGCAGTTATATTCTGAAGAGAATGATGGGCGAAACATGACCCTAGGGTAATTAGGGATGTCTCAGGGAATGTTTAAACATTTCCCTCTGTATACGGGAATATGGGACATTGTCGGTATATTTGTTTTTGGCGGACTTACTCTTGCACCTGGAAAATTGGAATTGTGCATAAACATTCAGCCCACCGAGTAGTATTTACCAGATTTTTTTCCAGATCTCTGCGTTAAAACAGGGGGGGTCCAGGGGGCTAAAAGTAAAAAAAATGATATTTAGACCCAAAAAATCCCGTTTTTCCTCATTTTCCCGCCTTAGATACGTGATGAAGACACGTGAGTCATACCGCCTGAAAGGCAGTTCTATTCTGAAGAGAATGATGGGCGAAACGTGACCCTAGGGTAATTAGGGATGTCTCAGGAAATTTTTTACCTGAGATCATGGTGTTTTACGGTAATTTGGGGCATGGTGGGAATTTTTGATAAAATTTCTCCCGCCCTTGGTATTCAAGATAGAAACTTAAAATTTGGCACACACATTCAGTATACCAAGTACTATTTATCAGTTTTTTTTTAGATGGCTACGTTCACACAGGGTCGGTCCAGGGGGCCCAAAGTGCGAGAAAAAAAATTACCTCCGAAATTTTCCCTTTGACATCATATTTCCCGCTCCTGGTATATGGTATGAGCATGCAAGTGGTATCATTTGAAAGTCAGCTCCATTCTGAAGAGAATGAGGTATGAACCATGATCCTAGGATAAGTAGTGACGATGCAGTAGCTGCTTGACTGAAAGTCTAAAAAATAGCCCCAAAACCCCGGATCTCTTAAGGGTTAGTTCAGTTTCGTTTTTGGAATTCCATTACCTAATTTTTGAAAGATGGATTTAAATACAATATTTGAACACACACATATTATTATCATTATTTTCATGTAAGATATTGATATTGTAGTTGTTCGCTACAGTAAGATAACTACGCTGAACACAAAATGAAAAGGCTTGCACGCTTGTACTGAACTTCATTTATGTCACATGATAATATAGTATTATTTGTAGCTGCCTTCTCTTTACAGGACAGCTGAATGTATTGTGACTACATAAAATTTCGTATAGTGCTAATATAATAGTGATAACTGTAATAAAATGATATTTTAATGTACGAATTTTACGCTGCGGTATTTTAATATTTCAGATGAATAATGTAAACTTACTAGGAACAAAAGCACATGCTTCGTTATAACTATTAATTTTCAGTAGAAAGTTCAATGTAAGATAATCTCTGAAGTCCCATCAAAGTTTAGTTCCGTTTGGATTTTATCTGTACACAGAAGATAGTCTCACAAAGTTAATTTTTTATATCTCTGGAAATAATTCTTAAGCTTCAGGAAAAGTATTAAGTATTGTATGAAAAATAAAATGCCTCAATAATGAAAATATGCAACTAAGTTCGTTGTAAGAGAATGAAACGTATTTTCTGTACATATCTTTAATTTATTACCACACCTCATGTAAGCAAGTTTACCAGTCAGCTGAAGTCTATGCTTATATTTACAGTATTTGGTTCTTTCCACATATGTTTTCTGTTCATAGATATTCCACAAATTTATCAAAGATCTAATGAAGTAAAAAAATTCTTCTAAATTACTATGTAGTAGTTTTACGTCCTAAAACGGTCAAACTAAGGAATTTACATAGTTAGAATCAGGAATTAAATTTCTGGGCTTTCGGCATTAATAGCCATGTTTGTTCGTCATGTATGAGGGATGACGTTTTTCGTCGATCACACTACCCGAGGAATTGGAGAGAAAGAAAGGAATAGGGAAAGAAGGAAGTAATCTGGGACCATTATAGTAGGTATAATCACAGCATTTGGCTGGCGTGAATGAGGAAAACTCAGTAAAACTTCGCTCAACATGACTTATCTGAAAAAGCTTCTATACTTTTTCGACCAAGTATTTATAGTTATTGATGCAATGACTTAATTTATGAGCTCAAATATTGTAATTAGGGCGTTTATTATTTTAACAGAATAAAATTGACCCAACTCATTAACCCCGCATAGCGCAATCGCTAACGCCCTCGCCTTTTGTGTGAGCGGTCCCGGGTTCGAAAAAGCCGAAGAAGTGTAACACTTTTTCAGGCCAGTTATCCTGAGTGATGTTTTCCTTGATTTTCCTCATTCACACCAGGCAAATACCGGGATTGTACCTAACATAATTTTTCGAGACTGCTTCCTTTCTTCCCCTTTCCTTTTTCTTTCCCAGTTTCCCGTGCAGTGTGATAGCCGAGGGACGTCATCCCTCATACGTGACGGACTTACTTGGCCATACCTGCTGAAAGTCCAGAAATCTAAATCCTAATCAGTCCATTAAAACAGCAAAATTAGTCGTTGTTCTTAATTTACTCGATCAATAAAAGACTGTTTTATTAAAATTAATATGTGGATATTCAAAAACATTTAAATCTTTTACACTGCAGACTTTTTTTTAAGAAACTTCGAACAAAACTATTAAAAGTATACTATTTTTTACACTGTAATCGAACTAATTTAATTTTCATTTGTAAAATTAAAATTCTAATATCGCATATAAGCACTTAGGTGTAAATTGTAAGCATCAAACGCTACACTTGTATTTTACGTGATCTTAGCTTCATGAATTGTAGCTTATTTATTTTGTACGTTTCGAGAAATATAAACTTATAAAAAATACCTTGTACTGGGAGCGTACAGAGTAGTAATTAAGGTCTAGTCATTTTGCGAAACTGACTGCACATAGCATCAGCTTGTATATATTCACAGACGGTTATCAAAATAATGAAAACACCAGAAGGATATGCGACTTACCTAACACGGCGTTGGACTATTGTTAGCCTGTGAACAAATTCGTGGTGGAATGGAAGCGAATGCTGCATAGTGAATGATTTCCAGAGGGATATTGTACCATTCCTTATGCAGTGCAGCACTCAGTTCTGTCAGCGAAAATGGAGGAGAATATTTGATCCAGAGAGTTCAGTTTCAGAACTCTCCAAAAGTGTTCAATAATGTGGAGGGCTGTGGATTGGGCGGAATTCGGATATTGTATTTCATCCCGATGTTTATGAAAACACGTGTCACAAGCTCCAGCAATGTGAATTGGAGAATTATTATCTTGGGAAATTGTGTGAATCGATGGAAATAATATCTGAACCATCGGGAAACGTAGTCACCTAAAATGTAGCATTGGCAGTGATGTGTCCTGTGAGTGTAATGACAGAACTCACAGAATACCAAGAAATTATAATAGAGCCATCGCCATGTTTTACGGTATGGAGAGCTTCTTTTGGAGTCAGCCATACATAAACACTGCCTGTTATTGGAAATTCTCTGAAAGGGAACTCATCAGATCATATTACACAATTTCCAATTATCGATGGTTCACTTTCTATCTTAGTAGAATTTTCCTTCCCTAAAGTGTTGTCGGCGGTGATGAGCGGTTTGCAAATAGCAAGCCGACCTCGGATGGTTAGATTTGGAATTTACGTTGGTCTCTGATTGTCGCAATAGACTGTTTGCTGAGTTTCACGGTTACTTTTGCCCCATTTAGTGTCCAGTCTTTGGTGAGAATTGGTTTCAGTGTTCGGTGATTCATCTCACTGAGGCTTCTTTTCCGCCCACTATTACTGGTCATCGATGTCTTCCTGCTTTGTGTTCTGTATTTCATTATCACCTTAGACATTGTTGCTCGCGATATGTCTAACACACTGGCTGCCTTAGATACTTTTGTTACCAATTAATCGCTTATCTACAATTTGGTCTATTTGAAATTCGTCGAGGTCTTATCATTTTGCATCATCACCGCCTGCTCCCTCTCTATTCTATCCTGCCTCACGCACTGCAGACACACCTCTAACAACGGCCAAACGCTGCACATACCTTCTCAGTGTTTTCACAACTCTTGATGTGTCACACATCTCTCGTGTTGCAAACTGCTAGTGTTCTTCAATTATTTTGGTAACATTTTTGTATACAGGGTGACTGGTAATTTAACCTATTCCTTGAAAGAGGTTATTCTACAACTAATTTGAAACAAATTTATCCGTATCAATCAGGGGTTGTAAATCAGTTATTTCAGAGCAATTTGCAGGTTTTTTTTTTTTGGGGGGGGGGTCTATTTACAACCAAAAATAGCAAACAAACTACTCTAATCTAACCACAAAATTGATACTTTTTCTCATATCTGACGAATTAAGTAGTATTATTTAAAAAAAAAAAAGTGCCAAAAAACACCAGGAAGTCAAACATAAATGTTTGAGAAATCGCAAATTGTGGTATTATTTTTAAAAGTTTCCTTTATATCAAAGCGGATAACTCAAAATGTCAAGACACTTAGCGCACAAATTGCTAACATGACTACGTCATTTCATAAACTTTCCACAAACGTACAAATGTTGTCAAGTTTCGCAAGAGTTAGACAAGAAAACAACACAACGCGCTATAACACTAATTTGAATTATATTCGTAAATTCACTTGAGCGTGAGGAAGTTGTCAGTGTAGAGAAATAAATGGTAAAAGTTGCAAAGTAATCACGTTTAATGAATCAAATCGAAAATACGCTTACAAGTTACAAAACTTGTTTGAATTGCCTCCTCTGGTTGATTATTCTAACACGCAGCTTACGTACTTAAGTCACTGTCACTTGCGTTGAGAGCATGTCTTTTATATACTGGGCTGCTGCTGCTAAGATCCCGTACTTCCACTCTTCTACGGATACTACCGGTATGCAGTATGCAACATCTTTCCTGTGGCTCCAAATGTAGAAGTCACAAGACCATAAATCCGGACTTCGCACCTGCCGTAGCCACCTCCACCGACCCATCTAAATGGATAATTGTTCGTCCAGGTACTGTTGTACGCCTCGGTAAAAGTGAACTGGACAGCCATCATGCTATTAAACAATGTCTCTTCTTGTGGTTAGTATCACATGCTCAGCAACATGGTCATTTTCTCTCTTAAAAGCGTGCTATACAAGTCAGGTTTTGCGGCAGATAGAAAAGCGTGTCTTCTATATTTTTATGGGCTGCAATAAATGAAGTACTACTGTAAGAAACTTTCATGTTTCGTGAGTAACCGGTTTCGTGGATTTGAATGTTTGTGGAGATGGTTTGATATCATGGCCGCCGCGAAGTCCGGATTTAACGATATGTAACTTCTAAATTTGGGGTCACATGAAGAATCTTGGGAACTACATACCGGTAACATGTGTAAAAGAGTTGAAAGAATCTTTGCATCCACCCAGCACATAAAGACACACTTTCATTGTGAGAGTGGCTGAAGTACGTGTAAGCTGCGTGTTTGAATACACAGTGAAGGGGGCAGTCCAAACTAGATTTGTACGTTTATTTTTGATTTGTTTCATTAATCTTGATTAGTTTGCAATTGTTTCCCGTTTATTTCTCTACACTGACAAATTTCTCACGTTCAAGTGAACTTACGAATCAAATCCAAATTAATTCTACAGCGCGTTGTGTGTTGTTTTTCTGTCGTAACTCTTTCGAAACTTGACAACATTTGTATTTTTGTGGGAAGCTAATGAAATGAGATAGTTAGTTTAGCAACTTGTATAGCAAATGTCGTAACGTTTTTCTAGTTATTCGATCTGATATAAAGTTTTTAATACTACCGCGATTTGCGATTATGGATCCATTCGTGTCTGACTGTAATTTGGAGTAATTTGTTAACAATTTGCTGTTTTTGGTTGTAAGTCTGCAAGTCTTTAAAAAAAAATAAAAAATAATCAAATTACTTGGAAACTACTGATTTCCGACCTCCTGTTCATAGGAACGAATTTGTTCCGAATTGATTGCTATTGTATTGTTCCAGATTTGTTCCAAATAACTTCTTTCAAAGAATAGGTCAAATTACCAGTCACCCTATATATTAAGCTTGCACTACTTTATTAATATTTGTATTCCTTGTTGTTCGTAGGAAATTTAACAAATATTGCGTTTCATTTTGAATGTTACTGTTTGCGTTGAGATGTGACACTTTTAAAATTGTCAATATGCCTTCTAAATATTTTCATTTATGAAGTCAGACACGATGAATATTTATTTTTTAGGTATTTTCGAGTGCCAAATATCCAGCCACAGAGCATCATAGAGATTACAGATCAATTTTTGATGTAAACTCTCCGATGCGGTTTGAACACCGGCCTGCAAAAATCAAGACAAGACATCCTCCCATCGAAGGAAAAGTTCTTCAAGTAAGTTATACTTTGATGAGAAACTTGTTAGTTTGCCAATAAGAAACTTTCACCTTTGGTGAATAGTATATGGTGGCGTGTGATCTCAGTTTTGATTTCCTGTGCACTTTTTTTTTCTCTTCGGTATAAAGCAAATATCATTGGGCAGTTAAAAAGCTGTTTAATTTACGTATTGATCATGCGTTACCCAATTAAATATTTTATCAGATCATTGCACTATGCAGTGCCGTGTAATTTTATTTTAATTTTCGTGAAGTGTTGTATTTTTCATTGCTTTTTGTTGTTGTTGTTGTCAGTTAGGCGTTTACCTACTACCGAACGACCCGAATTCCATGACTGGTGGTGTCTGACCTTTTCTTGATCATACTTTCATCTACATTGTGGTTCCAGGGTTCACCTGGGACGAACCGGAATAAAACCGGTCTGACATCACCTGTATGTGCCTGACGAAGGTCTTGAATGTATGCACGCATAGTCTATCCTCCCCATAATCCTACAATATGAGAAGGAGGGAGTTTTTATCTGTATATTATTTCACAATGTTGTAGAATAGGAGTGAGAAACAATATAATAACCATCGTTATCAATTGTTAAGAATTCTGTTGTATTTATTGAATACATACTAGTTAGAAGGAAGTATGCATCAGGCATTCTACACAGTCAGCTTATTTTATTGTGCGTGTGATCAGTATACATCATTGTCCACACAAAACTTAAACTTTGCAAGTAATATTACTTATGACAGATCATACAGTCAATTTTAGTACTGGAGACACAAATGAGAACACAAAAACTTCTTTTCCCTTCGATGTGTTCTAATTCTTTCTGTTTAACACAAATTTTTGTTGCAGCAGTGGTGCTAATGTTTGTGTCACATGTAACAGTATTGTTCGATCTCATGCGAATCCCATAAAGGCAATATTAGGTGGAGCCTAGTCACGGTGGTGGCCATATCTTAACTATATATAAAACTACATGAGCTGACATAAATTATTGAGCACTTCCTGTAGGGCTACAATTATCAAATTTGGCATGATTGTAGCTTTCCGGAACCAATCTACAGGAAAATTGCCAAAAGTCTATATTTTTAATTTTTAGGGGTCTAAAGAGGGGATGAAAAATTTCCCCACGTTATTTAAATGGGCCTTTTTTTTGGACCTATAATCTCATGTTTTAGGTACTTGGAATTGGAATAAAAACTTGAAATTCGGTATGCTTATACGTTTTTGTTAGCGTTAACTAAGTAAATCGCTAAAAAATAAAAATTTCCAGCTGTAGAGAGGTTTTATGGGGAACTGAAAAATCTTTCCCATGTTATTTATATGGGACATCTTCTACACCCCAAAATATTTAGGCACTTTCGGCCGGATTAGAATGATGAAATTTGGCATGATTGTAGCCTTCCTGGACTAACCTACAGGAAAATTTCTAAACGTGAATATTTTTAGTTTTTAAAGGGTCTAAAGGGGAGATGAAAAAATTCCCATGTTATTTAAATGGGCGTTTTCTTGAGATACAAAATCTTATCTTTTAGATAGTTGAAATAGGAAAAAACTTGAAATTCTGTACAATTGTTGATTTAAGAGGTGCGAGGCCGTAGGCCGAGTAAACGTGAGGGTCAGGGGGTAGGCTACGAGCTGTGCCAAATTCAGGAAATGTAATTAAAGGGCAAATGCACAAAATTCATTATTGATGCAAAGGCTGATACCTAAGAGATGCGAGGCCGTAGGCCGACCAAATGCGAGGGGCTGGGAGCGGAGCCGCCAGTTAGCCAAAGGCTAGTACTGTATATAAAACTACATGAGCTGACATAAATTATTGAGCACTTCCTGTAGGGCTACAATTATTAAATTCGACATGATTGTATCTTTTCGGGACTAACCGATAGAAAAATAGCCAAAAGTGAATATTTTTAATTTTTAAAGGTCTAAAGGAGGGATGAAGAATTTTCCCATGTTATTTAAATGGACCTTTCTTTGGACCTATAATCTCATATTTTAGGTACTTGGAATTGTAATAAAACCTTGAAATTCGGTATACTTGTACGTTTTCGTTAGCGTTAACTAAGTAAATAAGTAAAACCCAAAGGCTAGTTACATAATAAACTTCTTCTTGTGATTTCTTTCTTACCATATAATTGTGGAAGAAACAGAAAACTTGATTAAGGTGATGTTTCTTCAGTTGATATGCCCAAATAAACTGTTAACTAATCGGCGTGTCCTGTTTGGAAGTACAAGAATACTTTTATGATAATATTCTTTCTTGTTGTTGCATTCTATTTTGACACCATCCAGCGTAACATAACAATAATAATAATAATAATAAAATGTAATTTAGTTAAGGTTAACTATACATTTTTCGAGTCCCCTTTTGCCGACTTTCCATAAATAATTTTTCTTCGAATTGAAAAGACTCCAAGTTTTAAAGTTCATTCGTAAGACTTCTGCACATAGGCGCTGAAAATGGCCAAAAATAGAGAAATGTGTTCCAAAAATGGAGTTGAACTACCCAAAGTACACTTTATTAAACTCATTACTCCATTGGCATCTCGTGTTGAATGCTACTCCGTGTTCGCCATAAGGTTTCCAGCTTGTTACGAAATTTGATAAAGATGATGTCTGCAGGTAGCAATAATCCTATTTAACAAAGACTCAGAACTCAACATGCGATTCCAAGAATGCTTCCCACTTTTTGCCACAAAGGAGTTGTGGACAGCAGCATAACTCTGATGTAGGTCAATTACATTTTAAGAGGGCAACCATAACAGTATATATATATATATATATATAAAATAAAAGATATATCAAAGAGGACTTTATAACTTCGAAAACTCATATTTATTCATTTATCATACAGACATGGTTTTGGTGTCATTTTGTAGCAAAATACATCAAGTTTTGACTCAAGGAGTACGCTAGTTCAGAAACAAGCCACCGCAAGCGCTAGCGGCAGTTGGAACAAAAGTGGCTGTCTTTACTGGTCCAGGTTAATGTCAGCGGCGTAGCGAGCATTACAAGATTGGGGGGGGGGAGGGGGAATGAAACTTCAAATTTCCAAGTCTTGATAAAAAAAAAATGCCAAGTGTTACGAAAATCTTAATCACTTTTACCCCCTGTGGCAAACTATTACAGCAACCTTATTTTCTTATTCGTCCCATTCCATGTCCCGTGTGAGATACGAATGCGAACAGCCCTTGTTCCACTTTCGAGTCCAATTTCCGTCGATTATTACAGCATTTTTTACTGGGACGGGGACAAATGGCCTTGATGCTGACGTCCCCATTGCAACCCCCAACCAATCAATCAATCAATCTGAACCCATGACGATATTGTGGGGAGGATCCTGAATTGAATTGTGAATGAAAAATATGAAAGTTCTATTGTGCATATATTTAATATTCACTGGAAATATTTCTTCACTTCCTGACATACTTTTACATTTTTATAACATATTCCTCCTTTGAATCGCCACCAACAAACAAACAATCTTGCCCTCGCCGCTAGTCTAGTATCTAGAACGTGAGACTTTGGTGCTTGGGATCCCGAGTTCGATTTCCCGGGAAAAGCATTGAACGACCGAAGTGGTTCGGATGGCACTGTAATTAGTAGGTCCACGTCTCCTTTAGTCTATTGGGTATAATCGTGGGACATTAAAGTAAATAAAACCAAAAAAATCTTATCGCCCCACTCTTGAGTTAACAGTGTCGTAAAGGTCAATGCTGTTCCCAACGGAATAATATTACACACGAATACCTCCTTACCTCATCTCTTTAATATTTTAAGGACGTTGGTAAAACGCTGGAGCTTCGTGCGTAGGGTGCGGAACAAGACTCTGGCAAAGAAGGGGAGGAAAGCCTGAGAGAATGTCTTTGTAGAATGACTTTCTACCATAACGAATAATGTATGTGGTTAGAGAAGAGAAAAATGCATTATAATACATATTTTAATGTATGATATTTGATTCTACATTAAATTCATTATTTATTATCGAATTGAAATAGTGGAATTTATGATGAAAATCAGGGTGCGAAATCTTTGGCAATTGCTTGGAGAACGGGGAAACTTCCCCGACTAAATATTTTTTGACAAAATTCCCCCACTAAAATCTCGCTGAGGGAATAATACAATGAAATAATGACAGAAGTTCGCAAAATAATTACAATAATTCATATGTGATCAACGTGCATTTCGTATTTAATTATTAGGTGAATTAGTGGTCAGCGATATATTCGTGATAGGCTACCTAAGTTTGTATAGTTTACTACTTATGTATGCCCAAATACGATAACTTTTCTATATCGAAACTTGGAAGTGTAAAAGTGCGCAGAAATTTTTTTTCTTACTCTTCAGTCCTCCAGTCTCCTTCCACTTCGATTTCATTATTTCGCACTCTGATGAAAAGTATTAAATACCGACAGGAAAAGTACTAATAAACCTTCCTTTTAGGCGCCCCTCCAACCACGCGCCCAGGGCACATGCCTCGTTTGCTCCCCCATAGTTGCGGTCCTGTGAACTACGTAACATTCGATGGTTACGTAATGCTTTGACTTATAAATACTATAAAGAAAGAAAGAATTGCAATTTTTGTTTAACTTTCCGAAAGAAGCAACTACGTGATTAAAAATAAGGTAGGAAAGGCAACTCATTTGTATGAAAATGAAGTGAAACACACACCGGTCTGTGCTTTCACCCAGCAGAGTATTGTTTAGAACCCAAAAATGTGCCTTTTGGAATCTTGCACTTAGGTTTATATCGGAAGCGACGAAATGACTTGACTCATCCATTGTAGCTATCCCTCCACCGAAAAAAACCCCTCAAACTTACTGTAATACCATTTCCAAACACACTTTTGTTCAGTTCTCCCTATTCGAAAAGTTGTAAATAGAAAGTCTTACTGCAAAACAGAAGCTATTGTTGTCCTCTGTATTAATATGATCACCTTACACAAAACAGACAAGGTTACACATTATATTCACTCTGGTATCAAAATCTACTTCCCTTTGAGATTTTACTATTAGAAGAAAAAAAAACTCTTAAATTTGTCAAATTTACATACTATACATAGTAAGAAGTTTATACTAACTAGTTACTGCCTTGTTCTTGTTTTATTAATATCAATTCTTATTAATCTCCACAATCTGCCTGTTGTCTTGAATACGCTCTTATATCAAATGCTTTTGCGTCCAATGCTCTACCTGCCACCGAAACGCCTCTTCTGACTCTCTTTGTTTTAATTTTGCACGCTACCTCTATTCTGCTTTTGTCCGTGGTACAAATTCCCGATTTTTCAGTGAAGATTCTTTAAAATATTTAGAAATGAAAAGTGAAGTGTGATCATTTGCAACAAGTAAAGAAGCTTTAACGAATATATCAATTTATTTCAAGATAAGAAACTACACAAAATTTATGCCAGGTCTATAAAAGAACTCATAATAATTTATAGCAACTGGGTACCTAAGAACTTGTTAAATCAAAGAAGTCAATTTAACAAAACTGCATTCTTCAAATCACCAACTAGGTATTTTAATTTGCCAACTTGTTAAGAAATTGGTAACTTTCGGGGGGGGGGGGTCCCCTATTACCGCCTTTAGCGACGCCCCTGGTTAATGGATCGGCCGAGATAGGCCAATTGCATGGCCCCCACGTTCACCGGACGTGACACCTCTTGATTTCTTCTTTTGGTTGTTCATAAAAGATTCTTCGTTTCTTCCACCGTTACCAGCTTCTCTACCAGAGCTCAGAGCTAGGATCTACCTCGCAATTAAACAAGTCACATCTGACCTGCTACATGTAATCGACTTCAGGTGAGATGTATGCCGCATCACCAATAGAAGCCACATTGAACCTATTTAAGTGTAAGGTAAAAAAATAAGTGAATAAATAAATAAATAAAAAATAAAATAAAAAAACCTTGATGTATTTTGCTACAAAGTGAAACCAAAACCATGTATGTAAGCTAAATAAATAATTCAGTATGAGTTTCCAAAGTTGTTTTATGCTCTCTCTCTCTCTCGATATATATATATATATATAATGTAAAAAAGTTTTTAAGCCTTCCCTTAATCCCTGAATTGTATTTTTTATTTTATTTTAAAGCATTTCCGAATTACTGTTAATTTAGTTTTCTGATTTTCTTACTTTGAACAAAACAAGAGAAATAGTGATTTTCAGTTTTACTAAAATGCAAAGAAAAAAATTAGCAAAATGATAAATGTTGCTGTTGCAAGACTGCAAAGTAGAGCTTAAATTATGGAAACAACCTTAAGGCTTCCATATTGCCTTGTACTATTTGTTTATACATTTATATGTGCGTCAATAAGTTTTGAATACCTTTCTTGTTTCCACTTTTATTATTAAAATAAAACTCTTGTGCATGTTGGTTGTCGTTATGATTCAATGATGTGAAGGAAGGGAAACATCAGAGAGAGATGTAGTTTTCTAGCACATGTTGTGTGCACATTTGGAGGGCAATCCACACTTGCCCTTATGCGATGCACTGTATCGTACTTTTGATTGTTCACGAAAATGTCGAGCCTTCACCAGTGGCCCAGTGGCTAATGCACATGTCTTTGGTGCACGGAGTCCTGGATTCTATTTTCAGTGGGAGAGCATTCAAATTCGAACGCATTACGGTGACTCCGATTCCACTTTAAACTATAGGGCCACGTCTCAGTATATAGCATCGGTGCTGAAATGAACACTAAACTCCAAATTAATTAAGCGAAAATATCGACATTGTCTCGAACAAGGCGCCGCCGAATCTTGTAACGACAATTCGTTGTTTAAGGACATGTCCGTACTGGCGGTTCTCGTGGTTCGGCGGTTTAGCGCGATGGCGAGCATGTATGTGTACTGGACTTCCCTTACCACTGATGCACTACATTGCTTAAATGTTGTTTAACCTTGTCACAATGTTCGGAGACAAATACGTAAATTCATATGTAATGTCTTCAGTCTGTCCCCGTAACTAGTTAACGTTCATTTCCTAGATAGTAGACAGAGAAACGGAAATAAACTAGACAATAAAAATGCAACAAAACATAATCGTAGTCGGATCAAATTCTGGCCTTCTATTGTAATATCAAAATTTCGGAATCTATTTAATCAGTATATTCCGTCTTACATACGCCAGTGTTGGCAAGGAACGTTAACTCCACCAATCATTTGCAGCCACCCGAATCGCATATGATAAGCCTGGGGCCAGGCATATAAAAAGCAGGCGCGGTAACTACTAGTTAGAACAAATTACAGGCAATTATGCTACTGTAAAATGCTGATACATGTGGTAAGCATCAGGTGGATTATTAATGTCCCCAGATATTTTTAATGAATATTTTTCGTATGAAACTATTATAGTTAATAATGGTTAACTTACCTTTGGCATTAGATGTTTCTGTTTCTTCATTTCTCGGAGTTAGATAATGAATATTGTAATATCCCATGTGATGTTGTAAACAAGCAATTCCACATGTCAGTGTTTACAAACACCACTACGTGGTTCGGCAAGAAGACTTCACACCAGATGGATCTACAATCACTTGCAGACGACGGCTTCTAGCCCCTCCCACGGAGCAGAAGACGACATCGGAGCAGCAGCGCCACCGCCACCCAAGGAACCCTATAAATAGGAGGGAAAAAGGCAATTCAGTATCAGTTTTCTGGTGACCCTCCTACTGTCTGCTTCGGGACTTTAGGAGTAACCTAACCCAGGGCTTCTAGTGTGCTTCGGTACTACGCCTATCCTTTCTCCTGGCTTAGCCTGCTCGGGGCTCTGACTGGGAATCCCAACCTCAGCCGCTTAGCCTGCTTCGGGGCTCTGTAGAGATCCTGTCTGTGACCATACGATCAAAGACCACCTAAAACTAACCCTTGATACTAGGGAGATTAATTTGTACAGTATTTTGTGAAAATACTTTTATAGAGAAATTTTATAATAAAATTGGTAGTGGGAGTTCGATTCCGGACACTCTTTTTATCAACCCTCTACCTATACGGGACAAAGTTTTACAATATGTATAGTGAGCCATGATAAGTAAGAGGGTGATACGTCTCTTAAGTCCGGATCCCGCGTCATGCCACATACGCTTGACGGGTGTACAAACTGTGATGCAAGATCAGTTTGCTCAGAACACATCTTTTTTCATCACACTGTCTCGTCTTACAAAACAAGTTGGGCCACAGTACCAACCTACAATCCGAACCACCTAGTAAAGTGAAAGCTGTAGTTTGTAGAGTAAAGTCATGGATTATGGACCTAAAAGTATTCAATCAACCACTTATCGGTAGAAAGTCGTGTTCTTTTCCTTTTCGTAGTGTACGTTTGTACTTACAAAAGCCTGGTCAACAATTCTTTCTCGTATACATTAGTGAAATTATGGAAAATTAAGACACTTCACGACTTCTAGTACTAGCCTATAAATATAAGGGCAGCATCAACGCGGGTTTCCACATAGTTTGTGAAGAGTCCCAAACGCAGTCTAGTCGTATCTCACTGAAAACTGATATCAACTGTCCTCCATTGTCGAGATATATCAATCTCTGGTATCCTAATAAGCTATACATGCAACATAAACTAAATGGGGATAGCCCAGATCGACGGATAGAGATTACATGTGGGCTACGGACCTACACAAACAAGATTGCTCGTTTACACGTAGCATAGTGTTCTGCGATGAGGCCTATTTCTGTTTGAATGGAGAGATCAGTCGGCGTTATTGTTGGTACTGGAATGGGAGTAATATAAACTGGGTTGATTTGAGTATGCACAATAATCCCACAAAGGTAATGGTGTGATGTAGTATATGGGACACTCGCTTGATTGCTCATTTTTCATCTTCACTACTTCCTTCCTTTCTGAACCCAGGTAGTATTTCCGTCGTATTTTCAATACAATGGGACCTCTCCACACTGTGGTGTTGGTATTAGTCCATGGGTCGATGTACAACTCCCAGAGAAGTAGATGAGTCACCCTGGTGCCGTGGAATGGAAACCTAGATCAGCTTGACCCCTTTATTTATATATATGTGGGGCCATGTGAAACAGATGGTGTATACTCAAAAAAGACACGCGTATAAGGCACCTAGAGAAACTCACTTAGTTCGGGTGTGACCACATTTCACTGGAAATTTTCATGTATGTGCTGTCGGAGTGGATACGACGAGTACAAGTATGCATTAGACGAGACGGCCACCACATAGATCATGTACTATAGCATGTCGTTGGTAGCTCATTTGTAAACTTTTAGTGTTCATAACGTTGAAATCATACAAGATTTGAAAGAAACAACTACATTTTGGGATTCCTGAGCTCACCAAAGGGCGGTGTTAATTAATATATGACATAACCCCGTTCCCATTTGAAATTTTGAATTCGCGTCCAAGATGGCGGGCACGCTCGCATGTACTTGACAAATTGCGTCCCCCTTTTACTCCCATCTCGCGTTAATATATTTGACATTTTCCTCTGAAGTTTAAAAGTAAAAGGATATCCAAAGACTTTTGATTCACCCTGTATTTAATGAGCATTATATCTATGAACCAGATATGGAAAGCTGATTGTCACATGTTTCCATGTGTTTGTTGGTTTGTATATCTGCATCTAGTGTCAGAAGTTCAGGGATTTCCAAGACGAGGGACGCATTAGTGGTGTGGAAAGCTGAAAGGTTGAATTTTAGTTTTTTCTTCCTTTTCTTTTTAAATCAGAGGCGTATTACCGATCTAATCAATTGTACAATCTCCCGAAAACATGAAGAATTAGAAACTTTCAGAAATTACAACAAAGATAAGTAAATTATTCATTGTATATTAATAGTCCAGGTGCAAGACCTTCTAACTGCATTGTGAATGAAACTCTTGAAATCAGAACCTTCTAACATTCCGTCACAAATATAACATACACTTTCCACCATTTAGACAATTGCTATTATTCCAATCTAATTTAGGTCTTTAAATGCACCTACTCTCCAGTCTTCTCCATCGGAGAAGTCCTTAACTTCTCTTCGATTCACATCAGCAAAGAGCGCTCAGATTTCGTGTCTACCTATTCCAGAGCACGTTACGAATCACAACAGCACATCCGACCACACCTTCAGTGTAAGTACCTAAAATCTTCCCGTCAGGGTCTTCTCTGTCTCTTACAAAGAGACGGAAAGACACTTATATTGCTTCCCTGTCTGCGAACCGTCCCCTGGTCTTATCCATGTGTAATACTGTCTCTCACTACATTCATTACGTTTCCCATACAATTTTTATATCCGTGCGTATTTGATGATATTATTTCTGCATAGACTTACCTCATTTCCCATTTTCATTTATTATATTTTCATGTATTTTTTTAAAAAGTCAATATATTTAAAAAAAAAATCCTTCACTAATAATTTTTTCATGCTTTTCTCCATATTACGCAATTTTCTTCATTCATTTACTATTCCTTCACTCTCCTTCAAACTACCCGTCCCACTAAACTCCATCTGCTTGTAGGCTGGGAAAAGTATCACTATCACTCTCAGACGTCTTGGTCTTTGATTTTTCTTTTTTAATGTTCTTTCTACTTTTTTTCCTCTATCTAATGAAGCACTTGAGCGAAAGAGTTCATGTTTTTTTTTTTTTTTTCACTTTCGAGTGACGATAAAGAAGAAGAATGTAGTAGTAATGGGGCGACTTGGCCTCACTTTTTGGCCCCTGGGTCCCTGCCTCAGGACCCATGGTCCCTGGCCGGGGTCAATGACCTAGGGGTACATAGGACCACCCCCTCTAAATTTTGGCAGGGGTACCATGGCCCACCCCCTAAATTTTGGCAGGGGTACATAGGACCACCCCCCTTAAATTTTGGAAATTGCCAAATCTAAAAATTTGGTATGGTAGGGTAGGACCATAGTATGTACCTCTATCAGTATTGAGGGTCTATGTCGTTCCCTTTCATGGGTAAAAAATTGCCAAAAAGTCAAATTTCGGGGGTTTTTGACCTAATTTATCCCCTTGGATGAGGTGTTATTACCCTATATAGTTATATGGGCGTATACAGGGGTCCATTCCCTTTCATAAGACATGGGTATATTAATGCACCCCTTGAAAAATTTGGGAGGGGTACCTTGGCCCACCCCTTAAATTTTGGAAATTGCCAAATCTAAAAATTTGGTATGGTAGCCTAGGACCACAGTATGTACCTCTATCAGTATTGTTGGTCAATGTCGTTCCCTTTCATGGGTAAAAAATTGCCAAAAATTCACATTTCGGAGGTTTTTGACCTAATTTATCCCCTTGAATGAGGTGTTATTACCCTATATAGTTATATGGGCGTATACAGGGGTCCATTACCTTTCATAAGACATGGGTATATTAATGCACCCATTGAAAAATTTGGGAGGGGTACCTTGGCCCACCCCTTAAATTTTGGAAATTGCCCCATTTAAACATTTGGTATTATAGTATAGGACCCTAATATGTATTATGATAAATTTGGATGGTCCACCTCGTTCCCTTTTAGGGGTACCAAATTGCCAAAATATAAACGTAAGCAATACGTAGTACCACGTGTTTGGTTTTGACCTAATTTATCCCCTTGGATGAGGTGTTATTACCCTATATGGTTATATGGGCGTATACAGGGGTCCATTACCTTTCATAAGACATGGGTATATTAATGCACCCCTTTAAAAATTTGGGAGGGGTACCTTGGCCCACCCCTTCATTTTTAGAAATTGCCCAATTTAAACATTTGGTATTATAGTATAGGACGCTAATATGGATCACTATAAATTTGGGTGGTCCACCTCGTTCCCTTTTAGGGGTACAAAATTGCCAAATTTTAGTACAACCACGTGTTTGGTTTTTAACCTAATTTATCTCCTTGGATGAGGTCCTATTACCTTATATGGTTATATGGTCATGTATAGGTGTTCATTCCCTATCATAAGACATAGGTACATTGGTGCACCCCTTTAAATTTTTAGGAGGGGGTACCCTGGCCCACCCCTTCAATTTCAGAAATTCTCCAATTTAAGCATTTGGTATTATAGTACAGGACCTCATTATGTATCGTGATACATTTGGATGGTCCATCTCGTTCCCTTTCATGGGTACGAAATTGCCAAATTTAGGTACAACCACGTGTTTGGTTTTTGATTTAATTTATTCCCTTGGATGAGGTCCTATTACCTTATATGGTTATATGGTCATGTATAGGGGTCCATTTCCTATCATAAGACATAGGTACATTTTGCCCCCCCGGGAGGGGTACAATGGCCCACCCCTTTAATTTTGGAAATTTTTCAATTTAAACATTTGGTATTACAGTATAGGACCCTAATATGGATCACTATAAATTTGGATGGTCCACCTCGTTCCCTTTTTAGGGGTACAAAATTGCCAAAATATAAACGTAAGCAATACGTTGTACCACGTGTTTGGTTTTTGACCTAATTTATCTCCTTGGATGAGGTCCTATTACCTTATATGGTTATATTGTAATGTATAGGTGATCATTTCCTATCGTAAGACATAGGTACATTGGTGCATCCCTTTCAATTTTAGGAGAGGTACGTACCTTGGCCCGCCCCTTAAATTTTGGAATTTTTTTGATTTAAGCATTCGGTATTATAGTACAGGACCTTAATATGTATTATGATAAATTTGGATGGTCCACATCGTCCACTTTCATGGGTACGAAATTGCCAAAATATAAACGTAAGCAATACGTTGTACCACGTGTTTGACATTTTGACCCAATTTATCTCTTGGATGAGGTCCTATTACCTTATATGTTTATATGGTTATGTATAGGGGTCTATTCCCTATCATAAGACATAGGTACATTTGTGCACCCCTTTAAAATTTGTTAGGGGTACCTTGGCCCATCCCTTAAATTTTAGAAATTGCTCATTTTATATATTTGGTATTATAGTACTGGACCCTAACATGTATTATGATAAATTTGGGTGGTTTACCTCGTTTTCTCTTTCATGGGTACATGTTATATGGGTATGTACAGAGGTTTATTACCTTTATATGTTTATGTTCCCTTTTAAATTTGGGGAATTATCAAATAACAAAATTCGGTAAACCTTTTTCTAGGACCCATTGGTGTTCCTCTTATGGCCAAATATTCAAAATTTAAAGGTTATTGACCGGCTTTATTATTGAATAAGTACAGGATTTATTACTTTTTCATAACACACAGGTGTATTTGTGTACCAATCTTAAATTTTGGGAGGGGTACATTTCTTATTGTCATATCAATAATTGGTAATTGGATAGTATCTCATTCATTGGGTAAATCATTGTGAAATATGAGTATGATCACGTAATCAGTTATTGACCTATGATGGAATTAGGAGTCCAGGACATTGGAACATTGAAACTTTGTAGGATAATTTGAGAATTGCGTTATTGGTTTTGGTTATTCCCGCCAAATATAAACGTAAGCAAGACGTTGTACCACGTGATTGTCCTTGATGAGGTAGTGTACAGGGATTCATTTCCTTTGTTGTGGTACTTCTTAAGTTTGAGTACACACACACTTCTAGAAAACAGTTGGTTCTACTCAGGTAAACAATTGACGGACATTATTGACATTATTGAACATATAATGATATGATTAACTCTAAGACTTAGGTATATCAAGAGAAGTATTCTTTAAATTTGGGAATGGTGATAAACAGAATTTTAACATAAGGTGCGAAATTTGAAACAATTCATTGAACTTTAGTCACAGCTCATAGTCTAAGATCATTGGTGGTGATTGATTTGAAATCTGATAGCTAACCTTATTGAATCTTATGACTCATAGACGAAAGGCAATACATGCTACAACACTGGCAAAGTTATTGTTAATGCAATTTGATTGGTTGATCACTATCTTTCCTGCAATCTGATTGGTTGATCATTATCTTTCGTGCAATCTGATTGGTTGATGATTTTCAAATCTTTGCTGTATTCAGTTTTAAGTTTTGTTTAACATTTAAAAATCTTGGTTTCGTTCAACATTTTGCACTCACTGATAAATATGATCAAAACCGTTTATTTGTTAATCGAATAGTTAAAACCGGATAAAGTTTGACGGTTAACCGTGAAACGTAAAATTTTTTTAGTTTGAAATTTTTTTGCTTGAAATTTTTGGTTTGAAAATTTTTTCGTTTCCAAATTTTTTTTTGTTTCAAAATTTTGTTTGAGATTTTTTCGTTTGAAATTTTTTGTTTGAAAATTTTTGTTCGAAAATTTTGTTTAAAATTTTTTGTTTAAAATTTTTCGTTTCCAAATTTTTTGTTTCCAAATTTTGTTTGAAATTTTTTTTCGCTTCAAAATTTTGTTTGAATTTTTTTTTGGGTTTGAAATTTTTTGTTTGAATTTTTTTTCGTTTCAAAATTTTGTTTCAAAGATTTTTGTTTGAAATTTTTGTTTCAAAGTTTGAGTTGACATTTTTAAAAGTTTGTGCATTTATTAGTAAAGAACCGGAACTGTTTAGAACAAAAACCTTTGACAACATTGTGGTGCAATAGTACACGTCAGAACCTGGGGTTGTACTTGAAATGAAAAAACACAATTCATTGAAATGGATCATTTTATTACACTCCACATACATCCATACCAGATAGTGGTTCTGGATATTGTCGATACAATGTATTTTGAACTTCTTGCACTAGTTTGTCTTTAGCATATAATTTTAATTCCAGTTGAAGTCTTTTAAGGTCTATTGCAATATCAATTGGTGGAAACTCAATGTCCATTTGATCACAAATAAACTGTTTATCAATACAGTTATGCACCCACGAACGATGTTGACAACCATCACAATGTCTAGATACATGTTGTACAATATGCATAACACATTTTTCAAAATAGTACTTTTTCAGGAATATACTAGTTTTGTTGCACACTTCCACTGCATGTTTAACACACTGAAATACGCTGATGAATTTGTTCCATTCCTTTTGTGTTAGATACACCATATTGCGATGGACATGGAATGTACTCTTTTTACCCTGAAAAAGTACTATTTTGAAAAATGTACCACAACAAAGGAAATGAATCCCTGTACACTACCTCATCAAGGACAATCACGTGGTACAACGTCTTGCTTACGTTTATATTTGGCGGGAATAACCAAAACCAATAACGCAATTCTCAAATTATCCTACAAAGTTTCAATGTTCCAATGTCCTGGACTCCTAATTCCATCATAGGTCAATAACTGATTACGTGATCATACTCATATTTCACAATGATTTACCCAATGAATGAGATACTATCCAATTACCAATTATTGATATGACAATAAGAAATGTACCCCTCCCAAAATTTAAGATTGGTACACAAATACACCTGTGTGTTATGAAAAAGTAATAAATCCTGTACTTATTCAATAATAAAGCCGGTCAATAACCTTTAAATTTTGAATATTTGGCCATAAGAGGAACACCAATGGGTCCTAGAAAAAGGTTTACCGAATTTTGTTATTTGATAATTCCCCAAATTTAAAAGGGAACATAAACATATAAAGGTAATAAACCTCTGTACATACCCATATAACATGTACCCATGAAAGAGAAAACGAGGTAAACCACCCAAATTTATCATAATACATGTTAGGGTCCAGTACTATAATACCAAATATATAAAATGAGCAATTTCTAAAATTTAAGGGATGGGCCAAGGTACCCCTAACAAATTTTAAAGGGGTGCACAAATGTACCTATGTCTTATGATAGGGAATAGACCCCTATACATAACCATATAAACATATAAGGTAATAGGACCTCATCCAAGAGATAAATTGGGTCAAAATGTCAAACACGTGGTACAACGTATTGCTTACGTTTATATTTTGGCAATTTCGTACCCATGAAAGTGGACGATGTGGACCATCCAAATTTATCATAATACATATTAAGGTCCTGTACTATAATACCGAATGCTTAAATCAAAAAAATTCCAAAATTTAAGGGGCGGGCCAAGGTACGTACCTCTCCTAAAATTGAAAGGGATGCACCAATGTACCTATGTCCTACGATAGGAAATGATCACCTATACATTACAATATAACCATATAAGGTAATAGGACCTCATCCAAGGAGATAAATTAGGTCAAAAACCAAACACGTGGTACAACGTATTGCTTACGTTTATATTTTGGCAATTTTGTACCCCTAAAAAGGGAACGAGGTGGACCATCCAAATTTATAGTGATCCATATTAGGGTCCTATACTGTAATACCAAATGTTTAAATTGAAAAATTTCCAAAATTAAAGGGGTGGGCCATTGTACCCCTCCCGGGGGGGCAAAATGTACCTATGTCTTATGATAGGAAATGGACCCCTATACATGACCATATAACCATATAAGGTAATAGGACCTCATCCAAGGGAATAAATTAAATCAAAAACCAAACACGTGGTTGTACCTAAATTTGGCAATTTCGTACCCATGAAAGGGAACGAGATGGACCATCCAAATTTATCACGATACATAATGAGGTCCTGTACTATAATACCAAATGCTTAAATTGGAGAATTTCTGAAATTGAAGGGGTGGGCCAGGGTACCCCCTCCTAAAAATTTAAAGGGGTGCACCAATGTACCTATGTCTTATGATAGGGAATGAACACCTATACATGACCATATAACCATATAAGGTAATAGGACCTCATCCAAGGAGATAAATTAGGTTAAAAACCAAACACGTGGTTGTACTAAAATTTGGCAATTTTGTACCCCTAAAAGGGAACGAGGTGGACCACCCAAATTTATAGTGATCCATATTAGCGTCCTATACTATAATACCAAATGTTTAAATTGGGCAATTTCTAAAAATGAAGGGGTGGGCCAAGGTACCCCTCCCAAATTTTTAAAGGGGTGCATTAATATACCCATGTCTTATGAAAGGTAATGGACCCCTGTATACGCCCATATAACCATATAGGGTAATAACACCTCATCCAAGGGGATAAATTAGGTCAAAACCAAACACGTGGTACTACGTATTGCTTACGTTTATATTTTGGCAATTTGGTACCCCTAAAAGGGAACGAGGTGGACCATCCAAATTTATCATAATACATATTAGGGTCCTATACTATAATACCAAATGTTTAAATTGGGCAATTTCCAAAATTTAAGGGGTGGGCCAAGGTA
Source organism: Thermobia domestica (assembly GCF_964235325.1). Classification (NCBI taxonomy): domain Eukaryota; kingdom Metazoa; phylum Arthropoda; class Insecta; order Zygentoma; family Lepismatidae; genus Thermobia; species Thermobia domestica. Next base: position 286,353,513 of record NC_137459.1, read on the forward strand.
CCCCTCCCAAATTTTTCAATGGGTGCATTAATATACCCATGTCTTATGAAAGGTAATGGACCCCTGTATACGCCCATATAACTATATAGGGTAATAACACCTCATTCAAGGGGATAAATTAGGTCAAAAACCTCCGAAATGTGAATTTTTGGCAATTTTTTTACCCATGAAAGGGAACGACATTGACCAACAATACTGATAGAGGTACATACTGTGGTCCTAGGCTACCATACCAAATTTTTAGATTTGGCAATTTCCAAAATTTAAGGGGTGGGCCAAGGTACCCCTCCCAAATTTTTCAAGGGGTGCATTAATATACCCATGTCTTATGAAAGGGAATGGACCCCTGTATACGCCCATATAACTATATAGGGTAATAACACCTCATCCAAGGGGATAAATTAGGTCAAAAACCCCCGAAATTTGACTTTTTGGCAATTTTTTACCCATGAAAGGGAACGACATAGACCCTCAATACTGATAGAGGTACATACTATGGTCCTACCCTACCATACCAAATTTTTAGATTTGGCAATTTCCAAAATTTAAGGGGGGGTGGTCCTATGTACCCCTGCCAAAATTTAGGGGGTGGGCCATGGTACCCCTGCCAAAATTTAGAGGGGGTGGTCCTATGTACCCCTAGGTCATTGACCCCGGCCAGGGACCATGGGTCCTGAGGAAGGGACCCAGGGGCCAAAAAGTGAGGCCAAGTCGCCCCATTACTACTAATGTATGGTGATCGTGAAAATAATCAAATTCGAGATTTCAACAGATTTACACGTTTCATGCAAAAATGTGATTTCTCGATATCCGACTGTTAATACTGCTGTACACTGTCCTAGAGGCCATACCATTTAACTTATATGGACCAAATTTAAACTTAGATTTCCTCAGATTCTCTAGGGGAATTTTCCGATTAATATTCCTACCATCAAAAATAACGGTAGTTTATTGAAAGGTGAAAATAAATAATATAAAAGTGATTTTCTCGAAAATAGCTCTAACGATTTTATTTTTTTCATAAATCAACGCTTCTTTAACTTAATGATCCCCCCTCTCTCTCTCTCTCGCTCGCTGTCTATTATCTCAAAAATGACTGAAACCATTTTGTTCATATTTCAAAAACATGTGTTCCATTAAGAAACCTATAATATGGTATAAATAATTTTTCATTAAAATATTCACAACAAGTAGTTTCGCTTGGTGAAGTGTATGTGTGTGTGTGTGTGGGGGGGGAGTCGGACTATTTATCTCAAAAACAACTGAAGCAATAAGCGTTTATGAGCACTAAATAAAGTTACAGAATAACAGACGGTAGAATGCTTCGATTTCAGGAACCTAATCACACCTTCCGTACATCTGTCTTTCCACCTACTAGAGAGTTTTAGCTATTTCAGGAATGTCCGTCGTCTGCACTACCATGTATATTCGAAGACACATCAAGATCGTATTATTTTCTTGATAAAATCTTCCTCTTGTAAACTAGATAAGAGTACACTCCTGTGCATGTACTACCATGAGCAAAATAAATGACGCGTCTCTTTATTTTGAAGTTTTTTGAAAATATCTCCGTTTTCTTTATATGTTCGAAATCTCGGAAGGTTTCCCCAGCAGGACAGGTTAATAACAAACCCGTTTTTAATATTTGTGTTAGATATTAGCTTAAAATAAAGAAATTAGAAGCAAAAAACATTAAATCGACAGAAATCTCGAGAATTACCAACTCTGCTAAAGTGGGAAATTTTCAAGAACGCGAGGGAATTCTGCAGTTCAACACGAAGCAGCGACATCTATGTCAGTGAGAGAAGCGTGGATTAGATCTACAAACGAAAATTTTAACGAAATATTTCTAGTATGTCTTATTATATGCATTATCAGCGAACTCCAAATATATGAATCTATGCTAAGTATTAACGTATAGATAGTGCAAATAGTGGAAATTACCTATGGAAAAAGACGAATTGTTAGCCCAATCGTAATGAAAAATCGTCTTTACTGTAGAACAGATTCAGCTTACGTAAGAAAGCAAATAGCTCAGTTAGATAAAGCAACGGGTTTGTATACCGAAGGTAGACGGTTCGAATCCCGTGAAGGACTGTTGTCCTTTTTATCACTAAGGTTATTTTATTTATTTTTTATTTGGGAAAGAATCAAATTGTAACATATGTGTAAAACTCATGACGATACCCCCCCAAAAAAAAAAAAAAAAAAAGAGAGAGAAAATATCGTCGCATTTGCATTAGTGTCTCTAATTTTTGTTTGCAAACAGATTCGTAATTATTTCCCCTGTGCTCACTGATGCATAACGAATGTTTTCCAGTAAATGTTAATTCTAATTTGGAGAATTTTATAGTTTCACAATTCCTCACTACATAGTCTTCTATCTACGTGTTTGGATATTTTGATAACAGATTTCCCTATTAAATGTTTAATTTTCTCTATAAATATTTGTCTTAAATTGAAATTGTTTTGAATTTACTACATAAGCAAAGTTGCCCGAAGGAGGAGAGCTCAAGTAACAGATATTCTACGTAAAAGCAACCTATTGTAGAATGATGATGCTTCTTACCTTCAGCACATAATCTTAACGTTAGAGTGTCAGAGAGAGAAAAATCCTGTTTTTCCTCCCCTATGACCACTCATCTTAAAGCTCTACCTATAATGATTCGTGTCACATACTTTCGGCTCTCCAAAGACATTCATATTTATTATTATTATTATTATTATTATTATTCCTGTGACTTTTTGGCGCCCTTCCCCTAGTAGTAGCCTATATTTTACATTTTATCATAGTGTTTTTAATAGTTTAAACCAGGAGCGTCATTTCAGATTTTGCTTTGGGGGGGGGCAAGACCTCTTGATATAAGTAAAATTTCGCGTTTTTCACTGATTTACTACTATTCTAATGATAAACTCTATATACATCTCAAACTCAGGGGGGGGGCAAATACCCCTCCCTGCCCTCCCTAAATGACGCCCCTGTTTTAAACCCATTTTCAAAAAGAAATCCTTACCTAGGAAAACTTCACAAAGAATATGGCCCGCTATAAACAATGCCAACTCCAACCCCTGGTCTAGTGGCTAGCACGCCTGCCTTCTGTGGTACCGGGTCCAATTCCCGGTGGATTACTGTTGAACGATAAAAGTGGTTCGGATTCCACTATAATTAGTATCCACATCTCCCTTGCCCATTAAGGCATAACCGTGGAACGCTAAACTCAAGCAAACAAACAAACAATACTTAATTCCCGGCACTCTTTATTCTACATGCCATCTCTCAATTTTTCGATACAGCCCCCTTAGTACCATGAAACTCTCTTCTTCCATAGTGAAATGGAAAAAGATCATATAATTGCCACTACTTTACAAGAATATAAACCAAAAACGTCAGTAGAAAGCACATTATAAAATTTACTTTTTGAGGATCGTTTTGGTGCCCCTCTTTCTCTGGCGCCCCGGGCAGTCGCCCGGCCCTTAGTCCGCCCTTGAAAGTACGGACGCATAACTAAGGACTGCGGAGGAGAGGTTAACCTTCATGTTATGCCACTGGTTTGACGTGTTTGAAATGTTCAGTAAGTGATCGGTTAGTGAAATAATTTCGACAGTTACTGATGTTTAAAGTTTAGCTAAGACAAAGCTACCTAATCAAATACATTTGATATCGGGATGTCACAATTTGATTTTTCCTCACATAAAAAAGATAAAAACAATAGTAATAAAAACCCTTACTCGTACTGGGCTCCTAACTAACTAACAACCTAATTCTTACAGACTAGTTGCTCTGACCAACTGAGTTTCGATTTCTTACGCGAAAGAAGTCTGTTATATTAAGAGGCATGCTTTTCATTATCAAAACTGTTCGAAGTAATACGAACATGGCTTAAGAACAGAGACGGAACTGAATTACCACTCGATTGACCTTGAGGGCAAATCACCAAAGCGTAAAGACGTAAGTTCAGCATGCATTTCTCTGGAGTTGTGTTCAGTATTCCTATCTGCCAGTCATGCTTGTTCGTAGGAGTAATATGTTACAAACCTGACCTTTCGATACAGCACAATAGCAAAAGAATAAAAGGGAAGGAATTCTTGCCCTTGTGAACGTTGGATACCACCATGTGCAATAAAACTGTCGCGTCTCCTTGAAGTGATATTTTATCGAAAATAACTCGTTTTCCTTTATATAGTCTATCCGAAGTTTTTGAAGGTTTCAAAATGAGGAAATGTTACTGACAAACAAGGACGCATTCAGGGGTGGGTCCAGGGGGTCCGGACCCCCTCTGAAACCCCAACTTTTCTGTAAATTTAGCCTAATTTTGGGGATTATCTTTTAAAATTTTATTATAATTTATCCTAATATTGAAGTCGGACCCCTCCCGAAATAAATTACTGCATACGTGTCTCTGACAATTTTCAATATATTCGTTAAATAATAAAGTAAAATAAATAAATTAGGAGCAAAAAGCTTTAATAATAATAATAATAATAATAATAATAATAATAATAATAATAATAATTGAAGCGAGCTTAACGAGTTTCAACCGTACGACTCAACCAACGTTTGGGTGCCTGTTCGTTCGTCTGCTCCTCTCATAAAAGACATTTCATTTTAATGAAACTAGTAAGTAGCTCTGCGGAGTAACTATTGCTTGGAATATGAATCTGCAAAACATAAGAGGTAAAATTAACCAAATGGTGCAAGTTTCCACTCATATATATAAAACAATTTTGCAATATCAACTACGTGAATCTTGTCCCATAAAGAAGCCGAAACCCCTACACCGAAGAGCCCTCCGAGATTTGATCATTGTCCACACGGACTGAAATTGTCATTTGAAGCCAAGACTTTAATATGAAGCCAATAATTTCTTTAAAATAGACGGAAAATTCGGAAGTTATAAGCATTTTCATATTTTTGCCTTTTCCCATAAGGGAGCCGTAGCCCCCTATACTGAAGAGCCCCCCTCCCCCCCGGAGATTTGATCATTGTCCACTCGGACTGAATTTGTCATTTGGAACCAACACTTTAATACGAAGCAAAATATTTCTTTAAAATAGACGAAAAATTCGAAAGTTATAAACATGTTAACAATTTTGCCTTTTCTCATAAGGGGGCCGTATTAGCCTACACTGAAGAGCCCCACGAGATTTGATCATTGACCACTTGGACTGAAACTCTCATTTGAAACCAAAACTTTAATATGAAGCCAAAAATTAAACTTTTACATCAATTTAAACTGACTGGGTTCCGGTTCCCCCCACTATTGTTTAGTTTAGTTAAGTGGTAATTTGTGACAGCTTCACATCATCAAAAGAATGTTTCACTTCCCCTCCCCTCCCCCAGGAGTTCGTGCTGGATCCACCACTGGAATCAATAGACACTCTTCCTATTCTTTTTGTCACCCTTGATTGTGTAGGGGCTCCTTCGTACAAATAAAGAAGCGGTAATATTACAATCAAGGGGCGCTATATATTAGGTATTCTTTTAGTTACCTACCCCTAACCGCACAGGGCCATCTTTCGTAGAATAAAAAATATTACGTGATATTCCAATCATGAAAGGGGAGAGGATGCTGTAAATATATTTCTTATTCATTTTGTCTGTCCTGCTTATCAAAAATTACTTTCTGTTGGAAGGGTACTGAAATGAGAGGGGCAAAATAAAAAGTCGTACCCCCTCCTACATGGTTGCTCAAATAAGTACTAAAGAAAGCATTTTAAACTAAGATATTTGAGATTTAAACTAGGAAACTAATATATCCTTACATTATGTAAGGATGGCATATTCAGGATTATTATTATTATTATTATTATTATTATTATTATTATTATTATTATTATTTGAATGTTTTTGGAGCACCGAAATTTTGTGAGACGAACAACGATATGTAGAGGTTTAAGATGGGTGGTCATAGAGGAGGAAAAACAGGATTTTTCTCTGTCTGACTCTCTAACGTAAAGATTATGTGCTGAAGGTAAGAAGCATCATCATTCTACAATAGGTTGCTTTTACGTAGAATATCAATTACTTGAGTTCTCCTCCTTGGGTCTACTTACCTTATGTAGTAAATTCAAAACAATTTCAATTCAATACAAATACATTGTAAAACTTTTCCGTAATTAAACATCTAGGGAAAATTAAACATTTAATAGGGACATCTGTTATCAAAATATCCAAACACGTAGATAGAAGACTATCTAGTGAGAAATATTGTGAAACTTTATAAAATTCTCCAAATTAGAATTAACATTTACTGGGAAACATTCGTTATGCGCCAGCGAGCATATGGTGAGCAGTGAGCACAGGGGAAATAATTACGAAACTGTTTGCAAACAAAATTAGGGACGCTAGTGCAAGTGCGACAACGGCATTTTTTCTTTTTTTGGTATCGTCATGAGTTTTACACATACGTTACAATTTGATTCTTTCCCACATAAAAAAATAAATAAAATAACCGTAGTGTAGTGATAAAAATGACAACGGCATTTCCAGGGGATCGAACCCGCTACCTTCAGCATACAGACTCGTTGCTTTAACTAACTGAGCTATTTGCTTTTTACGTGAACTGAGCCTGTTCCGGTAAAGACGATATTTCATTACGATCGTCCTACCAATTCGTCCTTTTCCATAGATAATTTCCACTATTTGCTCTATCTTTATGTTAATACTTAGCATATATTCATATATTTGGAGTTTGCAGATAATGCATATAATAAGACATACTAGAAATATTCGTTAAAAGTTTAGTTTGTAGATTTAATCCACATTTCTCTCAATGACATAGATGTCACTGCTTCGTGTTGAAATGCAGAATTCCCTCGTGTTCTTGAAAATTTCCCACTTTAGCAGAGTTGGTAATTCTCGAGATTTCTGTCGATTTAATGTTTTTTGCTTCTAATTTCTTTATTTTAAGCTAATATCTAACACAAATATTAAAAACGGGTTTGTTATTAACCTGTCCTGCTGGGGAATCCTTCCGAAATTTCGAACATATAAAGAAAACGGAGATATTTTCAAAAAACTTCAAAATAAAGAGACGCGTCATTTATTTTGATCATGGTAGTACATCTAAACTATGTCAAAATGTATTATGGTTATGAGAGTGGACTATTAAAGGTGCGAGTCTTTTAAGTTTTTTGGACATAATATGTATTTTCTCCTCCAGGTATTATATCTTTTACAAAGAACTTATTTTGACGCATTTGTTTCTAGGAAAAGCTGCAATTTTATCATGTGAAAGTTAGCAGTAAACTTCGAAAAAGTCTGGAAATTGCCCCAGAAGAGGGCTTAGGAAGTCTACCAAATGACATAGATTCAGTTAGTTCCTTACTTCTGTTCAACACTTCAGAAAACCCGTAAGTATGTCGATAAACATATAATCAATTACTTATAATACTGTAGGTGTAAAAGAATTAGATGTAACATACGAAAATGTAACATCAGAAAACTTCGGGAGGGCATTCATAAGCAAAAGAGAAAAATGTAATCAAGATTTAGAAAACAAGCTAAGGCTTTGAAGCCTCCAAGCTCAAGTTGTTCAAGAAATTACACAGGAACGAGCATACATTAATTTCAAACTATGCCATATTTATACAACACATTTTAGGAGATCCCTCCCTACTGGTCTACTGGTCAGCAATCATGTCTTTGGTACACAGCGTCCTTTTTTCGATTTCCGGTGAGAGAGCATTGAAAACATTACTGTGGTTCAGATACTACATCAAATACAGATCCACATCTTATATTTCCTTGCACTCTAGAAAGGTAGTGAACAGTTGCTAGAAATTTTTGTGGTATCTGGCAATATCAACAAAATTCAATTCTGGAACATTTTTCTGTATAATTTGCCGAGCCACGTGAGCCCGATTCCATAGTTTTCAAACTTGGCCACTTGAAAATGTCCTTTTCCGTGCTTTCGACAATTTCTTACTTGTAAACTTATCTCCCTCCCCACTCTTTCCACATCTTCCACCAGCAACTCCGAAATGCATTGTCCTCTGCTTTTAGTTCTAAATATTCGGACCTGAATATAGATTCGTACTCCAGATCCAAGTCCCATTTTTTTCGTCATTTCAAACTTTAATATTTTACATTTGATACTTTCAACCTGAGGGGATCGTCGTGGCTCAGTGGTGGAGCACTAAACTCTGGCGCGTGAGATCCGTGGTTCGACCCCAGATCTCGCCAAGTGAGCTTGTTGGTGGACAAACACCGTATGCATGGTTTTCTCGGGGATCTTCCGTTTCTTCCTACTCTTATCATTTCATCATTATGCAATATCATCGTCACCATCTCTCTTAGCTTAGGTGCATAATTGTGGGAAATTAAATTAAAAAAAATTAACATTAGCTGTCTTTGCAGAAGAATCATAGGCTCTTTACTCAAATTTTGGAACTAATAGAACTTAAATAATAATATCTAACCAAAGCAAACACTTTTATCATTAATATGGGTTACAGTTTCGGTAATATCCCATTGTCTTAATGAAACACGTTATCAAACAATCTGTGTCTGATAGTGTATCTCTAACACAGATTAGTATTTTTTTTTTTTTTTTTTTTTTTTGTAAGGAATCATAAGGTGGTGCAGTAGTAATGTATGTAGAATACAATCGTGTCTTGTTGCCCTATGTATATTTCTTGGATTTAATACTGTTTTCATTGTTATACAGGGTAATATTCTTGCAACTTATCCTTCAATTTGTTTTTCTTCCTAGTTATTTTTTTTCCTGCAAAACTTTCTTTGACTAAACTGCAGTTTCCGAAATCACCGTCTCTTCTTTCCGTCTTCATTCGCGTTGTTTAGTTACGTAGTTTCTATTTCTAGTGCAACACCGTGTAAATCATTACGAAATATTACGGATCTGATATATTTGCGCAGACGACAAGATTTTGTGCTAATTTCGTTTTTTATATATATTATCAGACAAAAAGTAGTGCAGTCCGTTTTTACATGAAATTTCTTGCATGTGCACAAGTTTTACAAGAAAATAAAATAATAATAATAATAATAATAAAAGGATAAGTGGAAGCTATTAAATTTGTGTCAGAACAGTCGTGTACATAATTCAGGTCTTTATGCGTTGAATATTTAGAACTATTTAATATGGCATCAAACATTGAACGATTCACATGGGTGTTTACTTTATGTCCTATATGGATAAAGTACTTTAAACATTAAAATTATATCTAGAAAAGCATTAACCTCGATGCGTCTGCAGTGTGGGACTTCCTTCTTTACATAATTTCAGAATTGCAATAATAGTTTTTTCCATATCGGGCCGAATTACTTTGTGAGACTTTTTTGGCGTTCCCCTTTTTCTCTTCAAACCACAGCAGTCACTTGAACAATCTATGCAATAACTAAACCGAGAAATGGATTATGCATACTGCTTTTACTGATCTTATATTCTGGCAGCCGTGCAAAATAATGCAGAAAACAGCTCAGGTCTCCGGTTCAATAACACCTTGTAAATAGAACAGTAACAACTCTATCATAAAAGAAATAAAAAAAAAATAGTATTAAATCTCTCTCATTACAATGAGACGTTTCTCTCTGCGAGAATACCGAAGTATATACGAGAGTCGGCTGGAAAAAAATTTGGCCTGACAGGGAAAGCAACACGAGCAACATGATAGCGAGCTGAAATTTTATACGAGTACTACATAGTCCTCAAATATTTGAGTGCACTTTTACAACTGTGCTTCAGCTTGTTTAACCCGCTGTAAAAACAGTTTTTTCCTGGGTGTGTAACTATATGATTTATATCTTCCATAACCGTGCGGAAATTTTACTTTTCAGGCGTTTGTTTGGCTGAGAACAGATAATCTGACGGTGCTGAGTCGGTTGATCACCTCAGCCGATGAGTAATCCATAGCCACAGACATGCAGTTACTAGTGTTGGCGAGCAGTGTGGCACGGCGGTGAGAAAAGAACATCACGTTTCAGTTTGTCAGGTCGCTTCAACTTAATCTGTAGTTGCAGACACTGCAACAGGTTTTAGTAATAATTTGCATTAATGGTCTGTCCTTTGGTCATAAAATGGATGAGAAAATACCCTGTGTGCCGCAGAAAACTGAGGCCATTACTTTTCCTAGAGAAGGTTGGAAGCGAAACTTATATGGCGGAAAAAAACGAGGAATGTTTCCATTGTGGCTACTGCTGTTTTGTCTAGGGATCGAAATAAGTTGAGTTTAGTTTAGTTTAGCGTCCCTTTCAGCAGCGAGGCTATATGAGACGTGGACCTACTGATTAACGTGGATTCCGAACCACATGAGCTCCAACCGGGAATCAAACCCGGGCCACCCACGCCAAAGACGCGTAAGTAGTAATCGCGTGACTTGAGGCAAATTTTTCCGCCCCCTGGAGCGTGGCGCCCGCCGCCGCCGCCAAAATTTTGCGCCCCTGGCGCCCGGCGCCCATTTTTTGGGGTTACGCGGCCCGGGGTCAATGACCTAGCGCCCGCCGCCACCACCAAAATTTTGCGCCCCGGGCGCCCGGCGTCCCATTTTGGGGGTACGTGGCCCGGGGTCAATGACCTAAGGGGCGCCCGCCGCCGCCAAATTTTGCGCCCCGGGCGCCCATTTTTTGGGTTAGGTGGCTCGGGGTCAATGATCTAGGGGTACATAGGACCACCCCTTTTAGATTTTGGTTGGAGTACCATGGCCCACCCCTAAATTTTGGCAGGGGTACCTAGGACCATCCCCCTTAAATTTTGGAAATTGCCAAATCTAAAAATTTGGTGTGGTAGCCTAGGACCATAGTATGTACCTCTATCAGTATTGGGTGTCTATGTCGTTCCCTTTCATGGGTAAAAAATTGCCAAAAATTCAAATTTCGGGGGTTTTTGACCTAATTTATCCCCTTTGATGAGGTATTATTACCCTATATAGTTATATGGGCGTATACAGGGGTCCATTACCTTTCATAACATATGGGTATATTAATGCACCCCTTGAAAAATTTGGGAGGGGTACCTTGGCCCACCCCTTAAATTTTGGAAATTGACCAATTTAAACATTGGGTATTATAGTACAGGACCCTAATATGTATCATGATAAATTTGGGCGGTCCACCTCGTTTCCTTCTAGGGGTACAAAATTGCCAAAATATAAACGTAAGCAATACGTTATACCACGTGTTTGGTTTTTGGTCGATTTTATCCCCTTTGATGAGGTGTTATTATCCTATATAGTTATATGGTCATGTATAGGGGTCCATTACCTTTCATAAGATATGGGTATATTTGTGCACTCCTTTAAAAATTTGGGAGGGGTACTTTGGCCCACCCCTTAAATTTTGGAAATTGCCCAATTTAAACATTTGGTATTATAGTACCGGACCCTAACATGTATTATGATAAATTTGGGTGGTCCACCTCGTTCCCTTTTAGGGGTACAAAATTTGTCAAAATATAAACGTAAGCAATACGTTGTACCACGTGTTTGGTCTTTTGGCCCAATTTATCCTCTTGGATGAGGCCCTATTACCTTATATAGTTATATGGACGTATACAGGGGTTCATTACCTTTCATAAGATATGGGTATATTTGTGCACCCCTTTAAATTTCGGTGGAGTACTTTGGCCCACCCCCTTCAAGTTTGGAAATTGCCCAATTTAAACATTTGGTATAATAGTATAGAACCCTAATATATATTATGATATCCCTTTTAGGGGCACAAAATTACCAAATTTTACTACAACTACGTATTTTGTATTTTGGCTCATTTTATCACCTTGGATGAGGTCCTATTACCTTATATAGTTATATGGACGTATACAGATGTCCATTTCCTATTATAAAACATAGGTACATTTGTGCACCCCTTTAAAAATTTGGGAGGAGTACCATGGCCAATCTTTTAAATTTTGGAAATTTTCCAGCTTAAGCATATACTACTGGACTCTAATATGTATCATGATAAATTTGGGTGGTTCACTTCGTTCCCTTTTAGGGTACAAAATTGCCAAAATATAAACATAAGCAATATGTTGTACCACGTGTTTGGTTTTTTTGATCCAATTTATCCTCTTGGATGAGGACCTATTATCTTATATGGTTATATGGTCATGTATAGGGGTCTATTCCCTATCATAAGACATAGGTACATTTGTGCACTCCTTGAAATTTTTGGGAATGGTACTTTGGCCCACCCCTTAAGTTTTAGAAATTGCCCAATTTAAACATTTGGTATAATAGTACTGGACCCAAATATATATTACTATAAATTTCGGTGGTCCATCTCGTTCCCTTTTAGGGGTAATTTTGTTCTGCTTTAGGGGTGAACATGGATACCGTACATGTGGTGCAATCGTCCCGAGTTCGATTCTTGGTGCTAGTTTCAGGAAATGTTGAATTTAACGTCTCCGCAAAACGATGATGATAGGACGAAACATGAGAAAAGCATGAACTTACTTGATTGAGGATTGAAGCAGGGACCTCACACATTAGTGACAAACGCGGATGGGATGATGGGATTTTGGACCTAATTAGTAACTCTCGTTTCCGTTCATGGATTAAATAAAAAGATGACTCTTTGCTTAAATCTGATTAGTTCATTGTTCGAGCGATTTTTAAACGCCCAGCGTTTGTTGATCAGTAAGCGCTCCATTGATGGAAACAATGTTGCCAGATTTTGAAAATCTAAACTGCTCCGATTCTTTTTCGAAACGGTTCCGCTGAGTGCAAGAATTTTCAAAAACTAAAAACTTTTCAAAAAAATTTTCGAACTAAAAAAAATTCAAATAAAAAATTTAAACAAAAATTTTCAAACTGAAAGATTTCAAATAAAATTTTGAAACAAATTTTGAAAATCTAAAATTTTTTAAACTAAAAAATAAAATCAAACTTTCTGGAACGAATTTTTTTAAACAAAATTTTCGAACTCGAACCGAATTTGAAAACTAAAAAACTTTTCGAACCAAATTTTCAAACATTTTTTTTTCGAACTCAGAAAGTTTCAAACTTAAAACTTGCAAATCAAAATTTCAAACTAAAAAGTTTTCGATCTAAAATTTTGAACTAAAAAATTCGAACTCAAAGTTCTCACTAAAAATTTTCGAACTCAGATAGTTTTAAAATCAAAATTTGAAACTCAAGTTTCGAATTAAAAATATTTTCGAACTACAATTATCAAACTCAAACTTTTCGAAAATCTTAAGAGAGATTGAAAGTGATCACTCGTTTCGCGAGCCGTAAGCCGTAACTTTTAGTAATGTAACATAGTTTACGGTTTAAGATTTATATTGTCTTGAGAACGATTGAGTTCGTTTATGTAATGAACCCGTTGGCCAGCCATAGCCTGATTTCACATCGTAGCTCATGAAAGCAATCTTGTTGTAGTTGTGTAGCCGTGACCATTTTTTTTTTTCTGGACATAGCCTGTACGATCACCAGGAATGAAATAATACTTAGTTTAGCGACCATTAAGACGTGAAATAAGATGAAATCTGAACCATCAAATGTTAAGACATCCTGCGATAGAACAAACGAAAATGTGTGTTTCCTTACCTGGAGTCGAACCCCGGATCGATTAGAACTTTAAGAAAAGGACATATTTCGTTTAGCACAGCGATTCATATCTTATGAGCTGGGAACTCGGACCTCAAAATCTACGTCTGCTTAGTTGTTAAAAGCAATGAACCAATTTCCATTTACATTGCCAAACACTTTAAAATATTAAGTCAGCTTCTGTCATATTGAAATTGCATTAAAAAAAAAATCACATGCGAAGGCGAAGATGATGAAAGAGAGGAGCGGCTTCTTGCGCAAGTTTCGTAACGAAATGAATTTCATTACTTCAGTATCATAGTTTCTTTGTCATAGATGAAGAATGCAGAATTTGCAGTTTTTCTTTATAACATCATTCAGCTCTGTCATATTGCATTCTCTCTCTTTAAATTGTTTTACTGTTGCTTAGTTACTAAGATATCAGTCCTGTGTTTGTAACATTGAACTTGTCATTTACTGCAATAGTGATTACCGTGTTACCTAGTGATGCTATAATGTTGCATTGAATCCAATTTTTCTGGTGCAAGAGGTTTTCAGTTTGATTCCTTTACAGTGCTTCCCGTCGTTCTTATAGGATTATCAGTTACTTATTTCATGAAAGATCGTGCCAGTAGTGAATGATTCTACATTGAATTCAATTTACTATGGTGGAAGAGCTTCCCTCATAAGATTGTAAATGAAGAAAGAAAAAAAAACTGTTACGATACCATGGTTCGGCTTTCCTTGTGTAAAAGAAATGAACGATTTATCGTTTTGATCTCATATTGTTTTGTACCATGGTGCTGTAATACGAGTGATTTGTATTAAATAACATTCACAAGAAGATCGATTCCGGCTGGAAAACAATTTCATAAAAGTGAACAAGTGCATCTAATGTGAAAAGGATTCTAGTTTGATTCTGCTGACGTTCACTATTTTAAGTGAAGTTTTTATACGATAAAAGTATTGCACGAACAGTCTGTGCCTACTGCTAAAACTTAATTACATTTTCATTGAAATCAACGTAAGTAATATAATTGTATTTAAAAAATGTAATCAGTATGTACTGTAATAAACAACATTGTCTGTTTGTGTGTGCGTGATGTTAGTCTAAACAACAGTCTTTTTCATGAATGGTTTTTAAATTATTGTTGTGGTATTTGCTCCTCGAGAAAAAGCTGAGGCCTGCAAAATGATCTTCCTCAACTCAGTGACCTTACTTGTTTCATGTTAAGTGTATCATTATCTGTTTTACGTCGTGATAACTCAATGACAGAGGTGTGTAAGGTCGCTGGTTCGATCTTAGCTAAAGCCAAGTTGCTTTGTAGTGAACAAAAAGCCGTGTGCGTGAGTTTTCTCAGGGTTCCCCCCACTATATTTAATTCATCATTACATTTATTTCTCATCATCATCATCTTCTTTAGCCTAGTTAACATAACTGTAAGACGTAAAACTCAAAGATTTAATTTCATTTCTCTGAACCACCACGAGTGTTTTTTGTTCTCTTGACAGTACCGAGGACGTAAATCTTGTGTTCCTAGACTGCATAAGACGTGAACGATAAAATCTGAACAACCATAAATGTTTTATGTTGACTTAACAATATCGAGGCTGTATAGGACGTGGACCTACAGTTCAAAGTGAAATTCGAATCATCATAAATGTAGCTATAAACACCAAATATTTGTTTCTATTTTACGTATAAGATGGAAAGCGTTTATGACCTTAGGCTGTATAAGACTTGAACGTACTTCTGTGGGTTGTGTACTTAAACCCGTAATAATAACGCCAAAAATCGAACCTGGACTTAGCCACTGAAATCTCAAATGGGCTTAAGGAAAGATTTTTTTTTTTTTTTTTTTTGTTGTTGTTGTAATGCATTCAACCTGGAAAATGCTGATTAGCACCTTGACCTTCAAGTGAGAGGAGTGAGAGGTAAGGAAATACTTCCGTGCTTGACGTCACATGAATGAAATTCTGTCCATCATAGCATTTTTCGTTCTGTGCTTTGATCAGTAAGCTGTTATTCGTTTCATACAAGTTCAAGTGTTAATGTGGCTAATATTTATTAAATCACATCTTAATGGTCGCTAAACTAAGTATTATTTCATTCCTGGTGATCGTACAGGCTATGTCCAGAAAAAAAATGGTCACGGCTACACAACTACAACAAGATTGCTTTCATGAGCTACGATGTGAAATCAGGCTATGGCTGGCCAACGGGTTCATTACATAAACGAACTCAATCGTTCTCAAGACAATATAAATCTTAAACCGTAAACTATGTTACATTACTAAAAGTTACGGCTTACGGCTCGCGAAACGAGTGATCACTTTCAATCTCTCTTAAGATTTTCGAAAAGTTTGAGTTTGATAATTGTAGTTCGAAAATATTTTTAATTCGAAACTTGAGTTTCAAATTTTGATTTTAAAACTATCTGAGTTCGAAAATTTTTAGTGAGAACTTTGAGTTCGAATTTTTTAGTTCAAAATTTTAGATCGAAAACTTTTTAGTTTGAAATTTTGATTTGCAAGTTTTAAGTTTGAAACTTTCTGAGTTCGAAAAAAAAATGTTTGAAAATTTGGTTCGAAAAGTTTTTTAGTTTTCAAATTCGGTTCGAGTTCGAAAATTTTGTTTAAAAAAAATTCGTTCCAGAAAGTTTGATTTTATTTTTTAGTTTAAAAAATTTTAGATTTTCAAAATTTGTTTCAAAATTTTATTTGAAATCTTTCAGTTTGAAAATTTTTGTTTGACAATTTTTGTTTAAATTTTTTATTTGAATTTTTTTTAGTTCGAAAATTTTTTTTGAAAAGTTTTTAGTTTTTGAAAATTCTTGCACTCAGCGGAACCGTTTCGAAAAAGAATCGGAGCAGTTTAGATTTTCAAAATCTGGCAACATTGTTTCCATCAATGAAGCGCTTACTGATCAACAAACGCTGGGCGTTTAAAAATCGCTCGAACAATGAACTAATCAGATTTAAGCAAAGAGTCATCTTTTTATTTAATCCATGAACGGAAACGAGAGTTACTAATTAGGTCCAAAATCACATCATCCCATCCGCGTTTGTCACTAATGTGTGAGGTCCCTGCTTCAATCCTCAATCAAGTAAGTTCATGCTTTTCTCATGTTTCGTCCTATCATCATCGTTTTGCGGAGACGTTAAATTCAACATTTCCTGAAACTAGCACCAAGAATCGAACTCGGGACGATTGCACCACATGTACGGTATCCATGTTCACCCCTAAAGCAGAACAAAATTACCCCTAAAAGGGAACGAGGTGGACCACCGAAATTTATAGTAATATATATTAGGGTCCAGTACTATTATACCAAATGTTTAAATTGGGCAATTTCTAAAACTTAAGGGGTGGGCCAAAGTACCATTCCCAAAAAATTTCAAGGGGTGCACAAATGTACCTATGTCTTATGATAGGGAATAAACCCCTATACATGACCATATAACCATATAAGGTAATAGGTCCTCATCCAAGAGGATAAATTGGATCAAAAAAACCAAACACGTGGTACAACATATTGCTTATGTTTATATTTTGGCAATTTTGTACCCTAAAAGGGAACGAAGTGAACCACCCAAATTTATCATGATACATATTAGAGTCCAGTAGTATATGCTTAAGCTGGAAAATTTCCAAAATTTAAAAGATTGGCCATGGTACTCCTCCCAAATTTTTAAAGGGGTGCACAAATGTACCTATGTTTTATAATAGGAAATGGACATCTGTATACGTCCATATAACTATATAAGGTAATAGGACCTCATCCAAGGTGATAAAATGAGCCAAAATACAAAATACGTAGTTGTAGTAAAATTTGGTAATTTTGTGCCCCTAAAAGGGATATCATAATATATATTAGGGTTCTATACTATTATACCAAATGTTTAAATTGGGCAATTTCCAAACTTGAAGGGGGTGGGCCAAAGTACTCCACCGAAATTTAAAGGGGTGCACAAATATACCCATATCTTATGAAAGGTAATGAACCCCTGTATACGTCCATATAACTATATAAGGTAATAGGGCCTCATCCAAGAGGATAAATTGGGCCAAAAGACCAAACACGTGGTACAACGTATTGCTTACGTTTATATTTTGACAAATTTTGTACCCCTAAAAGGGAACGAGGTGGACCACCCAAATTTATCATAATACATGTTAGGGTCCGGTACTATAATACCAAATGTTTAAATTGGGCAATTTCCAAAATTTAAGGGGTGGGCCAAAGTACCCCTCCCAAATTTTTAAAGGAGTGCACAAATATACCCATATCTTATGAAAGGTAATGGACCCCTATACATGACCATATAACTATATAGGATAATCACACCTCATCAAAGGGGATAAAATCGACCAAAAACCAAACACGTGGTATAACGTATTGCTTACGTTTATATTTTGGCAATTTTGTACCCCTAGAAGGAAACGAGGTGGACCGCCCAAATTTATCATGATACATATTAGGGTCCTGTACTATAATACCCAATGTTTAAATTGGTCAATTTCCAAAATTTAAGGGGTGGGCCAAGGTACCCCTCCCAAATTTTTCAAGGGGTGCATTAATATACCCATATGTTATGAAAGGCAATGGACCCCTGTATACGCCCATATAACTATATAGGGTAATAATAACTCATCAAAGGGGATAAATTAGGTCAAAAACCCCCGAAATTTGAATTTTTGGCAATTTTTTACCCATGAAAGGGAACGACATAGACACCCAATACTGATAGAGGTACATACTATGGTCCTAGGCTACCACACCAAATTTTTAGATTTGGCAATTTCCAAAATTTAAGGGGGATGGTCCTAGGTACCCCTGCCAAAATTTAGGGGTGGGCCATGGTACTCCAACCAAAATCTAAAAGGGGTGGTCCTATGTACCCCTAGATCATTGACCCCGAGCCACCTAACCCAAAAAATGGGCGCCCGGGGCGGAAAATTTGGGGGCGGCCCAGGGGCGCAAAATTTTGGCGGCGGCGGCGGGCGCCACGCTCCAGGGGGCGGAAAAATTTGCCTCAAGTCACGCGATTACTACTCGCGTACGCTAACCACTTAGCCACGAGGGAGCTCCAGGGATCGAAATGATAACGCTATGTTTTTATTTTGAGCCACGAGCCTGCTTAGGAAATCTTTACTTTCTGCATGCATGCGTTGCAAATTTGCATTTGAGAGAACTATTCGTTCGCGTTTTTAATCAACGTAAAATTTAGGGAAACCCAATGTGCAGCCACATTGCATTGTTCAAGTGGTCACTAATAATGGCATATTTCTTCTTCTTCTTCTTCTTATTGTTATTATTATTATTACCTATAAAAGGCATTGAAGCATTTTCAGTGAGTATCTACTGGTTAATAGTGTGTAGATAGTATTTCCATCCAATTTTGTGTCAGTTTACATGTTCTGTCTACGCTCTTTACTGACAACGCTATTATTAGTCAACGCTATTGTTTTGATCGTATAAATATAGAATTTCCTTATGACGTAGTCTAATAAAAATTTGATCAAGTAATGAAATACTTCTGACGTAATGTTTCTCACTTCTTGTAGGTACAAGCGTTACGTAATGTTGGATCCTCTAGGTGCTGTAACGAAAACACGCCAGGCCCTAGAAGACGAAGAGGGAAAACCAATGGAGGCTGCTCCCTTGTCAATATCGCAGAGGGAGCAATTAGAGCGTCAAACAGGAGAAAATTATTTTTACTCGCCTGGATTAGGAGAAGTTCCACAAATAGACGTGCCTTTGGATTTACCTGATTTGCCAGGTATAAAGACTTTCGTACTCTGTCTGCAGGTCTGTTCGAATTCTTTAATGAGATGTTACGTGTTAGTGCATGAGTCTTTATTATACAGCCAACTTCACATCGCAGATTCTGTGGAAAGTAACAAGCGTGATAGAATTTATATTAGCACATTGCATAGTTGTCAATGTACCATTATAATGAGAACGATATTCATATGGTTAGTACCACATTTATACATATGTTGTCCTAAATACTTTGCAGAATATCGACCTTTAACACGTGGTTGAGGTTATGACACAGAACATTGCGAGAGTTACACATTACAATATCAAGTACTAGTAACTTTTCAGTTTCCAAAATGACCTAATTAAACCATATGCTTTAACAAATTGCCCAATGGAATTTATTTCTTTATTTGCAATTTAATGTGTTTCTTCACCATCGAATTTATGAGTCATATGTTTGCAATAAGTTAACATAGAGTCCGAACCGTGTATGCTATCTCGGGATCAAACTAGTCAATCATGCTCGTATACACCACATGTGCTGTCGACTAATATTGATCACAATCTGGCGTCTGATCGCAAATTTATTTTTACAAAAATATTATGAAAAAAGTCGTGCTATATTCAATCACTTCTGCAATCATTGTCATTCTTGTCTTCTGAAGCAGCATCACTTTCAATGACGCTCAGATGGCTGTAGCTGTTGTAATACTCAGTTCTACGTATTTATTCGAATGTTTACACATGCTACCGGTACTAATTTTATACCGTACTTTCTGTTCTGAAAAATATCCAGATGTTTGTAGATGATGATTAAGTAGTTTATATATATATGCTATGTGGATAGCGTACGCGCCTTTGGCGTGGAAGACCCGGATTCGATTTCTGGCGGGAGCTCATGTGATTCGGATTTCACGGGTTGTACGTGAAGCTGTAGGTCCATGTCCCATCTAGCCTTGCTGCTGAACGGGACAGTAAACTCAAATCTAACCAACCATATATGCGGTAAGCATTGTTAACCGTGATCAGTGATTTGAAAATTGCAACTCTACCGCTGCTTTCCGTTATTCAAATAGTCTTGGACTGTGATTATCACAGTAGGCAGTTCCAGTTGTCGATTAAGTTCCACACTTGCTTTTGCCACATTTACTCGACGATTCTTTGTGAGAATCCTGTTCACTGTTCGGCGATCCCTGTCACTAAGTCTTATCTTTCGTCCACTCTTCGCTAATATCTTGCCACGAGCTCTATAAGCCATTATCATCTTGGACATTGTTATACTCGATGCATTTAACCTAACACACTGACAGTCTTAGATACACTTGCCTACAACTAACCACTTACTCACGATTTGCCCTTTTTGCAAATCTCAGAGATCTCTCATTTTCACCACCAGCGTTCAGCCTATCACATAAATTTGTACGACACTGCCTCTCTTATTAATCACTATCACTCAGAATGGTACGAACAAACCAATTGTAGTACTAACTTATAATGATTAAGTGGGTGTAGTATGTGGATGTTTCCAATTTTTTAACAACCAACAACATATATACACCAACCAACAACAAAGATACTTCTGTTTGCGCAGCAAACTGCTAAAACAAATGTAAACGTGCATAGGTGAAAATGTTTATAAGATATATATTTCAGTTTTGGCAGGAAAAAAAAAAATATTGTGTGTTTATTGCTTTACGTAGACATGAAATAATAAAAAGAAAATACTCTCTTTGTATGTCAGTGACAAATATGGCAATGAAAAGCGAAGTAATGTCAATTATGTATTTTAAGGAATACTAAGTTCGTTTAACTATAAATTGTCGGGTTGGTAGCTGGTTTTGAATGTATCCGTATGGAGCTTTTTATCAGGTGCTGAATCCGTAATGCCATCAAGAAATTGGAATTACACAGTCTACTAAATAGGCCTCCACTTTTATGACAAAAAAAAAAAAAAAAAAAAAAAAAAAAAAAAAAAACCTAGTTTCACTCTAATGATTATTTCGCAATTCATTCTTGGATCCAGTTCTCCTTTCTAAATTTCATTCAAAAACAAGAGGGCATAGCAAAAAGAATATTCCTGGACCAATGCTATGAAACAACCAGATGTCTCATTGTGTACCTTTTACCAGGGCCTGAAAGAACTATGGAAAGATAATGGAATATAAAAAAAGGTACTAGTCTAGTGTTTTTCCAAGTTATCTAGTTTCCGAAAAGTAATCTGGGTCTTGAATTTCGAAATCCGTTGAAATGTTTGATTTCCAGATACAATAAAATGTCAAAATGCGCACTGTCTCCTTGCTGCCAATTCTAAATGCAACTGGTCTCCAGTAATATGGTGTGGAACAGTATACAGTGGATTAGTTTTGTGTCATTGAAAATTAAAAAGCACTTAAAAGAGAAGATTGGGACTTCTAGGGGACATTTATCACTAAACTTCAGTTACAAATAACGTCGAAAGAAATCCATTGTCTTATAAATGAAAGTGAATGATGTACTGTTTTCTTCGTAAATACAGCTCATTTCGATGGTGATAATAATAATAATAATAATAATAATAATAATAATAATAATGTGTATTGTCTGTTTCAAAACATAAGAGCCTTGGCTCACACCATTACCAAAAGAGCAACTCAACTCTTGTTGTTACGATGCTTCGAGGATGTTGCCAGATGTCAAATGTTATTAGGTAGAAGAAGAAACAAAACAAGACACAAAAAAAAAAAGTGTGAAATAAAAACATGTTATTACTTTTTGTGACAAATTAACTTAAACAAATCTGAAGAAAAGAGGACGTTTGGCAACTTCTTTTCCTTCTAACCGAGGGACTCCTATTGTTTTCTTAGATTTATTGGCTTGTTGACAAGGGAGAGAGGCGTGAGGGTGTCCTGTGGATTCCCAGGAATCAAGGATTTCTGGTTCTGAAACATATATATATATATAAAATATCCTTTTCCTATGCCTCATATATCCTCCCTGCTGAGAAGACACTAAACTCAAATCCTTTTCCTCTACAGTTTTTCGTTTGCATTGTCTCTCTATCATTTTATGTAGCAAACTATTTTGTGATATAATTTTAATAAAATGCTGATAGTTACCAAAATAATGGAAACGCATTTATAAATATTACATATATAAATAATGAATTACAAGAAAATAATAAACATTTCTTTCTAATAATATATTAATCTTCTATTACCACTTCGGGATTCCTGTGTTCCAACTATATTTTTATACTATGTTATTTATTCGTATTTTATTATTATTTTATATAACTTTTTTACTGTCTTGTTTAACTAGCCGCATTCACCCTAAACTCGAGGTTTCGGTGGCTCGGTTCCAGAGTAGGGTGGAGTGAAAAATTGAAGTTTGTACATCGGTATTCTAATAGTGCGGGGTTATTGCTCCTTAGTAAGTATTTTAAAAATCAATATTTATTTTTGTTGAAATCTATTATCTTTGGGTGCCACCAGCATGGTTAACCCTTTCCTTCCGCAAAATTTTCCAACTTTTAGGTTGGCGAGCAAGGAGACTAGAGGAATGGTTGATATCCTGCCAAATAATTGTCTTAGAAACTTGAATTAAAAATTAACTGAAATGGAGAGTATGTGTTTTTATTCTGCCAAAGCATTTTACAATACGTAGAGTGAAAATATTTCAAATTTTCGTGCTACAAATACAAAGACTGCTACAAACACTGGCAGAAAGAGTGTAATAATACGACGTTTAGAAGAGTCTGTTCAGAGACTTTTGCAATGGTTGGTTTGTCTGCTGCACGTAAATGAGCTCCCTTTAAGACATTTGCTAGAATCAATTGATGGTAAGACAACAGGTCCTCATGCATTTTCTGGACAGATTGGAAGATCATTATTAAATTGTGAAAACCAACCAGTTGTGGAATATGTTGTAAGTGAGAGCCATCTTTCAGCTTTCGAGAATTATAATGATCTCAGTGCGGATCAGAAATATTTGAATGAGATTTGCAGGGCTGTTTCAAATGGACATTTTCCTGATTCTTTGGCAAAACGCTATCCAGGAAACATTTCGCACGTCAGGTGGGTTCCTACAGCAAACAGAATTTTTCGATTGTATGTAGCTACACCAAACCCTTCAGAAGAATTAAAAGTGCTCTCTCAGTATGTTGTAAAAGTGTATGCGCCAGTTTGATTCAGCATAAAACAGAAACGTTTTGGCACAGATGGATCAAGACATTTCTTCAAAATAATTCAGTTATCGCGCTTCCTTCCTGAAAAGTACAAGGTTGTTATTGATCCTGTACTTCAAAGAATGGATACTTTGCACATCCTAAAAACATTCTCCTCTCTATGATGACAGATGAGAGGAAACATATCAGAGAACTGGGGTTACTACGAGTCCTTAAGGCAAAAACCTCGCAAATGCCTGGAATCAGAAATTACGACATTCCATTACTCAATTTTGAAGCTGAAGACTACACAGAACTCATAAACTGGACAGATTTGGCTATAACTTCCCCCCCCCCCCCCACACACACACTTATTATGGATCTCAGTGCTGCGAATATTCATAGTCATTCAAGGTGATACCACAAATATTGAAATTCCGAATATTCCATGCCTTAGCCAAGCTGTAGAACGATGTGTAAAATTGGTGACAGAAGCATCATCTTGTGTTTGTGGTGTAAGTGCACGAGATGGATACATAAGGGCAAGACTCGAGTCCCGAAGACGTACGCCTGTCTTCAACACAAAGTCAGAGTTTTCTACAGTGTAATGTATGTTGACATGTATCTCCACATATTATTTTGATATGAAGTTTTCCTAGCTCATTTTCAAGAATAGAAAGTAATGTATTTTGTCATGTTTTCACATATTATTTGTATATTAAGATTTCCTAGGTTATTTTCAAACTGAGATCAGAAATGTTCATGTCATTACATAACTTTTCTTATATTTGCAATTAATCTAAAAATTGTGTGAAGATGTCTATTATATCATACACTACACACACAAACCTAAGTCATATGTGTGTACTGAGTGGTGTATTTTTGTCATCTTTTTTTTTTCACATATCATATTATAAAGCTTTCTTAGCTTATATTCAAAAAGAGACAAGAATGAAAAATCGCCTCTCTAATATTATTAATATACAATATTTATCAATGATGCCTGTAGTCGAGTATATACGTAGGGTAATACAGACTACACGTAAATCTAGTCCAATGTTACGTACAAGGTAGTGTTCTTTTTTATGTTTGTTCACTGTTTATAAAGATTTTCCAACTGATTTTCAAACTAAGATAAGAAACAAAAAGTTGATGTTATGAAACTTGTGAAATATTTGTAATAATTATAAAGATGTTGTATTCGAATATAGCATATATGTAAGATACTTAGTTTCATTTTTCCATTCAAGTATAATGTAAAAAATATAAGTACGTTACAACTAACTTTTCGAGCCCTCTATATCTATAACACTGAAAGGACCTGACTCAGAGGAGTGAGGTTTCTGTGATACAATATTGTCGTATAACAACTTTTCCGAACAGAAAAAAAATTGCCTCATTTCACAATACTGTTAAAAATACATATTTCAGCCAAATTGCAAGTCCGTATAGCACCCAAAGGAAATGACTCAGAGACTAATATTTCTGTGGCACAGTACTCTAATGGTAAGGCAACTTTTTCTCTCTATTAGAAAAAAATAATACAGAAAAAAATAATTTTGTCCCTTTTACCAATACGGATAAAAATATTGGATTTCAGCCAAATTTCAAGTCCCGTGTGGCACCCAAAGGAATTAATTAACGAGACTAATATTTTTGTGATACAGTACTCTAATGATAAGGCAACTCTTCCGCCCTATTAGAAAAATTAATTAAAAAAAAAAAATTTTTTGACCACTATTTCACTCCACCCTATTGCAGAGCGTTCATCTTTGGTGCGTGGGGTCCCTGGTTCGATTCCCACTCACGCCAAGTGAACTTTGTAGTGGACAAACACCATGTGCATGGGTTTTCTCGGGGTCCTCCCGTTTCCTTCCACTTTCTTCATTCCATCATTTCATTCATTTCTCATCATCACCGTCTTCTTTAAGCTAGCCGGCATAAGTGTGAGACGTAAAACTTAAAGATTTCATTTTCACCTTAAACTTGTACTGAACAATATATTGCTCGTACTTCCTTCAACATTTTGTTTTCTACTTTCAGCCTAGTGACACTGTCACGTTTTTCAATTTCTCTCTTTTGTATAATTTTCTTCACAGATCTAATAGTTTTATTTAATTATTTTCTAGTAAATAATTTGTTTTCACCCACTTCGGGATTCATTTATTCCAACTCTATGTACAGCGTGTTGTTTGAAAAAATGGTCCACTTTTTTTTTCTTTCTTTCTCGGGGTACTGTAGTATGACTAGTGTTCGAACAGGTCGAGATATACGAGTTTTCCAGTTGCACTGCATGCACACACAATCATTCCGTGATTGAAGTCTCCTGACAGATTAAAGCTCATCAAATACAGCACGTGCGAGTAAGAGATAATAGACAAGTTTTTTTAATTCCGTGTTTTTCATAAGTCATGAAGTTTGACTTTAGTTTTACAAGGTAGGACATTGCACAGAACATGTGGTATTGATCATAAGTGAATCTTCGATATTATCATGAAGGACCATTTTACCCGACAATTAGGCGTGTGGTGCTCTATCTCTGTAAGGCGTAGAATTAGCCTTATATTCTTTCATGTAACGTTTAGATATTCGAAATATTTTACAAGTAGTTAAAGTATGAAATTTAAAACGATGGAAGTTATGTCATACTTATCATCAGGTCATGTGTTGCATCATCATGACGTTTTCGGATAACAGATTAACTGGTAAAGAGCTATGGCCTCCTCGGGCACCTGACCTATCTACTTGGGTTAGGTTCAAAGGTACAGCTTATAAAGTAATTCACACGCGTTGCAGGAATTGCAGGAAAACATTAATCCAAAGAGTTTGTCTGGCAGAATTACTCTTCACGCTGCAAAATCAAAATTCTAATGTGAATTCAAAGGGAACTTGATAAATATTGATAATCTTTTGTTGGATATTAATATTTAGTTGTTCGTGTAATTATTGTTTATATTGTGTCTGTCTTGTATATGTAGGTATTGCAGATGATCTGAGATATAGCATGGACTCAGGACCAATGATTGCACCGTCCGTATCTACAACTCCAGCTATGCCAGAATTACCTAACTTAGTTCCTGAAACGCCTACGTCAACGGACGAAGTATCTAGTCATCCTCTCCCAGTGTGTGGAAGCAGTGATGCCGCAGGGCCAGTGACTGATCGACCGCCGTCCCCTCCCCCTGCTCCGCCAGAAGTGGCAATGGCTCCTCCTCCTCCACCGCCTCCGCCATTGGAAAGCCCTTCGCCGTCACAGCTGCAAGACACGAGAGAGCAGCCGACGACAGAATCAGTTCCTCCAAAGGTAGGAAGAGATCAGTCAAACGTAGTATGTAATTCTCTGTGAGAACTCCAGTAATTCTTATTGTTATGAATTTCGGTTTAATGAACATACTGATAATCACTCATTGCAAAGATAATGAAAGGTAGTAAGTGGACTGAATTGCAAGTACTTCACGAGAAAATTGTGACTGATTACGAGTAATATATATATATATTAGCGAAGCACTGTAGAAAATAGAAAGTACTATGAAATGATGTGTTGAAAAGTTTCACATATTGTGCAAGATTGAAAAGTACATGCGTTCATTTCTTGCAACAACCTATATATCAAAATCATACTATTCTATTTTACAAAATTCTCATACGAGAATCTTCAAAAAAAAAATATATATATTGTTTTATTTATTTATTTATTTTTTCGTGCAGGTATCATTTATTACTTTCAAAATAAGTATAATTGAGCAAAACATGCTTGAACAGATCCTTAGTAAATGAGAAAAATATGAATAACGTAATAAACATAAGGAAAAAATAATGTATGAGAGAGACTCATTTCCAATCTATCGCTGTGGAAACGTTCGGTCTAAAGCCCTATGCACATCTAAACACCAGTCCGGTGGGGTACCATACTGTTAGAATATCACGTTGGGTTGCAAAGGGAGTAGCTGTGGAAAAGCAAAGTGCTTAAGCATATCCAGGTAAACGGGACCAGTTACTGCGTGCTCCATGAAGAAGAATGGTCCGTTAATTCTGTCGCGTCCCAAAGCACACCACACATTCACTTTCTCGCTTTCTCTGACATATTCACTAGCAACGTATGAGGTTCGGAACCCAAAATACGCACATTGAGATGGTTCATCTTGCCTGATGTGTGGAAGGATCCATCATCACTGAAAATCACTCTCCCCAAGTAATCGTGATCATCCTCAATCCGTTCCAGAATTTCCATTGCAAACCTAGTTCCTTATGGCACGTCATCCGGCTCTAGTGCCTGAACGATTTGCACCTTATATGCATAGAAACGAAGTCTTTTATGAAGCACCTTATAGACCATTGAACGTGGGATGTTCAGCTCGCGTGACGCTCTGCGAACTGACTTTTTGTTGGGCTTCTAGCCAAGGCCTCCCTGACCTCATCCACAGTTTCCTCAGACGTTCGTGCTTTGCCCCAGCCAGGCTGTTTGTTGGCACTTCCCGTGGCTAAAAACTTCTCAAACCATGTTTTAATGGTCTTGACGTCTGGTGGGTTCCGTTGGTACGTTCGTCTGAAGTTCCTTTGCACGGTAATCCAACCACACTACACACTG
This sequence comes from Thermobia domestica, assembly GCF_964235325.1. Taxonomy (NCBI): domain Eukaryota; kingdom Metazoa; phylum Arthropoda; class Insecta; order Zygentoma; family Lepismatidae; genus Thermobia; species Thermobia domestica. Next base: position 286,381,498 of record NC_137459.1, read on the forward strand.
CGCGTTCTCGTGTGCTGTTGTCATCTTTGTTCATGAACACCTGCAGAAAATAAATTCATATAAACTTTGTTACTGAACACCTGCAACAAATAACAACAATTAACAATCAACAGTCAAAAACTGTTTGAATTGCTCTTCAAGATGCCGCAAACCGTTATTCTCTGGCACTATCAGTTTCCATGCAATTAATATTTGTAATCAGGGAGGTTTCATATGGACAGCTTCTACTACATCATATCTGCACCTAAAATACATTATGAAAGAAAGGAAACGTTACACATTTGCATTACCTTTATTTAGCCTAAATATCGCAAGATATATTGGGGAGTTGTTGCATTTTAAAATTATAACCTGAAAGCCTCCCTCTTGTTGAATGGAACATATTTACATGTAGCGAAGTCATCCCAGCATCAGCATTCGATTAGATTCTCTTCAATATAGAGAAATTATCCAGTACGCTAAATATTATCTAAATATCCGTAAGGAATGCCGCCCTATGTAGAAGAAGGTGGTTTGACGATAAATTGAGCAATCCTCTTCGAAACTACTAGCTGAAGTACAGTATATTTTAATCTCAATCTGGTTGAAAGATTACTTTTGATATATCCATGTAATCCTGGTTATGTAAGATTCTTCTAATGAATGAGAGTAGGTCACGTGGAAGTTGCTTACAGTGTCGTTGAAGCTTCTGTTTAACGAAACTTTAAAAATTCAAGAATACCTCATATGAAAGAATCACTAATTGTATAGCCTTGAAATTCGGAAGAAACGAACAGAAGTGCTAGTAAAGCAATGATTACACTAAAAATTATCCAAGTAAATTATAAATATATATTGCGGCTTTTAGAATATATTGATTGTAAATAAATGAAAAGTACGAAAAAAGTAACCATTACCGATACCACAGTCACTTGTAATGCTTGTGCTTAAGTAGACTCTTCGGTCAGTATCCTATAAATACAAGAGGTTTTATTTCCATAGTTCTGATATTGTTAAGGAACTTTCTTTTGTATAAATTTGGTAATAACTTACCTGATTATTACTTACGTAGTGGTATGCAAAAGTATCTTCCAACATGCGACTATTGAAATTGCTTGCGGGGGGCGCAGTGGCTCAGTGGTAGAGCGTTCACCTCCGGTGCTTGGGGTCCCTAGTTTGATCCCAGCTCGCGCCGTGGACTTTGTGGTAGACAAACACCGTGATCGTGGGTTTTCTCAGGGTTCTCCCGTTTCCTTCCACTTTCTTCATTCCATCATTTTATTCATTTCTCATAATCACCGTCTCCTTTAGCCTAACCGTCATAACCGTGGGACGTAAAACTCAAAGATTTCATTTAATTTTTTGAAATTGCTTGCCACGAGATTCGAACTCAGCACCTCCCAGTTACTAAGGAAGAACACGTACAACTCACCTACGTCAACTCGGCTTATGATATTTATGCAAAATAAACATGCATAGAATGTTAATTTTGTTATAAATACGTAAAGTTACCAGCAGAAAAGTCACATCTACACTCTACATAATTTCTTGTTAGTAATTTCGGAATGGGAACTGGTAGGGTTTCAGTGTGATGTGTGATTTACTTATTTACAAATAATTGCAGATGTGCTGGATAAGCGAATCCATTTCGGCGTTGAAAAAAAAAAGTTATATATATAAGCTGTTGAGAAAACATTATGTGTGGTGTGGGTACGGCATTTAGCTAATAATTGTGCATATGCATATATAGGCTCGATAGAAAGTAGTGGCAACATTGCTGTCAGATGAGAGACGTGAGTCAGATAGTCACAGGTATTTGGTAAGTGATCTGATAACGAATGGTTACAGTAGCAAGTATGGCGAGTGAGAATGATTGTGTTATTCAGCTAAGTTTAGCAATGTTGTTAAGTACAGGCGGAGAAAGCACTCTGACGAGAACTCTAATGGCGTGATTGCGAAAATGGAACAACATGTATGTATCAAAATTGAAACGCAGAGGATTGTTTTCAAGGACTGCGTAAAGTGTGGTGACGAAATGTTGCTATATCGATCAGTGACGTGGAGGGTGAAAATGTTTCAGGAAGTCAGTAATACCTTTTTTTTCTCATTCTTTCTTGCTGATGGATGTGGATAGACTCCTCGACAGTTAGCCAAAGGCGTAGGCGTATGCCATAAAATCATGATTTACATCCTGATTAACATTCTTGGATTAATTGCAGTGTGGTGGATACGTCATCAAATCACCGATATAAAAAGAATTGGCAACTGCTTCATAGCTACGAGAGGAAATATGACAACTTCCTCGGAAGGGTCGTCACTATGAACGAAACCTATGAAGCACGAGTGAAACAGGAATTCAATGGTCCTTATGCACCTTAGGCGCTTTTTCTGTTCAAGCTGGTGGTGGTAATTGTTGCATACTTTTACATCCATGGATTGATGTTGCACCATTCTGTACGCACAGGCAGATGGTCGAGTGAGCCTGATACTGCACTTTCTTGCAGCATCACCTTGGTCTGGCACTAAGGAGAAAGTTATAGTACTTGGTAACAACGACGCCCATTATCTTGTATGACAATGTCAAATGTGACACAGCTAATGCGATGTCTCCACATTTGATCTGTGTGATTACGACTTCGTCATCAAGATGAAACAACCATTTTGTAGGAACCATTATTACACAAAAGAAACCATCTTTTGTTCCAGAGGGCAGTCGATCTCTGCCTAACATCGACAAAGATCGACGTGCTGACGGTGTACAGCGTCTTGTATAGGTGTGGTATAAGATTGTAGGTTTGGCAGGCGACTATATCGAAGCAATGTAACTGATACTCTGCTAATCAAACCAGTTGAGAACTGTAGGAATATTGCCACTACTTTTTATCCAGTCTTTGTAGCATAGTTGTATTGCTGTGCTAAAAAAATACCTAATTTCCCACCTTTCTATCCACTAGTTCAAAAGAAGCATATAATAAAGTGGAAATTTTAGTCTCTTAATATTTTGAATCCTCGAACCATTTTGCTGTTATAGCTTATGTGAATACATTTTTCATAATTATTATCCATAGGACTTTGAAAGTAACATGAGTTAGTACATCATTTGTAGTTTGTGGTTAAGTTCCAAATTTTCATACTTCAATATCGTAGTTGCTAAATTTACAAGTAAAGGTTATTTTAAATAAAACCGCATACAATACTAATATATTATTTTTAAGTATCGTTTACAAGAACTTGTTCTGAAGAATAATATTGGGTAATTCTTAGAGAACTTCCAGGTAGGAAGAAAGAATTTTAATTGATGGAATGAGTTTTACATATACCAGTTGTACTCTTAGTTAATTCTACACTCCAAATACTGATTATAGTGGCGACTAAATAATTAAAAAGTATTCAAAACAAGTTTTGTAATGCTTCTGTGGTGTACGTAGTGTTTGGGAATGTGTTTGAGAAGATAATAAACAAAACGCAAATTTATGAGTTTAAAAAAATATTCAGAAACTTTATTCCTGTATCCGTAAGTAAGATTGTAGCAAAGATTGCAGTCCTATATATTCGTGTATGAGAACTTTTCTTGCACTCGTGTGTACCAAAACATGTACTTATGACTGTAAATAGTACAGCATTTAAAGAAAGTTGGATACTCATTTTTAGCGGGCTGCGCGGATATAAAATATCGCATCCGCAGCATCTCTATCGCACCCGCATTCGCAACATCTCTATCCGCACCTGCATCCGCAGATAATGTAGTAGCAAATATATACGACTTACATATTCTATAATAGTCATGCTTTCGAAAATATTTTTAAACACATTTTAAATAGTGTGTAGTTTTTCTAATTCAAACGAAACAATATATTATATCAATTTCCTCGTAATCAAATACCAACTACGCTAAATGAAATGAGATATAAATCGTGCAGATACAAATGAAAAATTAGTGAACAATCTATGTACTTACCCAAGGTCTTCAAATGCAGGTGTAGGAAACCATATGCACAACTTTATCCGCTGTCCGCACAGGAAAGAAATATATATCCGCAGATTCCCATTTTGATGCGGATATCCGCATTCGCCCAGACTTCTACTCATTTTGATCATAATTTATGTCTTGATAGTTTCTAATAAAAGCTAGAATTTTCTGGTCGATTTCCACATGGCACGATAAAAGAGATTATATATATATATATGTAGACATATTCTATCTTGATTGTAGTTTTGTATGTGTAGTAACATTTTATCAAGTTGTTCTGCTGCTGTCGTTTAGATTTGAAATATCTTTTTCTTTTGATTTTTGATTTTGTAAATGTCATTTTGATTCTGACTTACTGTTTTCCTAAGTAATATATTTGTGATTTCTTTCCAATAGGAACCACCTGTTGGTGGAGACGCACACGCTACTTTAATGGCAGCTATTCGCCAAGCGGGAGGGACGGGAAAAGCCAAACTTCGGTCTGTCAAAGATAGAAAAATAGAAGCTAAAAAGAAGAAACAGGTGAGCAAAATTGTTTCATTCCCTATACGTGGAACCTTAATGTAATTGCAGTAGTAGTATCTATTTGTATTTGTATCTGATTCCGTTCATTTAAAGTTTCCACCAATAATTTCAGATTCTTTATTTCTAACAGTTTTATCGTCCTCATTTTCATTTATATTATCTGCTGTTTATTTCAGATTCATCAAATCGCGTTCTAATATCAATAGAATTCAAAATAGCAAAGACAGGCCCTCATAGCTTCTTATGACAAATCTCTTTAAACATTTGTTATGCAAGGTAGTATATTCCTTACATGCTTCGATAACTTTTTAAGTATGACATAATATGTATTTACAGAAATTCCAGTACATCCTTCAATAATTTTCCAAACTTCAAAATATTTTCCAACCTAATAAATTAAACGTTCGTATTCCCACTTGTCTTAGTTTTACATCCCGTTTTATTGTTTGTATTTATGAATAAAAGTATAGGAATTACGTATTTTAATTTGTTTCTTTTCAAGTAACAATATATAGAAGGAAGAAAGAAAACAAATGCTTGGTGGACTAGTTGTGAGTTGAACTCCAGTCTTCCGCTTAATAGGAGGATGATTTACCACTGATCTGCTATCGGTGCATCTATTTCGTGTGTTTTAATACGTTTCGTCGCGTTTTAAGTATGAATGATGTATCGATGTGTATTTCTTCCTTATTGCTAATTTACATTGCAGTAATTACCATAACAAACAACAATATGCAGGAAATGGTCAGTTTGCTTAATATTTAACTTTTTTTACATATGGTTGCGCAAGCAAAATATTTACTTAAAAGAACATAGAACATTTTGTGAGGAAGCAAAAATACAGGTCGAAGATGCTAGAACGGTTACATACAAATGTATAATTTGTTTTAGTTGAATGATACTTTTATAATTAAATAAATTGTATTTATTTTCTTTTAGGAGGAGAAAGTCATTGGAGGTGGAGGTGATTTAATGGCTGATCTTCACGCCAAATTATCTATGAGAAGGAAGGTGAGTATACTGTATGGTTTGGAATTTTTCATAGGTTTTCCATAATGTGTGTAAGTCAAGAAAGAGGCAGAAATAAAAATTAAAAAATACAGTGCAGCCCACTTATAATGAATTCGGAAATAGCGAATTATGGGATATTACGAACATAAATAAAATTCCCGTCACATCGCTTGTTTAAAACATGGAAGAAATGACCGTATGTTGCGAACAATACTAACGTGTGCTACAAATTTCTAACTGGAATGACTTAGTATCTTAGAAACCTTTTATACTTGGGGGCAGAGCGTAGCTCATCTGAAATTTGTAACACTGTGTATTTAGACAACTCAAAGATGAATTTAGCTTATCTTCTTAGGATAAGAAATGAAATAATCAATTTCTTTTGGATATTTTCGACATCACACCACAAGCTATCAGGACTCGAAATGGTTGTAACTATAAAAATTTACTAAATCGTAATGGCACAAAAACTTAACCATTATAACTATCCAACATCGTAAATAGATGTAATACTCACAGGTAGTTCAGCTTTGATAATCTCCAATCGATGTCTTTTCACTATGCGAACTTAATTACCACTCCCCAGTCTACTCTTCGTCCTCAACCTGCACAACCCCTTTCCGGGATTCAGGTGCTTTCTGGTTGTAGCGTAGAGCTTAGCTCAGGTCTCCTTACGAAATGCCTTACTTTGTTATTTCCGTATAGGAAAACTTCCTATAATTGTGGTGTGATGCCTACGTTATCTGTTTTTATTTTCCTAAACAGTTTGAATATCGCTTCCTTGTTTTACAGTAAACAAAATAAATTTACAAAATACATGTGAGGATTTTGGGTACTTTACAATACTTTCCGTAAAGGCCGCTTATAGCGAAGTTTTCAGAACGGGATCATGTTTTTCCTTTTCTTCTGCTCGTGGATAACTCAGGTACCCTAAAACTGGTTTTCATAGCTGTTGTTGCTGTGCAAGCCAGGCATGATTCACTCCTCCCCCTCCCACTCGGATGACACCAGAAATCGCTCCAGATGCAGATATTTCCGGCAACTCGCGTCCACCGAAGTTCAAGGTCGAGGTTGAAAATAAATCTATGTTTCACTAAAGGTCATTGTGTTAGACGCGGAGAGAAAGTGAGGTGGGTTTTTCGGTAACAGCAAGATAGGAACACGTCGCCAGTTGATTTTTTAAACTCGTGTTTCAGCATCGCTAGATTGAAAGATGGCAAACAAAAGGAAAGCCGTATCTCTTTAGACAAAAGTGAAAATTATAGACGAAGTTGAAGAGGGAAAATTGGACAAAAATGAGATTCCTAAAAAAATATGGAATCCCGCCCGAACACGCTCTCAATGGTTAAAAAAAAAAAAATTAAATTAAAAAAAATGAAATAAGGAAGAAGTTATTTTAAATGAAAGCTGTTTGACTGTGAATAGGAAGAAAATGTGTGGTGCTTTGTATGGTGACGTTGAAGATACCTTTTTAAAGTGGTTTTGCAATGTAAGGGCGAAAAAAATTTCCAGTCAGTGGGCCGATACTCAAAGAAAAAGCAACGACGTTTGCAACCCTTCTGGATCACGATCGTTTTGAACCTGGGAATGGTTGGCTACAGCGGTTCAATGATAGACATATCATCGGACTGAAGAGTTTGTGATGAGAGTGCTTCAGTGAGTGATTCTCCTGTACAGAAGTGGAAGAAAAAGCACCAGGATACTTTATCAATGTTTGCTGCGTGTGTCATTTATAATGTGAACGAAACGAGGCTCTTTTACCAGCTTTCGCCGCAAAAGACTTTCTATGTTAGAGGAGACAAGTGTGAAGGCGGAATAAACAGTAAAGTTCGCATTCGCATTACCACGTTGTTGTGCTGCAACAGTGACTGGTCAGACTTGCAAAAGTTACTTGTGGTGGGAAAGTGTAAAAATCCGCGCTGTTTTAAGTGAGTAAATTATCTTCCAGTTAAGTATTATGCCAACAAGAAAGCGTGGATGGCTGACGAAGGAACTCTTTCGTGAGTGGCTTCTGGCCTTCGATAAGGAAATAGAAAACGCAGGAAAAAAACGTACTATTGCCTTTGGCCAATTTCACCGCACACAATATGATTGTAATTCTAAAGTCTACAACCCTTCTTTTCCTTCCTCCTCCTTGGACTTCAAAGATGCAGCCTTTGGGCCAAGGCATCATAAATGTCGTGAAATGCCGTTACCAGTAGAAAGTGCTTGAAAGGACGTTACTTAACATCCACCTGGAGAGGGAAACTAGCATCTCTCTGCATGTAGCAATTCAAATGCTCTCAGCGGCATGGCGTACGTTGAAGCGACAGATCGTCACAAATTGTTGGCGTCACACAAATATTCTTCGTGATCAACTTAATGTCATTGCTACAAATGCGGCGGAAGAGGCTGTTGATCTTGAAATTTGGAGTGAATTTTAGAAAGCAGCGACACAGCGAATTACGTTTGTCGAGTACGTCGCTGCAGATGATGGGCTTCTAACTAAGGATCCCGATATTAATAATTCAATTGTGGAAAGCGTGATGAGGGAGGCTACGAAGGAAGATGAAACGGATTCTGATGACAAGGGAGAAATGGAAAATGTGAAACAACCCGTGAGTTCCAATGAAGCGGTCCACAGTTCGGAAAACTTGCAACACTATCTTTTCGAACACAGCAACAAGTTGTCGGGCAATGCATTTTAGGCATTTGAGGAAATGAAAGCGGCGGTGCTACGAACAGCGGCAGCAGACTCAGTTCAGAAGAAAATTACAGACTTCTTCAAGCGTGCTTGAACAGATAGGAAGAACTGTAATATGTACGATAGGCTAGAAAACAACCCAATTAATAAAATTATCTTCAGGTGTAATTTCAGGCTTTCCAATGTTCCTATTTTTCCTATATACACCCTGTTTCAAAAAGAATATACAGAAATAATCATAAGATACGACAGATAAAAGTAAAATACTGGCATTGTACTTGATACGAGATTAAAGCCTGTGGAAGTTACACCGTCAATACATTAGTAACTAAAACAAACGGAAGAAGTCAATAGCCGTACGCTCTTGATCTAGTGGATAAAGTAACGGATTCGCGCACTGATGTTCATTTTAACATGAGTTCGAATCTTGTCTACACAAGCTGTCTTTTAATAAAGAATTTGCATTTTACTGACAAAGAGGATTCATGTTTAAATTTAAGAAATTTGTAAATCTAGGAAAGCTATGTAATGTAGTACACATTCATGTATATATATATATATATATATATATATATATATCCGTGTTTTATTCCACAAGAGCTCTTGGGATTCAAATTCCACGTTAAGCAGGAGGTCCAGATCACATATAACCTCGGTATTGAAAGGGATGCTAAGATTCAATACAGCACAATCTAATACGGGCTCTTGAACTGAGAACAATACGAAAAAATGTTCACTCCAGAAACTAATTCTTTAGTATTTCTTGCAACGAAAATTATTGTGTAAAAAAATAAGTGGTTGCTAAATTATAACAATACGAGCAGAAGTGTCCGTTCTGAATATCACAAGAATAAGGTGTAAGAAATATAAAACGGGAAAATTTGAATATTATAGAAATTGTCCTCCTTTTTCCCTTTCAGATTGGAATTTTGGAAAATGCTGAATCATGTATTTTTAATGAACAGATTGTGTACTGAAAATCACACCTCCAACATGAGCAGATCCCAATACTGAGTACTTTCTAAATGAAGTAAGAGAAATATGAATATTTTAGAAATTTTCTACTTTCCTTCTTTAGGAGCGGAGTTTCCGAAAACTCTAAAATACGTATTCCCTTGTTTTTAATTAGAAATTTATATATCAAATTTCACACCTTTGTGGTGGACAAACACCGTATGTCTGCGTTTCCTCGGCGTTCGTCCGTTTCCTCCCACTTTCTTCATTCCACCATTGCATTCATTTCTCATCATCACCGTCTCCTTTAGCTTTGCCGGCATGACCGTGGGACGTAAAACTCAAATATTTCATTTCATTTCATCTTCAAATTTCAAACCTCCAAATTGAGCATCCTTAGAGAGCATTTTCTGAATAAAGAAAGAAAATCAAGAATTTATAGAAATAATTTCCTTTCCACCATTAGGAAGGGTATTTTTAGAAACATTGAAACACATATTTCCTTATTTTTAATTAAGAGTCTATTTACCGAATTTCACTCTTCGTCTTAAACGAATCGTTATACGGGCCTTTGAGGGATGTATTTCGTTTTCACATATCATCTAAGAAAACATCAATGACGATTTTAATACCAGTTCGAAGGCCTAACCAAACTTTGGGGAACCCGGGCCTCCTAGGATCAGCACCCATGTGTCTCACACCCCACCTTTTTTCTTTACCTCACCTCGGAACATGTCTCTAGCAGAGAAAGTAGCACTATACCCTATAAGCTTTCTCTATATATTTTTATAAATAGCAGTCAGTTTCAAGATTATTTGAGTCACGTATATCTAGGCTACTAAAATTATAAGAAATGTCTATTTAGAACTAACTAACTAACTAACTCTATGGCCTATGGAACCCGGAGGTTCAATGCCGCGTTCACAAAAGCTCTCCACTGACTTCTATCCTTAGCTAACTGCATCCAGTTTTTACTTTGTATTCCAATCTCTGCGAGATCCATCTTAATATTGTCCTCCCATCTGCGCCTAGGTCTTCCTAATGGTCGTTTTCCGATTGGTCTTCCAGTCAAGACTTTGAAAGCGTTTCTACTTTCTTCCATTCTAGCTACATGACCTGCCCATCTAAGCCTCGTAGACTTGACGACCCTAACAATGTTGGGTAAACCATATAACTTACGTAATTCCTCGTTATGAAGTTTCCGCCATTCCCCATTCCCGTTCCTCTTGGGTCCGAATATTCGTCTCAGGATCTTGTTCTCAAATACTTTCAGTCTATGTTCTTCTCTCAGAGTAAGTGACCAGGTTTCGCAACCATACAGAACAACAGGCATGATTATCGTTTTGTATATTTTAAGCTTCAAATTCCTCGACAGAATTCGCGACAAGAGATTTTGAACCGAATAGTAACACGAATTCCCTGCTTTTAGTCGACATTTAATTTCTTCGTGAATATGATTTTCCTCTGTTAATATTGATCCTAGATATTTAAAACTATCCACTTTATCAAAAGTATTATTTAATATTTTAACGCATTTATAATTTGCTGTATTACGGTCCCGACGCACTTCCATGTATTTAGTTTTCTCTGCATTTACTTCTAAACCCATGTCCCTGCAAGCGTTTAATAAGATCTCTGCATTTCTTTCTATTGTTCTTCTATCATCCCCTATTAAATTTACATCATCAGCGTATGCCATAACCTGGTGAATACCGTTCAAATCTAGGCCCTGGTTGCCATCTTTGATTTTCTTTATAGCGTATTCCAGCACAAAGTTAAATAATAATGGCGACAAAGCATCTCCTTGTTTCAGTTCATTTTCGACGTGAAAGCTCGTGGACAAAAATTTTCCTACCCGGACTTTACTTTGGGATTCATTTAAACATATCTTAATTAATCTAATTAGCTTTCTCGGTATTCCAAGTTCTGTAAGAACGTTGTATGATGTTTCTCTCCTAACCGAGTCATACGCCTTTCTAAAATCAATAAATAGTTGATGTACCGGGGTATTGTATTCCCACTTTTTTTCGAGTATTTGGCAAATGGTAAATATTTGGTCGATAGTTGATCGATTTCGTCTAAATCCGCACTGATAATCTCCAATAATTTCTTCTGCGTATGGGGTCAATCTTGCTAATAGAATATTTGAAAGGATTTTATAGAATGTTGACAGAAGAGAAATGCCGCGATAAGTATTACAGTCAGTTTTTTCGCCTGTTTTGTGAATTGGAACAATGATTGATTCTTTCCACTCTTTTGGCAATTCTTCTTTGTTCCAGATAAGGAGAATGAGTTTGTGTATCTTGTTCCACAATTTCTCGCCTCCAGCTAAAATTAACTCAGTTGGAATTTCATCTACACCCGGAGATTTGTGTTTCTTTAATTTCTTTATAGCGGTTTCTACTTCTATTCGGTTGGGTTCTGGAATATACGGTTCTGCGGTGTGTATCTCCTTTTCTTCACACACACTAGTTTTTGGTTGCGTGTTAAGCAAATCGTCAAAGAAATCTTTCCATCTATTTAAGATGCTATCCGTATCAGTGAGAACCGTTCTGTCTGATTTCTTTAATATATAAGCACGAGGTTGATAGCCTTTCTTAAATTCGCTGATCCCCTTATACATGTCCCGGATGTTTTTATTTTTACTATTATTTTCAGGTTCCTTAATTTTAGCTTTCAGAAAATCGCGTTTCTTTGTTCTAAAAGTTTTGGAAGTTTCCCGCCTGATATCTGCGAAATTTTGTGTAATTATTTCATTCGGATTTTGTAGCCAGCGTAATTTTGCCTGTTTTCTCTTCTCTGCTAGTTTTATGCATTCCTGATCGAACCATAGTTTGTTCCTACGTATTTCCGCGTGTCCCAGTTTTTTTTTTTCTCTTTTTTTCTTTTGCTGAACTTTTAATGCTATCTATAATTTCAATCCAGGTATCCTCAACACTGGTGCACTCCGAATCTTCTAAAGCCGAGAATCTATTCGAAACTTCTATTTAGAACAATCATATTTAACTATTTCTTTCAGTTGGGGTGCAGAGACGTAAAACTGAAAGATTTCATTTCATTTTTCTTTCTTTCAGTTGCAGAGGTATATTATTTTAGCATATGTAAGGGTTATTTAATAATATGAAAAGTTAGTATTATGTTTGAATATAATAATAAAAAAAGTTCTTTTGACAAGGTGGAATTGCTGCAAAATTTAGCTTAAAATGGTTTCTTTAAACAGTGGCGTATGCAAGGGGCAGTTTCTGGTACAACTCTTGAGCAAGGTATTAACTAACTAACTAACTCTATGGCCTATGGAACCCGGAGGTTCAGTGCCGCGTTCACAAAAGCTCTCCACTGACTTCTATCCTTAGCTAATTGGATCCAGTTTCTACTTTGTATTCCTATCTCTGCGAGATCCATCTTAATATTATCCTCCCATCTGCGCCTAGGTCTTCCTAATGGTCGTTTTCCAATGGGTCTACCAGTCAAGACTTTGAAAGCGTTTCTACTTTCTTCCATTCTAGCTACATGACCTGCCCACCTAAGCCTCCTAGACTTGACGACCCTAACAATGTTGGGTAAACCGTATAAACTATGTAGTTCCTCGTTATGAAGCTTTCGCCATTCCCCATTCTCGTTCCTCTTGGGTCCGAATATTCTTCTCAGGATCCTGTTCTCAAATACTTTCAGTCTATGTTCTTCCCTCAGAGTAAGCGACCATGTTTCGCAACCATACAGAACAGGCATGATTATCGTTTTATATATTTTAAGCTTCAAATTCCTCGACAGAATTCGCGACGACAAGAGATTTTGAACCGAATAGTAACACGAATTCCCTGCTTTAAGACGACATTTAATTTCTTCGTGAATATGATTTTCATCTGTTAATATTGATCCTAAATATTTGAAAGTATCCACTTTATCAAAAGTATTATTTAATATTTTAACGCCTCCACAATTTGCCGTATTACGGTCCCGACGAACTTCCATGTATTTAGTTTTCTCTGCATTTACTTCTAAACCCATGTCCCTGCAAGCGTTTAATAATATCTCTGCATTTATTTCTACTGTTCTCCTATCATCCCCTATTAAATTTACATCATCAGCATATGCCATAACCTGGTGAATGCCGTTCAACTCTAGGCCCTGGTTGCTATCTTTGATTTTCCTTATGGCGTATTCCAGCACAAAGTTAAATAATAATGGCGACAACGCATCTCCTTGTTTCAGGCCATTTTCGACGTGGAAGCTCGTGGACAAAAATTTTCCTACCCGGACTTTACTTTGGGATTCACTTAAACATATCTTAATTAATCTAATTAGCTGTCTCGGTATTCCAAGCTCTGTAAGAACGTTGTATAATGTTTCTCTCCTAACCGAGTCGTAAGCCTTTCTAAAATCAATAAATAGTTGATGTACCGGGGTATTGTATTCCCACTTCTTTTCGAGTATGAGCAAGGTATTATGAAAAAAAAAAAAAAAAAAAAAAGTTTACTGTCTTAAGATATGTATATAAAAATACTAAAACTATATGAACTTGGGAGTTTGAAACCTTCTTGATCAAATTCTGCGTATCTAAGTACCAGTTTAAATTAGTCTTGGCTCTTGCGTCGAAAAACGAGTTAACAAACAAATCAAAACTAATAGATACATCGTTTTAAAGATTTCTTCATATCAGTATTTACATGTTTGTTTCCAATATAATTTACAGATTTCATTGCAGTTTGATATCTCAAAAATTACTTGAGATTACTTACAATAATACAGTTTAAGAGAAAATTCATTTCCCTTGTGTGCTTTGCTGATAGAATCATTGTTTTAAGATATCCCGGCTTTAAAAAAATCTCCATATTCGCGGCAAGGTGTATCAAACGCATATCGGCACCTCAAAGTTTGGTTTACTTTCTGCTTATTAAATGTATATTCTAACAAGTCAATTTACTGTGTCGTGAGTACGCTCGAGTTGGCAGTGAAACTATTAACAAAACATGTACAGAGGTTGTTCACCCTACGTTTGGCCGATTTCGTTCCTTCCCCCTCCCGGGCAGAATGGACTCACCCGACCTGGCTCGTAGCGTCCTGCAGTGTTGTGCAGTGGCTTCCTGGGAACGGAGTTGCTTTTCCGAGCGGACGACAATAACGCACTAAACAGGACCATTGTTGTGAGTGTTGTGTTAAAATTGTTTCCAAGTGTGTGGGTTTCTGCTCTGTGACCAAAATGCCGCCCAAACTAAGCCGGTTTTGGGAAGGCTATGTTGCAGCTCTTTATGACGCCCACTTTAGTGTTTCTGTCATTAGAAAACAGTGCAAGAAGAATGGTTGCAACATAGTGTAAGTGGAATAAAAAATGTTATTAAAAAGTACAAGGGCATCTAAGCTGCACCATTTGGATCATCAACGAAGTTGCCTAGGAAGCAGGAATGCACCAAGGCCACCTCCACCATGCAGAGGAAACTTCGCAAAATGGCAATGCAAGAAAATCCGCCAACACAAAGGTATATGGCTAATCGTCTTGACGTGTCTTTGGGGACTGTGAGTCGGACGTTACACCATCAACTCAAGCTGGAAAAAGTCATGGAAGCTCGTGGCCATCTTCTCACGGATGCCCGCCAAAAGGAACAAAAGTCTAACGTCCGGAAGCTGTATGAACGTTATCTGGCAAAACAAAGGTGGATGGACGTCGTAACGCTCGATGAAGCATGGATTTACCTTTCCGACTGCGGCAAACCGAGAGCCATGTACCGAGAGAAAGGCGCAGAGAACTTCAGAAAGTGGGTCCGTGTCTGTAAAGAATCCTTCCCAAAAGGGTTCATGGTCATTACTGGCTACTGTTACCGAAGTAAACTGAAGATTCGTAGGGTGGCAAAGAACTGCAAAATAAATTCGCAGTATTTTCAGGAGCAGATCATGCGGCCGATCTACGAGCATGAGATTCCAACAATGTACGGAAATGACGCCAATCTGGTGCGCATTCACATGGACAAGGCCTCATCACATACCTCACGATCGTCCCTCGCATTCTACAGGGAGATGGAGGAAGCAAGTGGTATACAGGTGATACCTTTCAATGAGGTACCTGTTAAATCTCCAGATGTAAGTCCTGTGGACTATTGTGGATTTGGATTGGTGAAGCGGGCTTTGGGAAAACGGCGTGTGAGAACTGTCGAAGGACTTTGGAAAGCTGTGCAAAGGGAATGGGACAAGATTCCTCTCCCAGTTCTTCAGAGAAGCCTATTACAGTGGAAATTACGCTGTCGGGCTATTGTTAATAAGCACTTGTTAATAAGGGAAACACATCAAGCACTTAGAGCACTTACGGACCTGGCGCCATGGATTCTTCTAAATTTTTAGGTAAGTCGAAATTGGCCAAATGTAGACTGAACAACCTCTGTAACACAGATTGGTAGCCATCGAAACTTGTAGTTATGGATGTTACTTCCATGTTTTGTTTGTTTGTTTTTTTTAATCGTTTTAATATTTAAAATATAAATCAAGTATCAAATTTGCGACTTCAAACTTGCAGTAATTTCCTGTACGGTAGATAAGTTTTAATTGTACATCGTATAGGATATAAAATTACTGTATGCGATGAAGTAATTATCGTACAATTCCCAACCTATCTTAAAAAAAGGGAGAAAATGTGTCAGACCTAAGGGAATTCGTTTTATTTATTTATTTATTTATTTGACAGACTGGAAGTTAGTTTTAGATTTTGTAAACCAGAAGTGTACCGTCTGCACTATCGGAACCAATCACTCGTGCAATTCTCGCATTTGAAAAGTAAATAAATAAAATAAGAATTTTAAAAAAATTACTCCACTATATCTCACGAAAGCCGGAGTTATGTGACCTTAACGCAAAATCGGGTAACCAAGATGATGGTCGTTGAATATTCACAGACTTCTAGTTTCATGCTATAACATTATGCCCTTTAGGCTATAAGAGACAGGTGATTAATGAAAGTGACTAAATATGGAAACATTGATGAAAATGCAATGTGGAAGGAAACTGGAAACTCGAGAAAACAGACTGGCACGGTGTTACCCACTGCAATCTCGAGTATTCTGAGACCGAACTAGGAAGCCCTTGTACTATAGTTGAGAACTCTACCATTAACCAATTCTACCCCATTTTTATATTATTGTATCGCTTAGAGTTACAATATAAACAATACAATATAATCAACAATATATTATAGTATATATTAACAAGGTCAATTGTTAACTGTAAACCTATTGAAGAATTAAAAGTTAATTGAAGTGACATGATAAAAACCCAACTTGAGATGGATACTATGTTCCAAAAGTTATTTTAGCCGTTTTTCCGACCTACCCCGAAAGCTATTGATTCGATACTATTCTCGGTCACTTTTGATATTTTATTTTCACTCCTTCTCACCTACCATGCCAGTGGAAACTGAACGTTAAACTTAAAACGGCATTGGGATCATCAGCATTCATCTCAGCGATTCCAAAAACTTTTGAGATCGTTTTCAATTATTTTTATATGTAACCCTCCTTCCCAGTCATCCTGGGGCTACTAGGGATGTGTTACTTCCCATTGGTGGATGAACTTGGACTCAACGGCATCGGGAGTGTCAGTATTTATATTAGTGACCCGGGAAACTATGGATTCGACATTAATATCTATCGTTTTCGATTTTTTTTTTTTTTTTTAATGTCATCCCTTGTACCCTTTCCTTTACTAGAGTACGGGTGGATTACAATACATTTTTTTCCTGGAATGCAAATCATGTGGGTACCAGGTTTGATTGAAATTGCTTTAAGCCTTTTAGAGTTATGGTAAAACATGCATGCATACACACACACACATCCAACCATCTTTATATATACTGTATATATATATATATATACACTAACCGAAATGCCCGTTCTTGACACGAGGAACAGGTTTTTGTATCCCCCTCCTCCTTAGAATATTTATTTCAACAAAACTGTAATGATAAAAATACAGAAGATACTCTACTTGTGGCATAAATATTGAAATACGCTACTCCCACAGAATACGCCTTCAACCAAATTGATGTAAAAAAAAAAAAAAAAAAAAAAAAAGCTTGAAGTGAGTATTGTATATCTTCCAAAAGACACTACAAACGGATCAAACGTTTTCCCGCCCCGAAAACTATAAATTCGACACAAATCTCAGGCATTTTTGACATTTTAATTTTCACCTTCTTCTCCCCCCTCTGCCAGTGGGAATGAACTTAGACTTTAACGACATTGGGAACGTCACTGTTCATTTCAGCGAGCCAGAAAACTATCGATTGCACGCTAATATCAGTCGTTTTCCTTTATTTTCACATGACACTCCTTCCAACTCCCATCCGTTTGGATGTTTTACTCCCACATTTTCTTTTTCCAGATTGAACATCATTTGTCTACCATATTTGGTTATAGTACGTCCGCTATCCTGGTATACAGTTGCTGTCCGATGCCGACACACCGCGGGTGGTGTAGGATGTCACCAAACTCAGTATGGGGGCTTATTTATGGCTGGTCGAAGGAACGTCAGTGAGGGTGACAGATCTGTTGTTGCCACATTTTCCCTTTTGTGTTATTTCTAGAGGTCTTTTTCTTTATTTAAAAAAAAACTACATTAAAACATAATACCTAAGAATTTTGTATACGAGGAAACGGTTGCAAAACTGCTAATATATAGAGAAATGGTTAGTGATTGATAATAATAATTATTATCCATATTTAAGTATTACGTTTGTCCTACAGATTCCCTAAGTAGGTTTTAAATGAGCACATATGATTCTTTTATTAACCAATGAATCCATAATGACTTAAACAAGCCATTGGAATTGTGCAGACCAGGAAATAAACCTTCATAATTATAACAAAAACACAATAACATGAATTCACGCAGATGTTCATTTCTAATTTATATTTCAACCAAATGCTACTGGAACATTTTTATTTTGTATTTTTCACTAGTTCCTAGAGTTTTCCCTAGTGTTGCTTTAATTCTACGTCTTTCCTACACGGCTAATTAAGCATAATTTATTGTTAGGATATATAGTATTAGACTAGTGTTGCTCCCGAGATGAGAAATATCTTTTAAATTCGAGACGAGATTAGAAAAATGACCATTCTCGTCTCATTTTCGAGACTGGCAACTCTAGTTTATCCCAGTCTTAGTTCTCAAACTCTGTTTTACTGATACATGAATCATAACATAAAATGATAAGTTGATAGAATGATTGTACGAACAGTGTAGAACATTTATCATTTTTATAAAGATACGCAAGTCTTACGCCATATACTCCAATGATAAATAAGGTTTGAGTGCTTTTTATCATTCCCTTCATGATCCTCTCGTTACGCTTAAGGATTCTGGTAACTTCTAGATGAAATTAAGACAAGTGAATATTGTTTCACAGTTGAAACTATGTAATACTTCCAAACCATCCGAATACAATATTTAAAACTTCGAAGTAGTCGGCTACATCTACAACTACTGGATGTAATAGAGGAATAATATCAAAGAAAGAAACTGTTCCTGAGTCCATATATATAAAACATTTCTCGCTATTCCTTATTGTTTTTGTTCAGTGGCGAAATGTTGAAACCAAAAATCGTTAATTTGGATTATTTCCAGTTTGAATACAGGATTAAGGAAGGGTATACCGTAGAATCTATTCTTGGGACGCTGAATAGATTGCATAAGAAGTGCTTCTCAATATCTTTTCCAGTTCTTGCTCTATGAAAATCAGTATTGAAACCAGAAGTACTATAGATTGAACTACTTCCGGTTTCGATAGAGTGTTGCAGGTTGTGATTATATATATATATACAGTATAATACTAGGGTGGGTCGGATTTTGCCACTTTTTCTTCGGAACGAAATGTAATACCTGGCAAAAGTGGCCAATCCACATGGACATTTCAGGTATAGATTTTTTTTTTTTCAAATCAGATAATATCTTCTGTGAGAACTATTTCATCAAAATTTCAAAATTTCACTGAAAATTGAAAAAAAAAAAATCATTTCTGTACAGTTATGTTAAAGTAAACATATTTTGGGGTTTATACATGCCAGATGCTATGAAAACTGACATTCCTGTCTCAAAATGTCAGTTATATGCATTTGGGAGGGATAGGGGTGCCTTCTCTGGTGCCGGAAAAGAGGGTAAATTCAGTACAATTAAGCGTTTCTACAGCTTTCGTCCTTGCCTTTTCCTTCGGGACCTGCTGGACCAATATGAA
Source organism: Thermobia domestica (assembly GCF_964235325.1). Classification (NCBI taxonomy): domain Eukaryota; kingdom Metazoa; phylum Arthropoda; class Insecta; order Zygentoma; family Lepismatidae; genus Thermobia; species Thermobia domestica. The sequence continues at coordinate 286,400,833 of NC_137459.1, forward strand.
GAAGAACGTGACAATTTTTTGGATAGCATCGTCGCTGGAGATGATACGTGGTGTTATCACTACGAGCCGGAATCCAAAAGACAGTCTATGAAATGCCGATTTTCACAAGCGCAACATGCAGGCTCTGGTTCATCGTTGGCAAAAGTGCATAAGAAATGGTGAGAACTATGTGGAAAAATGAGTCTGTAGCTGAAATATTACTCTGTTTAGTTGTGCTGTTGTTAGTTATGTATCTCCATTAGTTTCCATAAAAGAGGAGGCATTACTTTCGGAACGATTTTCGTAGATTTGACTGAAACTGTTATGATTGCTCAGAGATACAATGTAAGCGAGAGAGCTGTGGCACATATAACAACTGCTTCAGGCAGCTTCAAAGGCTGGAATTATAACTTCTCAAAAATCTAGCGACATGACATCTGCTTTAACTGGAGACAGGAACAAAATAAGGCTTGCGAAACTTAAACTTGCTCGGAATTTAAAAGAAAGTTCTAGAAATGATGATCCCATTAAAAGCCTATACTTTGATGATCGAAGGAATGACACTAAAATACACACAGGCATCGTTAGAGAAGAGCACTTATCACTTGCGGCTGAACCTAACTCTCAATACGTTGGTCACGTGACACCATCCTCTGGCTCTGCACATGACGAGACCACAGCTATGTTCGAATACACCATGAACCTACTCAGAGTTGGCTTTGATAAAGTTGAGGTTCTTGGGTGTGATGGAACATACACTAACACTGGTTGGAATGGAGTTGTTCTTCGAAAATTAGAGGAACTAACAGGAAAACCTATGCAATGGGCTATTTGTCTCTTGCATTTTAATGAACTGCTGTCCGAGCTCTCTTCACGCATATTGACGACGCTTATTCAAGCCCCTATTCTTACACGGGTCCCATAGTTTCAAAACTATCTAACTGAAAAGCTTTCAGTGTGCCTATTCAAACCAATAAAATGTGACTTATCTCATCATAGTCCAGAAGAGCATAGAAAACTCAGTAAAGACCTGAGATACTTGTTCCAGATATCTCAAGCCATAGACTCCGTAGAATGCCTTCTATGTTTCCTGGCAAACTAAACAAAGCTAGCTGGTTGACTAGTACAAACAGAATTTTAACATTGTATATTGCAACAACCTACCAAGAAATTAATAGAAATTGCGACATTCATACATAAGAGTTTGTGTGGTTATGCAGTACCATATCAGAACATAGTCTTTCATCGCGGATGGTCCTCTCACGTCTTTGAGACCATTACAAGGTCTAGATACTTACCAAGGAAATGCCAGGCTGTAATCCGTTCATCCATTCAGACGAATGCATTCTGTGCACTCCCAGAAAATTTCTTCTCGCCATGATGACTGATGGTCGACTTGCTGTCCGACAAGATGCATTACATAAGATTCTTAGTGCTCGAGAACACGAAGCAGAGAATCTCCATAACTCCATTAGATATAACATCATTCCTAGACTGAATTTTGAGGAAAACGATTACACTGCAATGACCTTTTGGGAAAGCATTGATGTTTCAATGACTGTACTACCAGTAAGTTCTATGGACGGTACCAAACAAACAGCTCATGGTCAAACTTTCACTTCCTGACAACACTGTGCCAGAATGGTCCTTCACCGTCCATCCGTGCCACACGGTGGCAGTAGAACGGATAGTGAAATTGGTCACTGAAGAAGCCTCCCGAGTATGTGCCAGTGATGCTAGAGGCGGAATAATCAAGTCAACCTTACTTTCTAGGCAAGCTGCGTCTAAATTTCAATCAAAGTCCCAATTTGTGACAATTTTTCCTGACAGTGACTCATCGGTTCAGTTCATCCGGCCCAATATGTGGTTGGTTGATTGGATAGGCCTAGCGGAGGAGCCCTAGGTGAAGCCACCTCTACATGGTGGGCGCTAGGTCACTTGGCCAGGCTATATTGCCAGGTGAGCGAGGAACTGCACAACCGCTTAACTGTACTGAATTTGCCCCCTTTTCTGGCCCCAGAGGAGGCACCCTTATTCCCCCAAAGCGCATATAACTGGCATTTTTATACTTGAATGTCAGTTTTCATAGCAACTGATATGTATTTAGTCAAAAATATGTTTACTTTAACGTAACTAAAATTAATGAACAACTTTGGCATTTTTTGCAATTTTCAAGTAAATTTTGAAACTTTGAGGCAATAGTTCTCACAGAAGATATTATCTGATTTTAAAAAAGATCTATACCTGAAATGTCCATGTGGATTGGCCACTTTTGCCAGGTATTACATTTCGTTCTGAGAAAAAAGTGGTAAAACGCTGCACTCTAGTATAATACTCCTGAGACCATGAATCGATTGCAGAAAAATATTCCTCGCTGTCTATTACTATTTTTGTTCTATGGCGATAAATATTGAAACTCGAAATGATTATTTTTAATTACTTCTGTTTTGAATAGAGGGTTAATGGAGAAGACAGGACCTGTTTCTGGGGTGCTGAATCGATTGCAAAATCCGCATCTCGATATCTCCTATCTCCTACGGACGGACAAACTCGTTCTTTAAGACTTCCGACACTTATGCATAGCATAGTTTGAAAATCTAAAAATATCAGGTCATAAATTTTGTATATGAATTTACAAAATGAAACGAAACGAGATTTTTTTCGATAGTCGAAACTAGAAAAAAAAAAAAATCCTTCGAAAAGAGAGACAAGATGTGACTTTCAAAATTTAGATAAGGAAACCCTATTTCTCGTGTCGACTCGTGAACACCACTATATCAGACGTATTTGTTATTATATTGGTAATAGTATTCGAACTGTGTTATACAATAGGCTTCAGTATTTATCAAAATTGGAGAGTGCGTCTATTACAGTACATTCCTTAGGTTTTGCTACAGTCAATAGTTACTATTTATATAACGCTTATATTCTATTGCTATAGTATTTAGTCAGTGCTCAAGGGGGACGTTTATGCTTATTGTGTTACATTGATCTAGTTTCCAGGAAAATGTTTACTTTATCTGAGTTACGGAAAAGTAAAAGAAAAGTGTGTTGTGAATTTTTTTTTAAAAAAATGACCGAAAAAAAGGAAAAAAGGAAGAAGAAAAAATAGTCACTGACCATCCCTTTCTTACATAAGGCAACGTCGTACAAGCATTGATGGATCGGTTTTGCCAGCTGGAGAGTTGTCCGCTGACGTTATTTGAGTGCTGTTTTGTGGTTTTTGGGGGAAAGGGACCATGCCTTTGAGTTTCTTAAACTGTATAAGAGGATAGTGAACAGAGTATACAATCGCTCTATCGCTTCTGAATTACTCTGGAATATATATTTATACACATGCTTCCAAATATATATAATGTGTGTTTGTGTGTGTGTGAGCAACGCCTTTTGCGTTGCTCCTCTATTTTCCTAATTCGGCTAACATGCTTGTTCATGCCTAAACTTGGATTAGGTGTCATCGCGATTACAACCTAATAGTTTGACGAACCCAAACTATAGATTCGATTTCAATATCAGTCATTTGAGACATTTTGTTTCTCACTCCTTCTCAGCCCCATGCCGATGGGGACTAAATTTGGGCTTCAACGCTATCGGAAGTGTAATTATTTATCTCAGCGACATGGAGAACTTAGGAACCGGCATGAATATCGGTCATTTTCGATTACTTTTACATGTTAGCCCCTTTCTACCACCCTAGGAGTGCTAATGCAAGTTAAATTTAGATTTAAATGCTATATGAATTATCACCAATCAACCTAAGGACCATGAAAACTACGAAATCTATACTGATATCGGTCGTTTTCTATCATTTTATACGTTACCTCCTTTCAGTCTCCCTAAGTAAGCTAGGGGATCTTACCCCTACGTGAGGCTGAACTTGAACTTAAGGGTCAACGGAACTGCCACCAATCAACTTAAGGAATCCGAAAACTATGGATTCAACATTAATATCGGTCGTTCTTTGTATCATTTTCATGTCTGCCAATTTCGCTCCCTACTAGGAGTACAAAGGAGGTCCTGCACTCACTGGGGGCTGAACTTGAAAGTAAATGACATGAGAATTACTACCAATTAACTTGCTTCGCTGAAAGCTAATGATTCGACACTAATATCCGTCATTTTCAATTACTTTTATATGTCACTTACCGCCCACCCCCTCCCCAGGAGTACTAACGAGGGCTAAATTTGGATTTAAACAGCATCGAAAGTGTCACAGTGCACCTCAGTGATTCCGAAAACTACAGATTCTGCACTAATATCGGCTGTTTCTGATCCCTTTTATACGTATCCCTCTCCCCATTGGTGTGCAAGGGGTCCTACCTTACGTGGGGGGCGGAACTTGAGCTTAAATTGCATCGAAACTGGCATCATTCAGCTCATGGACCCTGAAAACCATGGATTAGGCACGAATGTCGTCGTTTTCGATTATTCTTCCAGTCCCGCCTTCCACCTCCTAGATATGCTGAGAGACTTAAACAGCGTCAGAAGTGTCACAATTCACCTTAGGAACCCCGAGAACTGCGGTTTCGATGCTAATATCATTCATTCTTTTTATTATTTTGACACTTTTCCTACTTTGCACGCCTTTCTAGAAGTGATACGAGATCTTATACCACTAGGGCTAAACATGTACTGGAAGGGCAGCGACATTGTTACCAGTTAACTTAGGGATACCCAAAACTATGGATTCGACACTAATATCAGTCACTTCCAATTATTTTTACATGTTACAATTCAACCCCCCCCCCCCCCCCCCCGGAGTGCTAATGGCGACTTATATCGAGCTTAAAAGCCATCCGGAGTGTTACTTATTTACCTAAGTGACACCGAAAGCCATGAATTCAACACTAACATTGATCATTTTCGATCATTTTATGTCTGCTCCTCCCACTTTCCCCTAGGAGTGTTAGGGGGGGTCTTGCCCCTACTGGGGGCTGAACTTGGACATAAACGACATTACGACTGCTACCAATTAACTTAGCGACGGTGAAAACTAATGACTCGACACTAATATGCTAACTAATATCAATCGTTTTCGATATTTTTACGTGACAATTTCATCCCCTCGGGGTGGCCCCAAGCGTAGTCGCTAACGCTCTCGCCTTCTGTGCAAGCGGTCCCGGGTTCGATTTCTGCTGGGGGCACTCAGTCGAAAAAGTATGAAAAGCTTTTTCAGGACAGCCATCCTGAATGAGGTTTTCCTGGGTTTTTCTCATCCACATCAGGCAAATGCCGGGGTGGTACCTCACATATATGTCCCAGGCCACTTCCTTCCTTCTCTTTCCCCGGATAGTGTGCTCGCATCCCTCATACGTGACGGGCTAACATGACCATCGCTGCCGAAAGCCCAGCAACCTAATTCCTAAATCCTTTACCCCCTCGGATGCTAATGGGGGCTTAAATCGGACTTAAACGGCATCGGAAGTAACACTATTTATCCAAGCAATCCAGAAAAGTATGGATTCAACACTCCAGAAAACTGTGGATTCAAGACTAATATCAGGCATTTTCAAATTTTTATGTCTCCTCCTGCCTTCCCGAGGAGTCTTAGGGTCTTACCCCAACTGGGAAGTGACTTTGGTTTTGAAGGCCACCAACACTATCACTAATCAACTTTCGGACTCTGAAAGTTCGACACTAATATCGCTCATTTTAAATTATTTTACATGTCTCCATCTCCCCCTTCTCAGAAGCTAATGGGAGCTGAGTTTGGATCTAAACGGCATCGGAAGTGCCACTCCCACTCTTCTTAGGTGTACTAGGGGTTCTTACCCGACAGTAATCTTCTCCAGACTATAAGGAATGTGTACACAAGTTTGGTTAAACTTGCTCGAGGCGTTGCAGTGTTACGTTCGAACACACCCACGCACAAACATACATCCATATAGATTTCATAGATTGGCGAGAGTTTAATGGCGATGCTAATATAACAACATTTTCTCCCTGATCCTTAAATGTTATTGAGTCATTATGAATAAATCAAATAATTCACTTACTTTTTCATGCAATATGTCGTTTATTCCAAATATTTCAAATATTTAACGTGGAACAACGTAAAGCAGTATAACTTAAGTCTTTTTTTTTTTAGAAGAATCAACAAGTAAGTCGTCGTCATGGATACCAAAAACATTCCATTATCTATATTACAAAAATATTTTTATCCTCTTCTTCTTCTATCGGAATAGCAGGCTAGTGCATATAAAAATCAAGTATCGCCCAAGAAAAATTACAAGCTTATTGCAAGAAAATGATACGACGAAATGCCCACATTTCGTTGTACTAACAGGGATTATTTGTTCTCGTCATAATATGAGTCAGAGGTCAGCAACTATATGGATTGCCTTCGGAAAATTAAACATCTTCTGTAAAACACTAGAATTGCTATTGGGTTTGTAGGGGACACGGTGGCTCAGCAATAGAGCGCTTACCTCTGGTGCGCTGGTTCCATCTATAGCAAATGTTTGTGGTGACAACATCGTGTTCGTGGGTTTTCTTGGGGGTACTACCGTTTCTTCCCACGTTCTCATTCCACCAATTCTTCCATCATCGTTCATTTGCTTTAATCATCTTGTCCCTTAGCCTAAAGGCATAATCGCGGAACGTTAAAATGAGATTTCATTTCATTTTCATTATTGGGAACGAAATGTTCCTCTTTGGTGTCTGGTGAGAAACTCTTCTCCGCAACAAAACACAGGGATGGGCTAAGATCACGCTTCTAACGTCACAAACTTAGTACACGTTTAGTAAAATGGCTGGGATACCGAAACAATTACGGGATAGTGCTTCGTTGAACAGGTCCGTAAGATAGTGTACAGAACACATAATTGCGAGTAATTTTTCTTCCCGACTTCAAACTGAGACATTGTGTACAGTAGTCCAAAAAGAATAATAATAATTACAAAGTGTTTCGGCTAGAAATAGTAAATTAACGTACGTTCGCCGTTCATTTGTAAATATCGTTCCGGTGACACAACATTGCAAAATGAACGCCGTAGACACCGACCAAAGTCATGTTCGGATGAGCTTCTCTGGAACACCGCGGAAGAAGACTCTTGGAAAAATGTTCTTGCCATTGCAGATAAGTTGAGGCATACACCATGCCACTGTCGTTCGGTGGCTTCGTACAATTAGTAAGATAAAAAGTTGAACTCATCGATGCCACATAAGCTGACACCGGCCAACAAGAATCGCCATGTAGAGGTATACAGTTCTCTGGGTATAAGGAATAGCCGGGAAGACTTCCTGCAACGGATTGTCACGTGAGATTAAAAATGGATCTGCTATGAGAATCGTAAACGTTCAGGAGAATGGTTGTATTGTGATAACGTCCAAGACGGTTTCCTAAACCACCTTTCCACCCACGGTTATGCTGGTATGGTGTTCTATGAGCATCATGTGTTTCTCAGACGAAGTGAACCATCAATGCAGATCGTTCAGTGCTGTACTCGATTAAGTGCACTGCAAGCTTGCAGCACTCAAAGAATGGTGCAGGCTCTCCATGAGTTGCAGTATGAAACCCTTCCTCACCCATCCTTCTTCTCCACTGTATTTTCCTCTCAGTACCATCTCTTCCGGCGTCTCGAGCATTCCTTGGTAAAGAAGACCTTTCATGATGATCGAGCGGTGCAACGTGCGATGGAGGACTTCTTCGCATCGCAGACTCCAGACTTTCTTCTCCACGAAATCCAATCGTTAGCTGAGCGATGGCAAAAGTGTGTAGTTGCAGACAACAATAACAAGAACAACAAGTGTACCGTATATAACGACAAGTAACTTCCAGCACCAAAAGAGTAAATTATAGTGTTATAAACGATATCCGTTACGTGAAACAAAAATGCATTTAAATTCAAATCTGCGTAGATCTATTTGTTTACATTTATGATTAAGTCGTTTAAACCTACGTAATTTAAATAAAAATACAAGTTTGTTTTTTGCTAACAGAAGCTTCAGTCTTAGTACAAATCACAAAGTGGCTATTCAGGTTTATATTTGTATTGAATCGTATATTAAAATATTCATATGGAGCTATGATGCAAGAACAAATAGTGCTTTTCGATTGACATCCACAACTTTTGAAATGGTGCACTGAGACATGAAACTTTACATTCACTTCCCGCAAGGGAAATATTAACAGCAGCAAAAGTCAGGAACAGATGCTGTAATTGGATGATAATGTATGCATACGTCGACCGGAAAACATCCCAATGGTTACTGTGGGAAGAAGCCAGTATCGGCCATGGCCGAGGTGGTCGCCACCAGACCACCAACTTGAATTGAAGTCCATCAACTTGAATTATTTTCTTTTTTACTGTCTTCTTTTTTTCCTTTTTCTTAATGGGAAAAGACATGCAATATATCGATAACATTAGCAAAAGCTCAGAAAAACGGTGTTTGCATTAGATTTTACCTGAAGGCAGTGATGTTGTTGGTAATCGAAGTTAACTGCAGAAACATTTAGATATAATGATTCGTATATGACCATTCTTAAACTGTCCCCCGTCATGAGTCAGTGTGAGTGCCTACTGTATTTCCATTCAGCGTGTATCCGAAGGAGAACGTCAGGCCAAATATCACGCGATTCACGAGTGCGCCGTAAGTAATGATGTCCCTTTAACAGCATAACTCCAGGTAGAAGCCTGTTCGTGTGAGGTCGTGGTAACGTGGAGGGCACTCAATTGATCCCCGATTGGTGCGGTTGAGCGGGGCGCCATCCTCCTGGAAGGATTGTGAAGTGAGCTATCAGGTGAAAGTAACGCCGACATAACGGACTGGTCCAACAGCTACAGATCTTTTAGGTCATTGAGAATACCTTTCAACGAAATGGTCCAATGAGTCGTCCCTTATATCCCTCACCACAGTAGGAGCTTTTCGTCACCACTACCCTTGTAGGTTCAACCCATAAGGATTCGAGTCCGATCATTATCAGAGGTTTTGGTGATTTACCCCCCCCCCCCCCATTGACAAAAAAAAATCTTTGTCGGAGAAACAAATTTTAATAAGTAGATCGACGTCGTCGTGCTGGAGTATGATATTGACATGTTCTGTAAACAATATCCGGCGATTGGTATCATCCTCCGTAAGATGAGGTATCATCTACAGCTTGTGAAGATGCTGCATATTTGCCTACAGGATCCTCATAATTAATGTTTGAGAGACAAGAAGTTTTGGCGGTCAGCCGATGGGTGCTGCATTCTGGGCTTACGCAAACTAATGCCTGTGTGGCTGCTGTCCTAACTTTATCCACTGACGTCCCTGGTACACCCTAAACGATGTTTGTTGCCAGCTGAACAGGTCTGGTACGACATTTGTAACATTACAGGAAACATTGATTACCGATCATATCGATGACTGGCAAGATCTGATGTCCCCCCGTTGAACCTGCAACTGGGAAGAAATTCTCGATTATCAACATTATTGCTTTCAAGTTAGATCTGATCAAACAACGTTTATTTTTTTTTAAAAACTTTCGTTAGTGTCAATCGATATATCGAATATCCCTTCCCATTGAAAAATTGTACTTTGATTCAAGATGGCAGTAGGGGAATGATGGCTCAGTGGTATAATGCTTACTTCTGATGCGTAGGGTTGCTGGTTCAATGACGGCCAAGCAAGTTTGTGGACAGCTTGTGTCCATGGGCTTTTTCGGAGTACTCCCGTTTCCTCCCAAATCTCATTCAACCAATTCCATCATCATTCACTCGCCTTAATCATCGGTCTCCTTTAGCCTAAAGGGCATACTCGTGTTCATTTCATTTCAAGATGGACTTCCAACATGGTATTAACTCGGTCATGTGGCCAAAACCTTTGCCCCCACCCACAATCACCATTTCGATGTTCATTCTGTCAACATATGCATACACTTACTTACAGTATATGTTCCAGACTTTTCGGACCACCCTGTAATTGCAATTATCCTATTTCATGATGCATGGTGTGTTATGGTTTTTTGATTATTATTATTATATTCTTTCTTCTCTCCTTTAAACATCGTTCCTTGTTCAAACCAAAAAGAGTTTAAAGGAACTTCAGCAGTCTGAAAAGTAAATTGCATCAGTAAGTGTCACATACGTAAGTTGCATGAATGTATATAGTATTATACTGAATTTATACAATATTCAGATATGTATGTTGTTTTTATTTTAGGGAATATCTGGTGTTAATAAATCGGAAAAACAAGATGTACCAGGAACATCCCATTTCGGAGCAAGCAGTGCCATGGAAAAAATATCTGCAATGATCCCACCACCGCCGCGTGTGGAAGCATCTAGTAGTACAGGAGATGATGATGATGATGATTGGAATTAATATAGATGTTTGATCTTGTGATGCGTATATATACTATATATGTTTGTTTGGTTTTCATGTAATAATATGAAATTGGACTGCAGAAGATTTGTTGTGTTGTAGCAGAATTAAACGTTGTTCTGATGAGTAAGAAATACCAGTGTTGAATGCGTATTTTTGAAATACAGTGTCGTACGAATCCTTTAAAAATGAATATTCCATAGAATTAAAGGTGCTTTTCGTAATTATCTTACCAATTCAGTATCTTAGTTCCATAGTTAAGTTTTGTCATGATGGATAACGAAAGTAGTATTTTAGGATTTATATCTCTGTGATTTATGAGTATTGGACCACTTTTAATGAGACATCGGGGCTTTCGAAAGAAAATAAGATATAGTAAATATTATCTTTGAGATTTATAGAGTTATGGCTAGGTATTTCAACATGATTTGTGATGTCAGTGCTGGTGAGAATAAGATTTGTTTACAATTATTAACATTGTTATTCTTGATATGGCTTTAGAACACAGAGCCTGGAAGAGTACGTTTAATTACCTTGACTTTCTCCCTGCTTAGTAATTGTGGCTTTTTTTTTCTTTTTTTTTTTTTCTTTCTTTTTACAGGGTAATTATAATTCGATAGTAAAACTGCTGCTGTTGTCGAAACTTTTTATTTATGTTATTTAGTTATCCATAATTACGTTTATGTACCCCACAAATATCCTACCTGTGTAGGTTTCCGTTGTCATACGAACGATATCTAACGATAGTTTTCATTATGATCGAATAAGTAGGTCTTTTGTTTCCGATTCCAGATCAGTAGTAATGCAAACTCAGTGTTCTTGGCTGGGCAGTTACGGCATAGGAGACTACTTGCAAGGTATATACTATTGTGATTATGGGACCCACCAGTGTTCGAACTTCTGACCGTCGCAAACTCGTACCAAGTTGTTGGTCCAGAAATCGGATGTTATCGATCACCATACGTTTAATGGATATCATGTCACTTCCTGGAAGAAGGCAAAACCATATATTTCTAAACTAAAATAAACATCATAAATTCTTCTTTTCTCCAATACTGGTTAGCTAGGTTCTCTTAGAAACCAACTTTCATGTTGATACTTCCAACCGAAAACTAGGAAGAAATCAATGGTCAGGTCATGTTACCACAACACTTCACCGTCGTATATACACCCAGGTTACCAAGGTCATTTGTTTTTTTAAGATTGGTTAAAGAGTGTACTATGTCTGCACGATCCTAGAATGGAACTAGAACATATTCTTGTACTTCAAACTGCGCTCTTTGCTCTGATTAGAATCAGTTGCAAATACAATAAGTTTATTCTTGTTTCTCTCGAAGTAAATGTAGAAGCAAGAAGTAAACTTTGAGGGAAGATACGGACGTGGATGGATGCATGAACATGTGGTTTGAGATACTTAGCGCTCAGTGCATCTACATGAGAACTTCCTTCTAGCTTGCGGTGGACTGAAACGTATATCCATATCTACATACATATATACTAATGCACTATAGATCATCGTGGGATTAATTTTGACTACCACGTGTATGCTCATAAGATCACTAGTCCCATGTGCTTGTGAAAGTTGCTCGTTGCAAATACCCTTTCTACGGTAGATATTCGAACCTTACCCAATATCGTTTTACATACGTTAGCGAACAAGGCGGAAGCTTTCGAAAAATTTCCGTACTTCGAATTTGCAACGAGCAACTTTCACAATGACATGGAACTATATGTCTCATGGGAATACACGCGGATAGTCAAAATTAATCCCACGAAGATGCATAGTGCATTAGTATATATGTATGTAGATACAGATATACACTCCAGTCCACTGCAGAAGCGAAATATATCATTCTTGAGTGACGACCCTGATGTGGATGGACGCAAAATTATGTGGTTTGAAATACATAGTGTTCAGTGCAGTACGTCGGATTTGCGCATGTATTCTTTATTATTATTTTTCTTCACCATGAATTTTGGGGGATTTACTTTAAATATCTGCATATTTGCATATGAGATTTGTAGTACTATGTGCTTGTTTAAGTAGCTTGCAAAATTTTCGAAGGGTTCTGCATTTTTCGCAGACATATCTAAAATGATATTGGAAGTGGCTCGGATATCTAATGGTGTAAAGCACTGGTGAAAATCATTACTCTTGGAATACGACACAAACGTGGACAGACGCATGACTATGTGGTAATATATAACTAACCTTCGGTACATCTGTAAGAGAACTTCCTTCTAGCATATACGTATATTTTTTTTTTTTTATTTTTTTTTTTTATGCAATATCAATCTCCTAGAATTACTTTTAATCACCCGTATATTTGCTCATGAGATCAATCCACTTGTGGAAGCAACACGTTACAAATTTAACGTTTGGCGAAGGCCTTTTTAGAGATCTGTTTTCTGCCGTTCGTTTTACTGGATCGTATACGAGACCTAGTCCCATGTGGTGAGTATGTAGATCCTTGCAAATTCGAAGTTTCAAAATTTGCCGAAGAATTCCTGTTTTTTTTCGCAAACGTATCAAGAATGATATTGAATTTAGTTAGGGTATCTACCGTAGAAATGTTGTAGAGAAGTGGTCAAACTTATCGTTCCTGGGATACAACCCAACTATGGACAGACGCATGACATTGTGGTATTTTATGTCTAGAGTTCGTTCGTCTAAAAGACAATTTCCTTCTAGCGCGCGTTGGACTGCTACGAACACATACCTTTTATGAATGCAGTATCAATCTTCGTGGATTAATTTTAACTATCCGTGTATTTAGCCATGGACCATATGGTTGCGGAAGTAGCTCGTCGCAAATTTAAAGTCTCGAACTTTGCGAAGGCTACCGCGTTCTCCGCGAACGTATCTATGATGACGTTCAGTGGTCTGCATGTCTACCTCACACAGGATGTAGAGCAGTGGCGAAAGAAGGGCGTTATTCTTGGGATACGACCCATTTATACATGGATGCATGAGTACTTTGTATAAAATACTTTCGGAGAATGCACATGAGATCTTTTTATAGCGTTTGTTTTACTGGATGGTATATCTCTCTTTTTCTAATATATATACATATATATAAACTTGAAATTTCATACACAGTATATATATATATATATATATATATATATATATATATATATACTGTGTATGAAATTTCAAGTTTCGAGATTTTTCGAAGTGTTTTTCGCAAACGTATCTTGAATGATATTGGGTTTATTCGAACATTTCCCATAGAAATGGTGAAAAACCTAATTCTTGTGGCTTGACTTAGGCGTGGATAGATGCATGACTAAGTGCTATTTTTTATTACCACTTGGTGCAACAAGAAAATTTTCTCCTAGCGTACTTTGGATTGCTATCTATAATGACGTTCGGTGTTTCCGTACGTCTAACGTAGAAAGACCGTAGGGCTGTGACGGAAACACACTATTCTTGAGAGAGAACTCAGATGTAAATCGACGCACGAGTATTTTGTGAGAGAGAATTTCTGTGAATAGACATGAGACTTTTTTTCCTAGCGTTTGTTTTACCGGATTATATATATACAGCAAACTGTTAGCATGTTCCTCGACGTAACCAGTAGTCCTATGTGATGTTGTATGTAGGTCGTAGCAAATTTAAGTTTCAAAGTTCATCAAAGGGTTGCGCGTTTTCCGCAAACGTATCTACAATTACATTGTATTTAGTTAGGGTGTTTTCCGATGTAACCATTAGTCTCATGTGTTGTGTATGTAGGTCTTTGCAAATTTAAGTTTCAAAGTTTATCAAAAGGTTGCGCGGTTTTCGCAATTATCTGGAATGATATTGGGTATACTTTGGATGTTTAACGATATAAACAGTAGTCTAATGTCCTCTGTATATAGGTAGTTGCAAATTTCAGTTTCAGAATTTCTAGAAGTGTTACGCGTTTTTCGTAACGTCTCTTTGGATTTAGTTCGGATGTTTTCCGATGTAAACAGTACTCTCATCTGTTGGAGTTGGAGGTCGTTGCGAATTTCAAGTTTCGAAATTTTTCGAAGGATTCGGTATTTTTCGAAAACGTATCTAGCTTGATATTTGTTTTAGTTGGTAAATATTTTCGCCATAACCAGTAGTCTCATGTGCTGTGAATGTAGATCGCTGGAAATTTCAAGTTCCGAAATTCTTTTGAAGGATACCCCGTTTTTCGCAAACGTATTTAGAATAATATTGTGTTTAGTTTGAAATTTTTCCTATGTAACCAATACTTTCATGTGCTCTGTATGTAGATCCCTGCAAATTTCAAGTTCCTAGTTTTATTAGTTTTAGCAATTTTCACAAACATGTCTAGAATATTAGGATTAGTTGATGTGTTTTTCAGTGCAGCCAGTGGTCCCATGTGCTGTGTACGTAGGTTGCTACAAGTTTCAAATTTCAAAATTTTTCGTAGGGACCTTATACTTCCAAAACGTATCTACAGATATTGGGTTTATTTCTTCCGACGTAACCGGTGGTCTCATGCATATCTTGGTCGCTACAGACTTCAAGTTTCGAAATTTTTCTGAAGGTTTCCGCGACCTTCACCATCACATCCAGAATGACAGTGTGTTTACTTCGAATGTTTGCGTATATAGCCATTAGTCTTATATGCAGTGTATGTCGGTCGCTGCAAGCTTCAAGTTTCGAAATTATCCAAAAGTATTTAGAATGATATTGGATTAGTACAACGTTTTACCATATAACCACCACTCTCATGTAGTGTGGGTGTACGTCGCTCCAAATTACAAATTTCGAAATCTTTTTGAAATGTTCCCTGTTTTGCGCCATCGCATCTAGAATAATATTGTTTTAAGCTCTAATATTCGCCACCATAACCTGTTGTCCCATATGCTGTGTATGTACATCGCTGCATATTTCAGTTTTCGATATTTTTCGAAGTGTTCCTCCTTTTCCGCAAACTTATGTGGAACGATATTTGACTCAGTTGGAATATTTTCCTTGTAACCACCAGTCTTATGTTCTGTGGGGTGTAGGTTGCAGGAGATTTCAAGTTTCGAAATTTTTCTAAGGACCCGCGTTTCTCGCAAAAACATCTGGAATGAGATTGTGTATAGTTCGGATGTTTTCCCATTCAACTAATAGTCTCATGTGCTATAAATGTAAGTCGCTGTAACTTTGTTTTTGACATTTTTCAAACAGTTCTGCTTTTTTCGCAAACGTATCTAGGACAGTATTTTATTTAGTTCGGATGTTTTCCGATGTAACCACAAGTATCATATGCTGAGGTTATAGGTCGCTACAAATTTCAAGTTTCGAAATTTTACGAAGGGTCAGGCGTTCTCCTTAAAAATATCTAGAATGATATCGGACTCATGTGCGATGCTTTCCGATGTAACCAGTGCAGGCCTCATGTATTATGATGTAGGTTCCTTCAAGTTTCTAGTTTTTCTAAGGGCTCTGCGCTTTTTCCAAAGGCTTAATTTTCCTATGTAACCAGTAGTGTCATGTGCTGTGGATGTAGGTAGTTGCAAATTTGAATTTCGGTCATTCTTCGAAGGATCCCTTGTTTTTCCGCAAATATATCTAAAATGATCTTTGATTTATTTGGGATATTGTCCCATGTAACCACTAGCGTCATATGGTCTGTGGTTGTACGTCGTTGTAAATTAATATTTCGAAATTTTCTTCAAAGTTTCCCACTTTTCGCAGACGTATATTGAATGATATTGTATTCAATTTGAATGTTCTCCTATGTTCCCAAATCTTTAGAAGGTTTCCGCATACTGAACAAAAATATTTCCTATTATATTGGGTTATTTCCGATTTAACCATTAGTCACATGTGTTCCGAATGTAGGTCGCTGCAAATTTCAATTTTCAACACGGTTCCACGTTGAAATGGTTCCACGTTTTTCGCAAAGGAATCTAAAATTGTATTTTGTTGAGTTCGTACGTTTTCCCATGTAACCGTTAGTCACATGTATTGTCATTGTAAGTCGCTGCAAATTAGAGTTTTCGACAATCTTTGAAGGATTCCTTATTTTCCGCAAACGTAACAGAACGCTATTTGATTCAGCTGTGATGTTTTCCCATGCAGCCACAAGCGTCATGTGGTATGGTTGTACGTTCCTGCAAATTTCAAGATTCGAAATCTTTTCGAAATGTTTCCTGTTTTGCGCCAACGCATCTAGAAAGTTATTGTTTTTACTTCTAATCTTCGCCAATATAACCTGCTGTCCCATATGCTGTGTATGTACGTCGCTGCAAATTTCAATGTTCGAAATTTTACGAAATTTTCCGTAAACTTACCTGCAGCGATAGTTGATTTAATTGGAATATTTACCTCTTTTGTGCTGTGGGACATAGGATTCCGCGTTTCTTGCAAAAATATCTGAAATGGTATTGTGTTTAGTTCGGATGTTTACTAGTTAACTTTTAATCACACGTATTGTGCATGTAAGTCGCTGCAACTTTGAATTTCCAACATTCTCCAAATGATTCCTCTTTTTTCGCAAACGTATATAGAAGATATTTGATTTAGTTCAGACGTTTTCCCATGTAAACCATAGCGTCATATGGTGTGGTTGTAGGTCGTAGCACATTCCATGTTTCGAAATTTTTCTAACGGCTCCGAATGTGCACAAAAGTATTTATAATGATATTGGCTTAGTACATATATTTTCCTATGTAACCCTTAGTTATATCTGTTGATTGTAGGTCGCTGCAAATTCGAATTTCCGACATTCTTCGAACGATTCCTTGTTATTCACAATCCTACTAAAACGATATTTGATTTAGTTTTGATCTATTCTCATGGAACCACTAGCGTCATATGGTGTGGTTGTAGGCTGCTTCAAATTTCAAGTTTCGAAATCTTTCTGAAATGTGCACTGTTTTGCACCAACCCATTTAGAGTGGTACTCCTTTTAATTTTAATGTTCGCCAATACAACCTGCTATTTCATATTTTGTGCATATACGTCGCTGCAAATTTCAGTGTTCGACAATTTTTCCGGTTTTTCGGTAAACATATGAGGAACGATTTTTCATTGAGTTGGAATATTTCGCTTGTCTTATATGCTGTGGGTTTCGAAATTTTTCTAGGAATTCCGCGTTTCTCGCAAAAATATCCGGAATAATATTTTGTTTATCTCGGATATTTTTCCATTTAAATTTTAGTTACATGTTTTTTGCGTGTAGGTCGCTGCAAATTGAATTTCCAACAGTGTTCGAAGTATTCCTTGTTTTTCGCAGACGTATCTACACCAGTCTTTGATTTAGTTGGAATCTCTTTCCTATGCAACCACTAGCGCCATGTGGTGTGGTTGAAAGTCGCTACAGATTTCAACTTACGTAATTTTCTTGAAAGGTTTCGCCTTTTTCAGAGACCTATCTGGAATCATATTGTATTAAATTTCAATGTTTTCCTAAGATGCTTTTGTTGTCATATGCTACATATCGAGGTCGCTGAAAATATCAACGTTCAACATCTTTTAAAATCTTCCGTCTTTTGCGCGAAAGCATTTAGAATGGTATTGCTTTTAATTTTAATATTCCCTAGTAGAACCTGCTATCCCATATCCTGTGTATGTATGTCTCTGCAAATTTCAATCTTCGACATTTTTCAAAGTTCTCCGCGTTTTTGGCGAACACATGTGGAACGATATTTTGTTTCGTTGGAATATTTTCCTTTTAACCATCCGTCTCATGTGCTGTGGGATGTCATCTTTCGAAATTTTTGAAGGGATTTTGTCTTTGTCGCAAAAATATCCGGAATCCTAACTTTTTAATTTGATTTATTTCTATTTACCATTAAATCACATGTATTTTGCATGTATGTCGCTGCAACTTTGAATTTCCGACTTTGTTCAAAGGATACCTCGTTTTACCCAAACGTATGCAGAACTATATTTGATTTAGTTCTGATGTTACGATATTTATGTGGTACGATATTTCATATGTTACAAATATTTCCCTTGTATCCACCCGTGTTATGTGCTGTGGGATGTAGGTCGCGGCAAACTTCAAATTTCGAAATTTTTCTATTGATCCCGCGTTTATCGCAAAAATATCTTCAATGATATTTTGCTTTTTCGGATATTTTCCCACTGTAATTTTGGTCACATGTGTTGTGCATGTAAGTCACACTAACTTTCAATTTCCGATATTCTTCATAGAATTCCCCGTTTTGCGCAAACGTACCTAGAACGATATTTGAATTGGTTGTGATATTTTCCCACGTAACCACTACCGTCATGTAGTGCGGCTGTACCT
Source organism: Thermobia domestica (assembly GCF_964235325.1). Classification (NCBI taxonomy): domain Eukaryota; kingdom Metazoa; phylum Arthropoda; class Insecta; order Zygentoma; family Lepismatidae; genus Thermobia; species Thermobia domestica. The sequence continues at coordinate 286,419,348 of NC_137459.1, forward strand.
TGCTGCAAATTTCAAGTTACGAAATCTTTCAATGTTCCGTGTTCTCGCCAGCGCGTCTAGAATGCTATTGCTTTTAACTGTAATGTTCCCCAATATAATCTGCTATCCTCTATCCTTTGTATATACGTCAGTGCAAATTTCAACGTCCGACATTTTTCGAGGGATTCCTCGTTTTTCGCTGATTTATCTACACCGATATTTGATTTAGTTGGAATCTTTTTCCCATCCAACCACTAGCTCTACGTGGTGTTGTTGAAATTGGCTGCAAATTTCAATCGACGTAATTTTGAGGAAAACTTCCCCTTTTTTCGAAGACCTTTCTGCAATCGTATTGTATTAAGCTTGAATGTTTTCCTAAGTTGCTTTTATTCTCTTATGCTACATATCGAGGTCGCTGAAAATATCAAGTTTCGATATCTTTTAAAATGTTTCGGTTTTTGCGCCACCGCAGCTAGATTTCTATATCTTTTCAACCTAATGTTAGCGCATATAGCTTGTTATTCCATATCCTTTGTATGTTCGTCGCTGCAAATATCAAGTTTTCCGCGTATTGCTAAACTTACGTGGAACTGTATTTCATTTAGAGTGAATATTTTCCTTGTAGCACCCGTCTTATATGCTGTGGGATGTAGGACGCTACAGCTGCAATATTCGAAATATTTCAAGCTGTTCACTGTTTCTCGCAATAACATCCGGAATGGTATTGTGTTTAGTTCGAATAGTTTACATTTACCTTTTAATCACATGGATTGTCCATGTAGGTCGCTGTAACTTTGAATTTCCGACATTCCTAAAAGGATTACTCGTGTTGCGCAAACGTACCTAAAACGACATTTGATTTAGTTCAGACGTTTTCCCATGTAACAAACAGCATCATGTGGCGTTTTTATAGGTGATTGCAAATCTTAAGCTACGAAGTTTTGAAACAGCTTCGAATGTGATGAAAAGTTCTAATGATATTGTGCTTAGTAATTACGATTACTTGCTAGACACTTAATTATATTTTTTGTGATTGTAGATAGCTGCATATACGAGTTTCGGCCATTCCTCAAAGGATTCCACGTTTTACGCAAACGTAACTACAACGATAGTTGATTAAGTTGTGATGATTCCCACTAGCGTCATATGGGGTGGTTGTACGCTGTTGCAAATTTGAAGTTTAGAGATCTTTTTTGAAAGGTTCCGTGTTTAGCGGCAACGCATCTAAAATGTCATTGTTTTTTTATTCCAACGTTAAGAAATATAACCTGCTATCCCATATCCTGTGTATGTATGTCGGTGCAAGCTTGATTGCTCGACATTTTTCGAAGTTTTCAGCGTTTTATGGAAACTTCTGTATATCATACACTTGGAATATTTTTTTGTAACCATCCATCTTATGTGCTATGGGATGTAGGTCACTGCAAATTTCAACTTTGGAAGTTATTCTAGAGATTCCATGTTTACCGGAAAAATATCTGGGGTAATGTTCTGTTTAATTCGGATATTTTCCCATTTAAATTTAGTTACATGTACTGTGCATGTAGGTCGCTGTAGCTTTGAATTAACGACATTCTTCCTCGATTTTCACAAACGTATTTAGAACGATATACTATTTAATTGTGATATTTTTCCCATGTAACCACTAGCGACATATAGTATCGTTGTTCGCCGCAGGAAATTTCAAGTTTCCAGATCTTTCTGAAAGGTTTCCTGTTTAGCGCCAACGCATCTAGGATGCTTTTTATTGTAAACGTTCGCCAATATAACCTGCCATCCCATACCCTGTTTATGCACTTCGCTGTAAATTTCAACTTTCGAAATTTTTCTATGAATTCCACGTTTCTCCCAACAATATCTTGAATTATATTTTGTTTACTTCGTATATTTTTCCAGTTAAATATTGATCACATACGTTGTACATATATGTCGCTGTAACTGTGGGTTTCCGATATTTTTCAAAGTTTTCCTCGCTTTTTGCAAACGTGCCCAGAACAATATTTTAATTAATTCTTATCATTTCCACGTAACAACTAGCGTCATGTGGTGTTGCTGAAGGTCGCCTTAGATTTCAACTTATGTAGTTTTGTTGAAAGGTTCCGCTTTTTACGGGGACCTTTTTGGAATCATAATGTATTAGGTTGGAATGCTTTCATATGTTACTTTCATTCTCGTATGCTACATATCGGGGTCGCTGAAAATATCAATTTTGGCATTTTCAAATGTTCCGTGTTTTGCGCGAACGCATCTAGAATGGTTATGCTTTTAGTTCTAATGTTCTCCAGTATAATTTGCGGTCTCATATCCTCTGTACGTACGCCCCTGCAAATTTCAATTTTCGAAAACTTTTGAAGTGATCTCTGTTTTCCGAAAACTTATCTGGAACGATATTATATTCAGTTGAAATATTTTCGTTTTAAGCACTCATCTTATGTGATGTGGGATGTTTATCGCTGCAAGTTTCAAATTTCGACATTTATTAAGGGATTCTTTGTTACTCGCAAATATATCTAGAACGTTATTTTGCGTAGTTCGGATATTTTCCCATTTAGATTTTGGTCTCTTGTATTGTGCATGCAGGTCGCTGTAATTTTTAATACATCACATTCAAAGGATTCCTCTTTTCGCAAATCTACTCGTATCTATATATTTCTATCTATCTATCTATCTATCTATCTATCTATCTATCTATATATATATATATATATATATATATATATATATATATATATATATATATATATATATATATTTACCAGCTTCATATTGTGTGATTGTACGTTGCTGCAAATTTCAAGTTTCGAAATGTTTTTCAAATGTTCCGTATCTAACTCCAATGCATCTAGAATGCTATTCATTTGCTTCGAATGTTCGCGCACATAACTTATTCTATGTCATGTGTATGTTTGTCCCTGCAAATTGCAATGTTCGAAATGTTTTGAACTTTTCCGCGTTTCGGGAAACTTACTTGGAACGGTATTTTATTTACTGTGAATATTTTCTTGTAGCACCCATCTTGTGTGCTGTGGGATGTAGGTCGCTGCAAATTGCAATTTTCGAACTGTTTCAAGGGATTCCGCGTTTCTCGTAATAACATCTGGAATGGTATTGTATTTAGTTCGGATATTTTGTATTTACTTTTTAATCAAATGGATTGTGCGTGTAGGTCGCTGTAACTTTAAATTTCCGACACTTTTGAAGGATTTCTGGTTCCGCTGAAAAGCATCTAAAACGACATTTGATTCAGTTCAGACGATTTCCCGTGTAAACAACAGCATAATTTGTCGTTTTTATAGGTCGTTACAGATCCCAAGTTTCCAAGTTCTGGAACAGCTTCGAATCTGCACAAAAGTTCTTCTAATGATATTGTGCTTAGAAATTATGATTATCTCCTTAACCGTTAATTATATCTGTTGTGATTCTAAGTCGCTGCATATATGAGTTTCCGACATTCCTCAAAGGATTCCACGTTTTGCGCAAACGTATCTACAACGATACTTTGATTTGGTTGTGATGATTCCCATGAAACAACTAGCTTCATAGTTGTGGTTGTACGCTGTTGCATATTTTAAGTTTGGAGATCCTTTTGAGTTTCCGTGGTTAGCGGCAATGCATCTATAATACCATTGTTTTTTTATTCTAACGTTAGCATATATAAACTGCTGTCCCATATCCTGTGTATGTACTTCGGTGCAAACTTGAATGTTCGACATTTCTCGAAGTTTTCAAAAATTTATGAAAAGTTCCATGGAACGATATATCATATACTTGGAATACTTTTCTTGTAACCACCCATCTTATGTGCTATTGGATGTATGTCGCTGCCAATTTCAACTTTCGACACTTTTTAAATGACTCCGTGTGTTTCGCAAATATATCTGGAGAGATCCTTTTTTTGGTGTTGTTGTTTTGATGTCTTCCTACGTAACCACCAACGCCATGTTGTGTCATATTACGTTCCTGCAAATTTCAAGTTTAAAAACCTTTTGGAAATGTTCCGTGTTTAACGCCAAACCACCTAGAATGCTATTGATATAATTCCAAGGTTCGAGCATCTAACTTGTTATTCTATATCCTGTGTACGTCTGTCGCTGCAAATCGCAATGTTCGAACTGTTTCAAGAGATTCCGCGCTTCTCGCAATAACATCTGGAGTGGTGTTGTGTTTAGATGCCATATTTTTTATTTACATTTTAATCAGATGGATTGTGCATGTAGGTCGCTGTAACTTTGAATTTCCGACATTCTTAAAGGATTTCTGGTTTTGCGCAAATGTACCTAAAATCATTTGACTTAGTTCAGATGATTTCTCATGTAAACAACAGCATCATTTGTCGTTTTATAGGTGGTTGCAGAATCCAAGTTTCTAAGTTCTGGAACAGCTCTGAATGTGCACAGTTTTCTCGTGATATTCTGCTTAGAAATTATGATTATATCCTTAACCCTTAGTTATATCTGTTGTGATTGTAGTTCGGTGCATATACAAGTTTCCGACATTCCTCAAAGGATTCTACGTTTACGGAAACGTATGTACAATGATATTTGATTTAGTTTTCATGCTTCCCATGTAGGAACTAGCATCATAGGAATGGTTGTACGCTGTTGCAAATTTCTAATTTGGAGATCCTATTGAAAGTTCCCGTGTTTAGCGGCAACGCATCTAGAATCCAATTGATTTTTATTCTAACGTTAGAAAATATAAACTGCTATCCCATATCTTGTGTATGTACGTCGCTGCAAACTTGAATGTTTGATATTTTTTGAAGTTTTCAGCGTTTTCCGGTAATTTCTGCGGAACGATATATCATACAGTTGGAATATTATTTTTTCGTAACCGCCCATCTTATGTGCTATGGGATGTATTTGGTCTAGGAATTAATTCGTGCGGGTGGACAAGAGATGGCGCAACGAACGGAGCGTCCCACAGTTCCGTGTATCCACACATGTGTTGCAAACCCCTGTCATCGCGTATCGTTCGTAGTATAGGGCAGTGGATTAAAGCGTCAACAACACCAGTTTGTAGTTAAGTGAACATGGCGCAATTTGTGCCTGATAAAGTGTTTTTGCGGGGTGTCCTGCTGCATTACTTTAACATGCAGAAAAGTGCGACTGAAAGTCATCGTATTTTGGTGGAAGTGTATGGTGACCATGCTCTAGCTGAGCGAACGTGTCAGAAGTGGTTTGCACGGTTTAGAAGTGGTGATTTCGGCTTGGCAGACCAAGAGCGAGCTGGGCAACCAAAAAAATTTCAAGACGAAGAATTGACAGCATTGCTCGAGCAGGATTCGTGTCAAACGCAGGAACAACTTGCAGCAGCATTAGGCGTTGATCAAACAACAGTCTCCAAACGCTTGAAAGGCATGGGAATGATTCAAAAGATGTCACATTGGGTTCCACATGAATTGAAAGACAGAGACGTTGAAAGACGAAAAACCATTTGCGAATTGCTGCTTCAACGACAGAGCAGAAAGGGGTTTCTGCATCGAATTATTACGGGTGATGAGAAGTGGATCCATTACGAGAACCCTAAACGAAAAAAGGCCTGGGTGAAACCAGGTGAACCAGGTCCATCACAACCAAAACGAGATATTCACTGTACAAAGGTTATGCTGTGCATATGGTGGGATATGAAAGGTGTGGTGTACTATGAGCTGCTGCAACCGGGTGAAACTATGAATGGAGAACGTTATCGACGACAATTAATGCGTTTGAAGCAAGCTCTGGCCAGAACACGACCAGAATGGGAGAACAGACATGATAAACTTATTGTTCAACATGATAACGCTCGCCCACATGTCGCAAACCGGTCAAAACCTATTTAGAAAATGTCGGATGGGAAGTTTTACCCCACCCGCCGTATTCACCAGACGTTGCTCCTTCGGACTACTACTTGTTCGATTGCATGAACAACGATTTGATTGGACAGCGGTTTACTTCTTCAGAAGATATCGAAACATGGGTCTCTGACTGGATCGCTTCCAAGGATGAGGACTTCTTTCGCCACTGAATCCGTACATTGCCTGACAGATGGGCGAAAGTGGTGGCTACCGATGGACAATATTTTTCTTAAGGTATTTGTGTATTTTGTGTTTGTACTACAGCTTCAATGTGTGCGTACCAACCGCACGAATTAATTCCTAGAACAAATAGATCGCAGCAAATTTCAACTTTGGAAATTATTCTAGAGATTCCGCGTTTGTCGGAAAAATATCTGGAACATTTTTTTTTTTACTTCGGATATCTTCCCATTTAAATTTTGAACCCATGTGTTGTGCATGTAGGTCGCTGTAACTTTGAACGAACGACATTCAAAAGGTTCCTCTTTTCCCAAACGTATCTAGAGAGATGTGTTTTTTAGCTGTGATGTCATCCTACGTAACCATCAGTGTCATGTTGTGATTATACGTTGCTGGAAATTGCAAGTTTCGAAATCTTTTTAAACGTTCGGTGTTTAACGCCAACGCATCTAGAATGCTATTGATTTAAACCTCCGTGGTCACATTGGGGTCTGATAGACCCCAGAAAATTACCTTTAGTTGGGATTTTTGCCTTTTTTTTTTTTTTGAAACTTCCCCCATCCATACAAATTTAATTTTAAACACTGCTTCTTATGGCTGGTCGCTGTGTTCATCAGAGAATAGTAAAAACGAAAAAAGGCAGAAAAGATATTTAAAACATAAAATAAGAAAAAAAATTCTGGGGTCCATTGGACCAGTGTGTGACTTCCGTGCCATAAAAAATAAGAGTGACCACGGAGGATTAATTCCAATGTTCTCGCATATAACTTTTTATTCTATATCCTGTGTATGTTCGTCGCTGCAATTGCAATGTTCCAAATCTTTCGAAGTTTTCCGCGTTTCGGGATACTTATTTGAAACAGTATTGTATTTACTGTGAATATTTTCTTGTAGCACCCGTCTTGTGTTCTGTGTGCTGTACGTCGCCGCAAATTGCAATTTTCGAACTGTATCAAGGGATTTCACGTTTCTCTCAAAGACATTTGGAATGGTTTAGTGTTTTGTTCTGATATTTTCCATTTACCTTTTACTCACATGGATTGTGCATGTAGGTCGCTGTAACTTTGAATTTCCGATATTAGAAGGGATTGTAGTTTTGCGCAAACGTACGCAAAACGACATTTGATTTACTTAAGAAGATTTCCCGTGTAAACAGCATCATTTGTTGTTTTTATAGGTCGTTGCAGATCCCAAGTTTCCAATTTTTTGAATAGCTAAGAATGTGCACAGTTTTTCTAATGATATTGTGCTTAGAAATTATGATTATCTCCTTAACCCTTAGTTATATCTGTTGTGATTGTAGTTCGCTGCATATACAAATTTCCGACATTCCTCAAAGGATTCCACGTTTAGACAAACGTATCTACAACGATACTTGATTTAATTGTGATGATTTCCTTGTAACAACTAGCGTCATTGGGATGGCTGTACGCTGTTGCAAATGTCAAGTTTGGAGATCCCTTTTGAAGTTTCCGTGTGTAGCGGCAACGCATCTAGAATGCCATTGTTTCATATTCTAACGTTATCAAATATAAACTGCTATCCCATATCCCGTCTATGTAGGTCGGTGCAAACTTGAATGTTCGACATTTTTCGAAGTTTTCAGCATTTTATTCAAACTTCTGCAGAACGATATGTCATATACTTGGAGAATTTTTCTTGTAACCACCCATCTTATGTGCTATGGGATATAGGTCGATGCAAATTTGAACTTTGGAAATTATTCTAGAGATTCTGCGTTTTCCGGGAAAATATCTGGAATGATGTTTTGTTTAGTTCCGATATTTTCCCATTTAAATTTTGGTCCAATCTATTGTGCATGTAGGTCGCTGTAACTTTTAATAAAGAAAATTAAAATGATTCCTCTTTTCGCAGACGTATCTAGAGAGATTTTTTTTTTAGTTGTGATGTCTTCCTACGTAACCAGCAGCGTCATGTGTGATTGTACGATGTTGCAAATTTCAAATTTAGAAATCTTTTTGAAACGTTCCGTGTTTAACGTCAACGCATCTAGAATGCTATTTATTTAATTCTAATGTTCGCGCATATAACTTGTTATTCTATATCCTGTGTATGTTTGTCCCTGCAAATTGCAATGTTCGAAATTTTTTGAAATTTTCTACGTTTCGGGAAATTTACTTAGAACGGTATTTTTATTAACTGTGAATGTTTTCTTGTAGCACCCACCTTATGTGCTGTGGGATGTATGTCGCCGCAAATTGCAATTTTCGAACTGTTTCAAGAGATTCCTTGCTTCTCGCAATAACATCTGGAATGGTGTTGTGTTTAGTTGCCATATGTTTTATTTACCTTTTAATCTGATGGTTTGTGCATGTAGTTCGCATCAACTTTGAATTTCCGACATTCATAAAAGAATTTGTGGTTTTACGCAAACGTACCTAAAATCATTTGATTTAGCTCAGATGATTTCTCATGTAAACAACAGTATCATTTGTCGTTTTATAGGTGGTTGCAGGTCCCAAGTTTCTATGTTCTGGAACAGCTCTGAATCTGTCCAGTTTTTTTTTCTTTTTTTTCGTGTTATTGTGCTTAGAAATTATGATTATTTCTACCCTTAGTTATATCTGTTGTGATTGTAGTTCCCTGTATGTACAAGTTTCCGACATCCCTCAAAGGATTCTACATTTACGGAAACGTATGTACAGTGACATTTGATTTAGTTGTGATGCTTCCCATGTAACAACTAGCATTATAGGAATGATTGTACGCGGTTGCAAATTTCTAGTTTGGAGATACTATTGAAAGTTTCCGTGTTTAGCGGCAACGCATGTAGAATCCAATTGATTTTTATTCTAACGTTAGAAAATATAAACTGCTATCCCATATCCTGTGTATGTACGTCGCTGCAAACTTGAATGTTCGACATTTTTAGAAGTTTTCAGCATTTTCCGGAAACTTCTGTGGAACGATATATTATATACTTGAAATTTTTTTTTTCGTAACCACCCATCTTATGTGCTATGAGATGTAGGTCGCTGCAAATTTGAACTTTGGAAGTTATTCTACAGATTCCGCGTTTGTCGGAAAACTATCTGGAATGATTTTATTTTCAGTTCGGATATTTTCCCATTTAAATTTTTGACTCATATGTTGTGCATGTAGGTCGCTGTAACCTTGAATGAACGACATTCAAAAGGTACCTCTTTTCCCACACATATCTAGAGTTTTTTTTTTTTTTTTTAGTTGTGATGTCTTCATACGTAACTATCAGCGTCATGTTTTGTGGTTATACGTTGCTGCAAATTGCAAGTTTCGAAATCTTTTTAAACGCTCGGTGTTTAACGCCAACGCATCTAGAATGCTATTGATTTAAACCTCCGTGGTCACATTGGGGTCTGACAGACCCCAGAAAATTACCTTTAGTTGGGATTTTTGCCTTTTTTTGAAACGTCCCCCATCCATATAAATTCAATTGGCAACACTGCTTGTTATGACTGGTCGCTATGTCTATCAGAGAATAGTAAAAATGAAAAAAGGCAGAAAAGATATTTAAAACATAAAATAAGAAAAAAAAAATCCTGGGATCCATTGGACCAGAGTGTGACTTCCGTGTCACAAAAAATAAGTGTGACCACGGAGGGTTAATTCCAATGTTTTCGCATATAACATTTTATCCTATATTCTGTGTATGTTCGTCGCTGCAATTCCTCTGTTCCAAATCTTTCGAAGTTTTCCGCGTTTCGGGATACTTATTTGAAACAGTATTTTATTTACTGTGAATATTTTCTAGTAGCACCCGTCTCGTGTTCTGTGTGATGTACGTCGCCGCAAATTGCAATTTTCGAACTGTTTCAAGGGATTTCAAGTTTCTCTCAATAACATTCGGAACGGTTTTGTGATTTGTTCGGATATTTTCCATTTAACTTGTAGTCACATGAATTGCGCATGTAGGTCGATGTAACTTAACCCTTAGTTATATCTGTTGTGATTGTAAGTTGCTGCATATACAAGTTTCCTACATTCCTCAAAGGATTCCACGTTTAGACAAACGTATCTACAACGATACTTGATTTAATTGTGATGATTTCCATGTAACAACTAGCGTCATTGGGATGGTTGTACGCTGCTCCAAATGTCAAGTTTGGAGATCCTTTTTGAAGTTTCCGTGTTAAGCGGCAACGCATCTATAATGCCATTGTTTGATATTCTAACGTTAGCAAATATAAACTGCTATCCCATATCGCGTCTATGTAGGTCAGTGCAAACTTGAATGTTCGACATTTTTCGAAGTTTTCAGCATTTTATGGAAACTTCTGCAGAACGATATGTCATATACTTGGAGAATTTTTCTTGTAACGACCCATCTTATGTGCTATGGGATGTAGGTCAATGCAAATTTGAACTTTGAAAGTTATTCTAGAGATTCTGTGTTTTCCGGAAAAATATCTGGAATGATGTTTTGTTTAGTTCGGATATTTTCCCATTTAAATTTAGTTACATATATTGTGGATGTAGGTCGCTGTAAGTTTGAATAAACGACATTCTTCCTCGTTTTCCACAAACGTGTCTAGAATGATACGCTATTTAATTGTAATGGTTTTCCCATTAAGCACAAGCGACATATATTATCGTTGTTCGCTGCACGAAATTTAGAGTTTCTAGATTTTTCTGAAATGTTTCCTGTTTGGCGCCAGCGCATCTTGAATGCTTTTTATTGTAAATGTTCGCCAATATAATCTGCCATCCCGTACCCTGTTTATGTACTTCGCTGCAAATTTCAACTTTCGAAATTTTTCTATTGATTCCACGTTTCTCGCAAAAATATCTTGAGTGATATTTTGTTGACTTCGTATATGTTTCCATTTAAATATAGGTCACATACGTTGTGCATGTAGGTTGCTGTAACTTTGAATAAACGATATTCAAAAGATTCCGTATTTCCCAAACGTATCAAGAGAGATCTTTTTTTACTTCTGATGTCTTCCTACGTAACCACCAACGTCATGTTGTGTCATAGTACGTTGCTGCAAATTTCAAGTTTAGAAACCTTTTAGAAATGTTCCCTGTTTAACGCCAACGCATCTAGAATGCTATTTATTTAATTCCAATGTTCGAGCATATAACTTGTTATTCTATATCCTGTGTACGTCTGTCGCTGCAAATTGCAATGTTCGAAATTTTGCGAAATTTTCCGCGTTTCGCGAAACTTATTTGGAAGGGTATTTTATTTACTGTGAATATTTTCTTGTAGGACCCGTCTTGTGTGTTGTGCGATGTAGGTCGCTGCAAATTGCAGTTTTCGAACTGTTTCAAGAGATTCCGCGTTTCTCGGAATAACAACTGGAATGGTATTGCGTTTACTTCAGATATTTTTAATTAACTTTTTAGTCACAAGGATTGTGCATGTAAATCGCTGTAACTTCGAGTTTCCGACATTCTTAAAATGATTTCTGGCTTTGCGCAAGCGTACCTATAACGACATTTGATTTAGTTCAGATGATTTCCCATGTAAACAACAGCAACATTTGTCGTTTTTATAGGTTGTTGCAGATCCCAAGTTTCCACATATTGGAACAGCTCCGAATGTGCACAGCTCTTCTAATGATACTGTGCTTAGAAATTATGATTATATCCTTAACCTTTAATTATATCTGAAGTAGCTGCATATACAAGTTTCCGACATTCCTCAAAGGATTCCACGTTTAGGCAAACGTATCTTCAACGATACTTGATTTAGTTGTGATGATTTCCATTAAACAACTAGCGTCATTAGGATGGTTGTACGCTGTTGCAAATGTCAAGTTTGGAGATCCTTTTTGAAGTTCCCGTGTTTAGCGGCAACGCAACTACAATGCCATTCTTTCATATTTTAACGTTGGCAATTATAAACTGCTATCCCATATCCCGTCTACGTAGGTTGTACAAACTCGAATGTTCGACATTTTTCGAAGTTTTCAGCATTTTGTGGAAACTTTTGCAGAACGATATGTCATATACTTGGAATATATTTCTTGTAACCACCCACCTTCTGTGCTATGGGATGTAGGTCGCTGTAAATTTCAACTTTGGAACTTATTGCAGGGATTCTGCGTTTGTCGGAAAATATCTGGAATTCTAGAGATTCTACGTTTTTGGAAAAATATTTGGAATGATGTTTTCTTTAGTTTGGATATTTCCCTTCCAAATTTGGTTACATGTATTGTGCATGTACGTGGCTGTAACTTTGAATAATCGACATTTTTCCTCGTTTTTCACAGACGTATCTAGAACAATATGCTATTTAATTGTAATGGTTTTCCCATGTAACCACTAGCAACGTACTATTTTTGTTTCTCCCAAAAATATCTTGAATGATATTTAGTTGACTTCGTATAGTTTTTCATTTAAATATTGGTCACATCCGTTGTGCATATAGGTCGCTGTAACTTTGAATTTCCGATGTTTTTCAAACGATTCCTTGCTTTTCGCAAACGTGGCTAGAACGGTATTTTAATTAGTTCTTGTAATTTCCACGTAAGAACTAGCGTCATGTAGTGTTGCTCAAGGTCGCCTTAAATTTCAACTTACGTAGTTTTGTTGAAAGGTTCCACATTTTAAGCGGAGCTTTTCGGAATCGTATTGTATTAAGTTGGAACGCTTTCCTATGTTACTTGTATTCTCGTACGCTGCATATCGGGGTCGCTGAAAATATAAATTTTGGCATCTTTAAATGTTCCGTGTTTTGCTCGAACGAACCAAGAATTTTTATGCTTTTAGTTCAAATGTTCTCCAGTATAATTTCCTGTCCCATAACCTTTGTACGTTCGACCATTCAAATTTCAATTTTCGAAATCTTTTGAAGTTATCCATGTTTTCTTTAAACATATCTGGAACGATATTATATTCAGTTAAATATTTTAATTTTAAGCACTCATCTTATGTGATGTAGGATGTTTGTCGCTGCAAATTTCAACTTTTCACACTTTTTAAGGGATTCCGTGTTTCTCGCAAATATATCTTGAACGATATTTTGTTTAGTTCGGATATTTTCCCATTAAAATTTTTGTCCCATCTATTGTGCATGTAGGTCGCTGTAACTTTTAATAAACGGCCTGAAAATGATTCCTCTTTTCGCAAACGTACAGATGGTGATCAGAAAAATGGAAACATCTGAACGAAATTGCAACTTACCAGATTAATATCGTGTTTCCTTCAGAACAGCCTTGATGCGACGTGGGATGGAGGCATAGAGGTCGTGAATGGCAGCAAGTGGAATTTTACACCATTCCTCGTGCAGGGCATCGGCCAGTTCTGTGAGAGAGGATGGAGGTGGAAATCGTCACCGTAGTCGTGTTTCCAAGACGGACCACAGATGTTCAAATATGTTGAGATCTGGCGATTGGGCGGGCCAGGGAAGGTGTTGAACTTCATTCCGATGTTCCTCAAACCACGCTGCAACAACGCCAGCTTTGTGAATGGGTGCATTATCATCCTGGAAGATGGCGTCATTGTCCGGGAACAACATCCGGACCATAGGATGCAAGTGGTCTCCTAAAATTGCGTCATAATCGTTGGCAGTGATTCGTCCGCTAAGTGTGACCAGAGGACCCAATGAAAACCATGATATGGAGACCCACAGCATCACCGAGCCGCCGCGATGTTTCACAGTTGGGCGGAGACACTGCAGATCATAAGCTTGTTTGGGCGTTCTCCACACATAAACACGGCCCGTGGTTGGGAATATGGTGAAGGATGACTCATCCGACCATATCACACGTTTTCAGTCCTCAACGGTCCAAGTCGCATGGTCGCGGCACCATTTGCGGCGTGCGAAAGCGTTATGGTCCCTGACGAGCGGTTTGACCCGTGCAACACGACCCCGTAAGTTCATGTCATGTAATTCGCGGCGGACTGTGATTGTCGAAACAGGGTGGGGGAGGTGCTGATTGAGTTCCTCCGTCACTTGCTCCACAGTGGCACGACGGTTCTGTGTGACTGCGCTTTAATACCCGGCGTGACCTGTCACTCATGATTTTCTTCCGCCTACTGTTCCGCTTCCTAGATGTGGTTTTCCCGTGTGTTGTGTAGGCCGTCATCACCTTCGACACTGTCCCACGCGACACACCTAGCACAGTAGCCACTGCCGTCACACTCACTCCACATAACCGCGCACCAACAATTTGCCCTCTTTGAAAATCTGAGAGGTCTCCCATTTTACACTACCTCCGTCTGCTGTTCCACTGCGCCTGACGTAGTATGGAGGCCGACCTAACACACCACCACCAGCGGTCCGGCGCTGCCAACCCATACATCTGACTTGTTGCCAACTACAGGTGTTTCCCTTTTTCTGATCACCATCTGTATCTAGAGAGACCTTTTTTTAAAGTTGTGATCTCTTCCTACGTAGAGGGGGGCGCGGTGGCTCAGTGGTAGAGCGTTCACCTCTGGTGCTTGGGGTCCCGGGTTCGATCCCAGCCCCCGCCAAGTGAACTTTGTGGTGGACAAACACCGTGCTCGTGGGTTTTCTCGGGGTTCTCCCGTTTCCTCCCACTTTCTTCATTCCACCATTTCACTCATCTCTCATCATCACCGTCTCCTTTAGCCTCACCGGCATAAACGTGGGACGTAAAACTCAAAGATTTCATTTCTCTTCCTACGTAAGCACCAGCGTCATGTTGTGTGATCTACGTTGCTGCAAATTTCAAGTTTAGAAATCTTTTTGAAACGTTCCGTGTTTACCGCCAACAGATCTAGAATGCTATTGATTTAATTCTAATGTTCGCGCATATAACTTGTTATTCTATATCCTGTGTATGTTCGTCGCTGCAAATTGCAATGTTCCAAATTTTTCCAAGTTTTCCGCGTTTCGGGAAACTTATTGGAACGGTATCTTTTTATTAACTGTGAATATTTTCTTGTAGTCTTATGTTCTGTGGGATTTAGGTCGCCGCAATTTTGCAATTTTCGGACTGTTTCAAGAGATTCCGAGCTTCTCGCAATAACATCTGGAATGGTGTCGCGTTTAGTTCCCATATTCTTTATTTACATTTTAATCACATGGATTATGCATGTAGGTCGCTGTAACTTTGAATTTCCGACATTCTTAAAAGGATTTGTTGTTTTGCGCAAAAGTACCTAAAATTATTTGATTTTGTACAGATGATTTCTCATGTAAACAACAGCATCATTTGTCGTTTTATAGGTGGTTGCAGATCCCAAGTTTCTAAGTTCTGGAACAGCTCTGAATGTGCACAGTTTTTCTCGTGATATTGTGCTTAGAAGTTATGATTATCTCCTTTACCATTAGTTATATCTGTTGTGATTGTAGTTCGCTGCAAATACAAGTTTCCGACATTCATCAAAGGATTCCACGTTTACGGAAACGTGTGTAGAATGATATTTGATTTAGTTGTGATGCTTCACATGTAACAACTAGCATCATAGGAATGGTTGTAAGCGGTTGCAAATTTCTAGTTTGGAGATCCTATTGAAAGTTTCCGTGTTTAGCAGCAACGCATCTAGAATCCAATTGATTTTTATTCTAACGTTAACAAATATAACCTGCTATCCCATATCCTGTGTATGTACGTCGGTGCAAACTTGAATATTCGAAATTTATTGAAGTTTTCAGCATTTTATGGAAACTTCTCAGGAACGATATATCATATACTTGGAACATTTTTTTTTTTTTTTTTTTTTTTTTTTTGTAACCACCCATCTTTAAATGTTTCGTGTTTTGCGCGAATGCATCAAGAATGGTTATGCTTTTAGTTCTAATGTTCTCCACTATAATTTGCTGTTCCATAACCTTTGTACGTTCGCCCCTTCAAATTTCAATTTTCGAAAACTTTTGAGGTGATCCGAGTTTTTTGCAAACTTATCTGGAACGATATTATATTCACTTAAATATTTTAATTTTTAGCACTCATCTTATGTGATGTGGGATGTATGTGGTTCCAAATTTCAACTTTCCACACTTTTTAAGGGATTCTGTGTTTCTCGCAAATATATCTTGAACGATATTTTGTTTAGTTCGGATATTTTCCCATTTAAATTTTGGTCCCGTCTATTGTGCATGTAGGTCACTGTAACTTTTAATAAAGGGCATTAAAATGATTCCTCTTTTCGCAAACATATCTAGAGAGATCTTTTTTTTTTTTAAAGTTGTGATCTCTTCCTATGTAACTACCAGCGTCATGTTGTGTCATAGTACGTTGCTGCAAATTTCAAGTTTCGAAATCTTTTTGAAATGTTCCGTGTTTAACGGCAACGCGTATAGAATGCTATTTGTTTAATTCTAATGGTCGCGCATATAACTTGTTATTCTATATCCTGTGTATGTTCGACGCAGCAAATTGCAATCTTCGAAATTTTTCCAAGTTTTCGGTGTTTCGGGAAACTTACTTGAAACGGTATTTTATTTACTGTTAATATATTCTTGTAGCACCCATCTTGTGTGCTGTGCGATGTACGTCGCCGCAAATGGCAATTTTCGAACTATTTCAAGGGATTTCGCGTTTCTCGCAGTAACATCTGGAATGGTATTGTATTTAGTTCGTATATTTTGTATTTACTTTTTAATCAAATGGATGGTGCGTGTAGGTCGCTGTAACTTTAAATTTCCTGCACTCTTGAAGGATTTCTGGTTCCGCTGAAACGCACCTAAATCGACATTTTATTCAGTTCAGACGATTTCCCGTGTAAACAACATCATTTATCGTTTTCATAGGTCGTTGCAGATCCCAAGGTTCGAAGTTTATGAACAGATCCCAGTGTACACAGTTTTTCTAATGATATTGTGCTAGAAATTATGATTATATCCTTAACCCTTAGTTATATCTGTTGTGATTGTAGGTCGCTGCGTATACAAGTTCCCGACATTTCTCAAAGGATTCCACGTTTACGGAAACGTATCTACAACGATACTTGATTTAGTTATGATGATTTCCATGTAAGAACTAGCGTCATAGGGATGGTTGTACGCTATTGCAAATTTATAATTTGGAGATAATTTTGAAAGTTTCCGTGTTTAGCGGCATTGCATCTAAAATCCAATTGTTTTTTTTTATTCTAACGTTAGCAAATATAAACTGCTATCCCATATCCTATGTATGTACGTCGGTGCAAACTTGAATGTTCGACATTTTTCGAAGTTTTCAGTTTTTTATGGAAACTTCTGCGGAACTATATATCATATAGTTGGAATATTTTTCTTGTAACCACCCATCTTATGTGCCATGGGATGTAGCTCGCTGCAAATTTGAACTTTGGAAGTTATTCTAGGGATTCTGCGTTTGTCGTAAAGATATCTGGAATGATGTTTTTCTTTCGTTCCGATATTTTCCCATTTCAATATTTGACCCATGTGTTGTGCATGTAGGTCGCTGTAAATATAATAAACGACATTCAATAGATTCTTCTTTTCCCAAACGTATCTAGAGACATCCCTTTTTAGCTCTGCTGTCTTCCTATAATAGTAAAAACGAAAATGTCAGAAAAGATATTTAAAACATAAACTGAAACAAAAATGTTTCTGGGGCCCATTGGAGCAGTGTGAGACTTCCATCTCACAAAAAATAAGAGTGAGCACTTATGGTTAATTCCAATTTTCGCGCATATAACTTGTTACTCTATATTCTGTGTATGTTCGTCGCTGAAAATTTGAATGTTCGAATTTTTTTGAAGTTTTCCGCGTTTGGGGAATCTTATTTGAAACGGTATTTTATTTACTGTGAATATTTTCTAGTAGCACCCATCTTGTGTGCTGTGCGATGTACGTCGGCGCAAATTGCAATTTTCGAACTGTTTTAAGGGATTTCGCGTTTCTCACAATAATGTAGAATGGTATCGTGTTTTGTTCGGATATTTGCATTTACCTTTGAGTCACATGGATTGTGCATGTAGGTCGCTGTAACTTTGAATTTTCGATATTCTGAAACGATTTCTGGTTTTTCGCAAAAGTACCTAAAACGACATTTGATTCAGTTCAGACGATTTCCCATGTAAACAGCATCATCATTTGTCATTTTCATAGGTCGTTGCAGTTCCCAAGTTTCGAAGTTTTGCAACAGCTCCGAATCTGCACAAAAGTTGTTGTAATGAAATTGTGCTTATCTCCTTAACCCTTAGTTATATCTTTTGTGATTGTAGGTCGATGCATATACAAGTTCCCGAGATTTCTCAAAGGATTCCACGTTTTCGCAAAAATATCTTGAATTATATTATGTTTATGTCGTATATTTTTCCAATTAAATATTGAACATATACGTTGTGCATATAGGTCGTTGTAACTTTGAATTTCCGATATTTTTCAAACGATTAATCACTTTTCGCAAACGGGCCTAGAACGATAATTTATTTAATTTTTATCATTTGCCACGTAACCACTAGCGGCATGTAGTGTTGCTGAAGGGTGCCTTAAATTTCATCTTAGGTTGTTTTGTAAAAAGTCCCGCTTTTCCGGGGACCATTTAGAATTCATATTGTATTAAGTTGGAAAGCTTTTCTATGTTACTTTTACTCTCGTATACTACATATCGCCGTCCCTGAAAAAATCAATTTTGGCATCTTTAAATGTTTCGTGATTTGCGCGAACGCATCTAGAATAGTTATGCTTTTAGTCCTATAGTTTTCAGTAAAATTTGCTGTCCCTTATCCTGTGTCCGTGCGCCTCTGCAAACTTCAATTTTTCAAAATGTTTGAAGTGATACGTGTTTTCCGCAAACTTATCTGGAGCGATATTATATTAAGATGAAATATTTTCCTTTAAAGCACTCATCTTATGTGATGTGGGATGTATGTCACTGCAAACTTCAACTTTCGACACTTTCTAAGGGATTCCGCGTTTCTCGCAAATGTATCTTTAACGATATTTTTTTAGTTCGGAGATTTTCCCATTTAAATTTTGGTCCCTTCTATTGTGCATGTAGGTCGCTGTAATCTTAATAAACGACATTTAAAGGATTCCTCTTTTCGCAAGCTTATCTAGAGTGATCTCTTGTTAGAGGTAATATCTTCCTACGTAACCACCAGCGTCATGTTGTGTAATTGTACGTTTCTCCAAATTTCAAGTTTCGAAATCTTTTTTGAAATGTTCCGTGTTTAACGCCAATGCATCAAGAATGCTATTGATTTAATTCTAATGTTCGCACATATTACTTGTTAGTCTATATCCTGTGCATGTTCGTCGCTGCAAATTGCAACGTTCGAATTTTTTCAAGGGATTTCGGGGTTCTCGCAATAACATCTGGAATGGTATTGTGTTTATTTCGAATATTTTGTATTTACTTTTTAATCAAATGGATTGTGCATATAGGTCGCTGTAACTTTGAATTTCCGACACTCTTAAAGGATTTCTGGTTTTGCTAAAACGTACCTAAAACGACCTTTGGTTTAGTTCAGACGATTTCCCGTGTAAACAACAGCATCATTTGTCGTTTTTATAGGTCGTTCCAGATCCCAAGTTTCCAAATATTGGAACAACTCTGAATGTGCACAGCTCTTTTAACGATATTCTGCTTAGAAATTATGATTATGTCCTTAACCCTTAGTTATAGTGTTGTGTTTGTAGGTATCTGCATATACAAGTTTCCGACATCCCTCAAAAGATGTAACGTTTACGCAAAAATATCTACAACGGTACTTGATTTTGTTATGATGATTCCCATGTAACAACTACCGTCATAGGTGTGGTTGTATGCTTTTGCAAATTTCAAGTTTGGAGATCCTTTTGACAATTTCCGTGTTTAACGGCAACGCATCTAGAATGCCATTGTTCCTTATTTTAACGTTACCGTTAAATGGGGTGAAGAGAAACATGAGGGTGAACAGAAACAAAACTCCCAGATTAGTTTTGGATTTATCTGGATGACAAATTAATCAAGAAAACTGAAATATCTTAACATAGTCTTATACGGCTAAAGCGTTCAGGGCAGAGACAAAATGTTTTACTGAGTTGGGAACACTGAGGTAGACGGCAGTAGCATTAATGTGTTACTGAAATCTTACACGGTATTATAGCGCTCCTCAAACTTTTTTGGTAAGTATGACATTTTCATATTGGTTGCATTTGAACATATGCCTATTTTTTAATTTGTTGTTTTATGTATTGACGTAATAGTAAAAGTTTTCCTTTTGTAAATTATTTTTAATCAGAATTTAACTTTACTGGGTTATTGTAATGATTTTTAATTAATGGGGTGATTAAAAACACTTCTTGAGGAGTGGAAAATTCTTGAGAAGCGAAAAAAAAAAGACCTGATAGGAAAGAATCCACAATCTCTAAGAACAAATTTCTGTCTTCGAAAACAAAAAAAAAAAAAAATGTTGGACAAACTGAAGAAGGAAAATATCAGAGCTGGATTTGAAAAATGTGGAATTTTTCCCCTTTGTCGAGACCACATACTGAGGATGCTGCCAAAAAGAGAGAATGAACGAGAAGAAACAGAACAGCAAAAGACATCTCAGACTGTAAACCGTTCCCTTATTTATCTTCTCAAGAGCATGAGAGAACATGAAAAAATTAAACAAAGGAAGAAGAGAGTACGGATAGGTCTTTCTGGTAAGAGTTTTGGTTTGCTTTCTGAAAATGATACATTTTCATCAAATCAACGAAACTCAACCTACCCTTGTATTGTCGGAAGAGGAGAAAGACAACATTCCAGACGATCACGAACTAGATGATGGTTTTCTAAAGCTGGTGATTTTGCTGCGGTAAAGGTTTATGAGAAGCTGAAACTCGATGAGACTATTCACTACCCAAGTGCGAAAATGTGAACATGATGGATATGTGGGAGTGTTTTATAAGAGCGCACATAAACAATAACATTTTCAAACACTTCTGAAGAATCGTTCTTACTACATGAGGATATTGTTACGAAACTGTTGGGTTTTATTAGGAGTTCGTCAGCACGCTTTAAGTATATGATAAGTTTCGGGCTCCTTCCTTGCTAAGCGGTTAGCGTACGCGCCTTTGGCGTGGGAGACCCGGGTTTGATTCCCAGCGGGAGCTCCTGTGGTTCTGATTCCACGTTATTCACTAGGTCCACGTCTCATATAGCCTCGATGCTGAACGGGACGTTAACCTCAAAATCAACTCAACTCATGATAAGTTTCCCTGGTGATTTCAGTGGTTTAAATCTTATTCAAATATCATCAAAACTGTATGATCGTTTGTAGCTATATTGTGCATTCTATTCTTTTATAAGTTTGTAGCTTATGTAATACTGGTCTCATTGAACTTATATCTTGCAGGTATCAAATAAATAGTTCGTTTCAACAAATACGCTGTTTCTTTTAACTTTTCCAATAGTATAAAAGCAACAACAATGAAAATAAAGTCATTGTTTTTATTCACCCCTACCCATGGGGTGAATCGAAACATTAACAAAAATCAAGGTGAAGAAAAGTGGAGTTGATAACCTAATATGACGTCACTGAACTGCTTTAGCATATTAAGATCTTTTTTTGGGAATAATCTGATACGCGAAATCTTAAACATCACCAGACTTATATACTAATATAGCCAAAAATGTGTTTCTATTCACTCCATTTGACGGTAGGAAATATAACCTGCTATCCCATATCCCGTGGATGTACGTCGGTGCAAGCTTGAATGTTCGACAACTTTTGAATTTTTGCGTTCTACGGAAATTTCTCCGAAACGATATATCCTATACTTGGAATATTCTTCTTGTAACCACCCATCTTATGTGTTATGGGATGTAAGTCGCTCCAAATTTCAACTTTGGAAGTTATTCTACAGATTCCGCGTTTGTTGGAAAGCATCTGGAATGATGTTTTGTGTAATTCTGATATTTTCCTATTTAAATATTGGACCCATTTATTGTGCATGTAGGTCGCTGTAACTTTGAATAAACGACATTCTTCCTCGTTTTTCACAAACGTATCTAGAGCGATATACTATTTAATTGTGATGTTTTCCCCATGTAACTACTAGCGACATATAGTTTCCCTGTTCGCTTCAGGATTTTTTGAGTTTCTTGATCTTTCTGAAATGTTTCCTGTTTAGCTCCAACGAATCTCGGATGCTTCTTACTCTAAGCGTTCGCAAATATAACATGCCGTCCCATACCCTGTATATCCACTTCTGCAAATTTCACTTTTCGAAATTTTTCTATTTGTTCCACGTCTCACGCAAAAGTATCTTCGATACTATTTTGTTTACTTCGCAATATTTTTCGATTTAAATATTGGTCACATACGTTGTGCATATAGTTCGCTGTAACTTTGAATTTCCGATATATTTCAAACGATTCCTCGGTTTTCGCAAACGTGCCAGGAACGATTTTTTTAAAATCTTATCTATTTTCCGTAACCTTTAGCGTCATGTGGTGTTGCTCAAGGTCGCTTTAAATTTCAACTTACGTAGTTTTGTTGAAACGTTCTGCTTTTTTCGGGCCCTTTTTCGACTCATATTTTATTAAGTTGGAATGCTTTCCTATATTACCTTTATTGTCGTATGCTACATATCGGGCTCGCTGAAATATTAATTTTTACATCTTTAAATGTTCCTTGTTTTACGCGAACCCATTTAGAATGATTATTCTTTTATTTCCAATGTTCTCCAGTATAATTTGCTCGCCCGCCCCTGTGAATTTCAATTTTCGAGAAATTTGAAGTGATCCGTGTTTTCTGGAAACTTACCTGGAACGATATTGTATTTAGTTGAAAAATTTTCCTTTTAAGCACTCATCTTAAGTAATGTTGGATGCATGTCGCTGCAAGTTTCAACTTCGCCATTTTTTTAGACAAGGATTCCGTGTATCTCGCAAATATATCTTGAACGATATTTTGTTTAGTTTGGATATTTTCCCATATAAATTTTGATCGCATCTATTGTGCATGTAGGTCGCTGTAACCTTAATAAACGACATTTAAAGTATTCCTTTTTTGGCAGACGTATCTAGAGAGATCCTTTTTTTAGTTGTGATATCTTCCTACGTAACCACCAGCGTCATGTTGTGTGATTGTACGTTTCTGCAAATTTCAAGTTTCGAAATCTTTTTTAAATGTTCCGTGTTTAACGTCATGCATCTAGAATACTACTGATATAATTCTCATGTTCGCACATATTAGTTGTTATTCTATATCCTGTGTATGTTCGCCGCTGCAAATGTCAATGTTCAAAATTTTCCGCGTTTCGGGAAACTTACTTGAAATGGTATTTTATTTACTGTGAATATTTTCTTTTAGCAACCATCTTGTGTCCTGTGGGGTGTAAGTCGCTGCAAATTGCAATATTCGAACTATTTCAAGGGATTTCGCGTTTCTCGCAATGACATCTGGAATGGTATTTTGTTTAGTGCGGATATTTTGTATTTACTTTTTGATCAAATGGATTGTGCATGTAGGTCGCTGTAACTTTGAATTTCCGATACTCTTAAAGGATTTTTGATATTGCGGAAACTTACCTAAAACGATATTTGATTTAGTTCAGACGATTTCCCATGTAAACAACAGCAACATTTGTCGTTTTTATAGGTCTTTGCAGCTCCTAAACTTTGATATATTGGAACAGCTCCGAATGTGCAGAGTTCCTCTACTGAAATTATGCTTAGAAATTATGATTATCTTTTTAAACCTGAGTAGTTCCTGTTGTGATTGTAGGTTGCTGTATATACAAGTTTCCGACATCCCTCAAAGAATTTAACGTTTACGCAAAAATATCTACAACGATACTTGATTTACTTGTGATGATTCCCATGTAACAACTACCGTCATAGGTGTGGTTGTATGCTTTTTGCAAATTTCAAATTTGGAGACCCTTTTGACAATTTCCGTGTTTAGCGGCAACGCATCTAGAATGCCATTGTTTCTTATTTTAACGTTAGAAAATATAACCCGCTATTGCATATCCCGTGGATGTACGTCGGTGCAAGCTTCAATGTTGGACAATTTTTGAATTGCGTTCTATGGAAACTTCTGTGGAACGATATATCCTATACTTGGAATATTCTTCTTGTAACCACCCATCTTATGTGTTATGGGATGTAAGTCGCTGCAAATTTTAAATTTGGAAGTTATTCTAGAGATTTCGCGTTTGTCGGAAAATATCTGGAATGATGTTTTGCGTAATTCGGATATTTTCCTATTTAAATTTTGGACCCATTTATTGTGCATGAAGGTCGCTGTAAGTTTCAATAAACGACATTCTTGCTCGTTTTTCACAAACGTATCTAGAGTGATATAGTATTTAATTGTGATCTTTTTCCCTTGTATCCACTAGCCACATATAGCATCGTTCTTCGCTGCAGGAAATTTGAATTTTCTAGATCATTTTGAAATGTTTCCTGTTTAGAGCAAACGGATCTAGGATGCTTTTTGTTCTAACCGTTCGCTAATATAAACTGCTATCCCATACCCTGTTTATGTTCGCTGCAAATTTCAAATTTGAAATTTTTCTATGGATTCCACGTTTCTCGCAAAAATATCGTGAATGATGTTTTGTTTACTTCGTATATTATTCCAATTAAATATTGGACACATACGTTATGCATATAAATCGTTGTAACTTTGAATTTCAGATATTTTTCAAACGATTAATCACTTTTCGCAAACGGGCTTAGAACGATATTTTATTTAATTTTTATCATTGGCCACGTAACCACTAGCGGCATGTAGTGTTGGTGAAGGATGCCTTAAATTTCATGTTAGGTAGTTTTGTAAAAAGTCCCGCTTTTTCCTGGGACCTTTTTGAATTCATATTGTATTAAGTTTGAAAGCTACCGTTCTTAAGTTAGTTCTGACGTTCTTCAGTAAAATTTGCTGTCCCTTATCCTGTGTCCGTGCGCCTCTGCAAACTTCAATTTTTCAAAATGTTTGAAGTGATACGTGTTTTCCGCAAACTTATCTGGAAGGATATTATATTAAGATGAAATATTTTCCTTTAAAGCACGCATCTTATGTGATTTGGGATGTATGTCGCTGCAAATTTCAACTTTCGACACTTTTTAAGGGATTCCGTGTTTCTCGGAAATGTTTCTTTAACGATATTTTGTTTAGTTCGGATATTTTCCCATTTAAATTTTGGTCCCATCTATTGTGCATGTAGGTCGCTGTAACCTTAATAAACGACATTTAAAGGATTCCTCTTTTCGCAAGCTTATCTAGAGTGATCTCTTTTTAGTGGTAATATCTTCCTACGTAACCACCAGCGTCATGTTGTGTAATTGTACGTTTCTCCAAATTTCAAGTTTCGAAATCTTTTTTGAAATGTTCCGTGTTTAACGCCAATGCATCAAGAATGCTATTGATTTAATTCTAATGTTCGCACATATTACTTGTTAGTCTATATCCTGTGCATGTTCGTCGCTGCAAATTGCAACGTTCGAATTTTTTCAAGGGATTTCGGGGTTCTCGCAATAACATCTGGAATGGTATTGTGTTTATTTCGAATATTTTGTATTTACTTTTTAATCAAATGGATTGTGCATATAGGTCGCTGTAACTTTGAATTTCCGACACTCTTAAAGAATTTCTGGTTTTGCTAAAACGTACCTAAAACGACCTTTGATTTAGTTCAGACGATTTCCCGTGTAAACAACAGCATCATTTGTCGTTTTTATAGGTCGTTCCAGATCCCAAGTTTCCAAATATTGGAACAACTCTGAATGTGCACAGCTCTTTTAACGATATTCTGCTTAGAAATTATGATTATGTCCTTAACCGTTAGTTATAGTGTTGTGTTTGTAGGTATCTGCATATACAAGTTTCCGACATCCCTCAAAAGATGTAACGGTTACGCAAAAATATCTACAACGATACTTGATTTACTTGTGATGATTCCCATGTAACAACTACCGTCATAGGTGTGGTGTTATGCTTTTTGGAAATTTCAAATTTGGAGATCCTTTTGACAATTTCCGTTTTTAGCGGCAACGCATCTAGAATGCCATGGTTTCTTATTTTAACGTTAGCAAATATAACCCGCTATTGCATATCCCGTGGATGTACGTCGGTGCAAGCTTGAATGTTGGACAATTTTTGAATTGCGTTCTATGGAAACTTCTGTGGAACGATATATTTTATACTTGGAATATTCTTCTTGTAACCACCCATCTTATGTGTTATGGGATGTAAGTCGCTCCAAATTTCAACTTTGGAAGTTATTGTAGGGATTCCGCGTTCGTCGGAAAGTATCTGGAATGATGTTTTGTGTAATTCTGATATTTTCCTATTTAAATATTGGACCCATTTATTGTGCATATAGGTCGCTGTAACTTTGAATAAACGACATTCTTCCTCGTTTTTCACAAACGTATCTAGAGAGATATACTATTTAATTGTGATGTTTTCCCCATGTAACTACTAGCGACATATAGTTTCCCTGTTCGCTTCAGGATTTTTTGAGTTTCTTGATCTTTCTGAAATGTTTCCTGTTTAGCTCCAACGAATCTCGGATGCTTCTCATTCTAAGCGTTCGCAAATATAACATGCCGTCCCATACCATGTTTATCCACTTCTGCAAATTTCATTTTTCGAAATTTTTCTATTTATTCCACGTCTCACGCAAAAGTATCTTCGATACTATTTTGTTTACTTCGTATATTTTTCGATTTAAATATTGGTCACATACGTTGTGCATATATTTCGCTGTAACTTTGAATTTCCGATATATTTCAAACGATTCCTCGGTTTTCGCAAACGTGCCAGGAACGATTTTTTAAAAATCTTATCTATTTTCCGTAACCTTTAGCGTCATGTGGTGTTGCTCAAGGTCGCTTTAAATTTCAACTTACGTAGTTTTGTTGAAACATTCTGCTTTTTTCGGGCCCTTTTTCGAATCATATTTTATTAAGTTGGAATACTTTCATATATTACTTTTATTGTCGTATGCTACATATCGGGCTCGCTGAAATATTAATTTTTACATCGTTAAATGTTCCTTGTTTTACGCGAACCCATTTAGAATGATTATTCTTTTATTTCCAATGTTCTCCAGTATAATTTGCTCGCCCGCCCCTGTGAATTTCAATTTTCGATAAATTTGAAGTGATCCGTGCTTTCTGGAAACTTACCTGGAAAGATATTGTATTTAGTTGAAAAAATTTCCTTTTAAGCACTCATCTTATGTAATGTTGGATGCATGTCGCTGCAAGTTTCAACTTCGCAATTTTTTTTAAACAAGCATTCCGTGTATCTCGCAAGTATATCTTGAACGATATTTTGTTTAGTTTGGATATTTTCCCATAAAAATTTTGATCACATCTATTGTGCATGTAGGTCGCTGTAACCTTAATAAACGACATTTAAAGTATTACTCTTTTCGCAGATGTATCTAGAGAGATCCTTTTTTTTTAGTTGTGATGTCTTCCTACGTAACCACCAGCGTCATGTTGTGTGATTGTTCGTTTCTGAAAATTTCAAGTTTCGAAATCTTTTTTAAATGTTCCGTGTTTAACGTCATGCATCTAGAATACTACTGATTTAATTCTTGTGTTCGCACATATTAGTTGTTATTCTATATCCTGTGTATGTTCGCCGCTGCAAATGTCAATGTTCAAAATTTTCCGCGTTTCGGGAAACTTACCTGGAATGGTATTTTATTTACTGTGAATATTTTCTTTTAACAAACATCTTGTGTCCTGTGGGGTGTAAGTCGCTGCAAATTGCAATATTCGAACTATTTCAAGGGATTTCGCGTTTCTCGCAATGACATCTGGAATGGTATTGCGTTTAGTTCGGATATTTTGTATTTCCTTTTTGATCAAATAGATTGTGCATGTAGGTCGCTGTAACTTTGAATTTCCGATACTCTTAAAGGATTTTTGATATTGCGGAAACGTACCTAAAACGATATTTGATTTAGTTCAGACGATTTCCCATGTAAACAACAGCAACATTTGTCGTTTTTATAGGTCTTTACAGCTCCTAAACTCTGATATATTGAAACAGCTCCGAATGTGAACAGTTCTTCTACTGAAATTGTGCTTAGAAATTATGATTATCTTTTTAAACCTGAGTAGTTCCTGTTGTGATTGTAGGTTGCTGTATATACAAGTTTCCGACATCCCTCAAAGAATTTAACGTTTACGCAAAAATATCTACAACGATACTTGATTTACTTGTGATGATTCCCATGTAACAACTACCGTCATAGGTGTGGTTGTATGATTTTGCAAATTTCAAGTTTGGAGATCCTTTTGACAATTTCCGTGTTTAGCGGCAACGCATCTAGAATGCCATTGTTTCTTATTTTAACGTTAGCAAATATAACCCGCTATTGCATATCCCGTGGATGTACGTCGGTGCAAGCTTGAATGTTGGACAATTTTTGAATTGCGTTCTATGGAAACTTCTGTGGAACGATATATCCTATACCTGGAATATTCTTCTTGTAACCACCCATCTTATGTGTTATGGGATGTAAGTCGCTGCAAATTTTAAATTTGGAAGTTATTCTAGAGATTTCGCGTTTGTCGGAAAATATCTGGAATGATGTTTTGCGTAGTTCGGATATTTTCCTATTTAAATTTTGGACCCATTTATTGTGCATGAAGGTCGCTGTAAGTTTGAATAAACGACATTCTGGCTCGTTTTTCACAAACGTATCTAGAGTGATATAGTATTTAATTGTGATCTTTTTCCCTTGTATCCACTAGCCACATATAGCATCGTTCTTCGCTGCAGGAAATTTGAATTTTCTAGATCATTTTGAAAGGTTTCCTGTTTAGCGCGAACGGATCTAGGATGCTTTTTGTTCTAACCGTTCGCTAATATAAACTGCTATCCCATACCCTGTTTATGTTCTTCGCTGCAAATTTCAAATTTGAAATTTTTCTATGGATTCCATGTTTCTCGCAAAAATATCGTGAATGATGTTTTGTTTACTTCGTATATTATTCCAATTAAATATTGGACACATACGTTATGCATATAAATCGTTGTAACTTTGAATTTCAGATATTTTTCAAACGATTAATCACTTTTCGCAAACAGGCCTAGAACGATATTTTATTTAATTTTTATCATTGGCCACGTAACCACTAGCGGCATGTAGTGTTGGTTAAGGATGCCTTAAATTTCATGTTAGGTAGTTTTGTAAAAAGTCCCGCTTTTTCCTGGGACCTTTTTGAATTCATATTGTATTAAGTTTGAAAGCTACCGTTCTTAAGTTAGTTCTGACGTTCTTCAGTAAAATTTGCTGTCCCTTATCCTGTGTCCGTGCGCCTCTGCAAACTTCAATTTTTCAAAATGTTTGAAGTGATACGTGTTTTCCGCAAACTTATCTGGAAGGATATTATATTAAGATGAAATATTTTCCTTTAAAGCACGCATCTTATGTGATTTGGGATATATGTCGCTGCATATTTCAACTTTCGACACTTTTTAAGGGATTCCGTGTTTCTCGCAAATGTTTCTTTAACGATATTTTGTTTAGTTCGGATATTTTCCCATTTAAATTTTGGTCCCATCTATTGTGCATGTAGGTCGCTGTAACCTTAATAAACGACATTTAAAGGATTCCTCTTTTCGCAAGCTTATCTAGAGTGATCTCTTTTTAGAGGTAATATCTTCCTACGTAACCACCAGCGTCATGTTGTGTAATTGTACTTTTCTCCAAATTTCAAGTTTCGAAATCTTTTTTAAATGTTCCGTGTTTAACGCCAATGCATCAAGAATGCTATTGATTTAATTCTAATGTTCACACATATTACTTGTTAGTCTATATCCTGTGCATGTTCGTCGCTGCAAATTGCAACGTTCGAATTTTTTCAAGGGATTTCGGGGTTCTCGCAATGACATCTGGAATGGTATTGTGTTTATTTCGAATATTTTGTATTTACTTTTTAATCAAATGGATTGTGCATATAGGTCTCTGTAACTTTGAATTTCCGACACTCCCTAAGGATTTCTGGTTTTGCTAAAACGTACCTAAAACGACTTTTGATTTTGTTCAGGCGATTTCCCGTGTAAACAACAGCATCATTTGTCGTTTTTATAGGTCGTTCCAGATCCCAAGTTTCCAAATATTGGAACAACTCTGAATGTGCACAGCTCTTTTAACGATATTGTGCTTAGAAATTATGATTATGTCCTTAACCCTTAGTTATATGTGTTGTGATTGTAGGTATCTGCATATACAAGTTTCCGACATCCCTCAAAAAATGTAACGTTTACGCAAAAATATCTACAACGATACTTGATTTTGTTATGATGATTCCCATGTAACAACTACCGTCATAAATGTGGTTGTATGCTTTTGCAAATTTCAAGTTTGGAGATCCTTTTGACAATTTCCGTGTTTAGCGGCAACGCATCTAGGATGCCATTGTTTCTTATTTTAACGTTAGCAAATATAACCCGCTATCCCATATCCCATGGATGTACGTCGGTGCAAGCTTGAATGTTGGACAATTTTTGAATTGCGTTCTATGGAAATTTCTGTGGAACGATATATCCTATACTTGGAATATTCTTCTTGTAACCACCCACCTTATGTGTTATGGGATGTAAGTCGCTCCAAATTTCAACTTTGGAAGTTATTGTAGGGATTCCGCGTTCGTCGGAAAGTATCTGGAATGATGTTTTGTGTAATTCTGATATTTTCCTATTTAAATATTGGATCCATTTATTGTGCATATAGGTCGCTGTAACTTTGAATAAACGACATTCTTCCTCGTTTTTCACAAACGCATCTAGAGCGATATACTATTTAATTGTGATGTTTTCCCCATGTAACTACTAGCGACATATAGTTTCCCTGTTCGCTTCAGGATTTTTTGAGTTTCTTGATCTTTCTGAAATGTTTCCTGTTTAGCTCCAACGAATCTCGGATGCTTCTTATTCTAAGCGTTCGCAAATATAACATGCCGTCCCATACCCTGTTTATCCACTTCTGCAAATTTCATTTTTCGAAATTTTTCTATTTATTCCACGTCTCACGCAAAAGTATCTTCGATACTATTTTGTTTACTTCGTATGCTACATATCGGGCTCGCTGAAATATTAATTTTTACATCTTTAAATGTTCCTTGTTTTACGCGAACCCATTTAGAATGATTATTCTTTTATTTCCAATGTTCTCCAGTATAATTTGCTCGCCCGCCCCTGTGAATTGCAATTTTCGAGCAATTTGAAGTGATCCGTGTTTTCTGGAAACTTACCTGGAACGATAATGTATTTAGTTGAAAAATTTTCCGTTTAAGCACTCATCTTATGTAATGTTGGATGCATGTCGCTGCAAGTTTCAACTTCGCCATTTTTTTAGACAAGGATTCCGTGTATCCCGCAAGTATATCTTGAACGATATTTTGTTTAGTTTGGATATTTTCCCATATAAATTTTGATCGCATCTATTGTGCATGTAGGTCGCTGTAACCTTAATAAACGACATTTAAAGTATTCCTCTTTTGGCAGACGTATCTAGAGAGATCCTTTTTTTAGTTGTGATATCTTCCTACGTAACCACCAGCGTCATGTTGTGTGATTGTACGTTTCTGCAAATTTCAGGTTTCGAAATCTTTTTTAAATGTTCCGTGTTTAACGTCATGCATCTAGAATACTACTGATATAATTCTTGTGTTCGCACATATTAGTTGTTATTCTATATCCTGTGTATGTTCGCCGCTGCAAATGTCAATGTTCAAAATTTTCCGCGTTTCGGGAAACTTACTTGGAATGGTATTTTATTTACTGTGAATATTTTCTTTTAACAACCATCTTGTGTCCTGTGGGGTGTAAGTCGCTGCAAATTGCAATATTCGAACTATTTCAAGGGATTTCGCGTTTCTCGCAATGACATCTGGAATGGTATTTTGTTTAGTGCGGATATTTTGTATTTACTTTTCGATCAAATGGATTGTGCATGTAGGTCGCTGTAACTTTGAATTTCCGATACTCTTAAAGGATTTTTGATATTGCGGAAACTTACCTAAAACGATATTTCATTTAGTTCAGACGATTTCCCATGTAAACAACAGCAACATTTGTCGTTTTTATAGGTGTTTGCAGCTCCTAAACTTTGATATATTGGAACAGCTCCGAATGTGCAGAGTTCCTCTACTGAAATTATGCTTAGAAATTATGATTATCTTTTTAAACCTGAGTAGTTCCTGTTGTGATTGTAGGTTGCTGTATATACAAGTTTCCGACATCCCTCAAAGAATTTAACGTTTACGCAAAAATATCTACAACGATACTTGATTTACTTGTGATGATTCCCATGTAACAACTACCGTCATAGGTGTGGTTGTATGCTTTTTGCAAATTTCAAATTTGGAGATCCTTTTGACAATTTCCGTGTTTAGCGGCAACGCATCTAGAATGCCATTGTTTCTTATTTTAACGTTAGCAAATATAACCCGCTATTGCATATCCCGTGGATGTACGTCGGTGCAAGCTTCAATGTTGGACAATTTTTCAATTGCGTTCTATGGAAACTTCTGTGGAACGATATATCCTATACTAGGAATATTCTTCTTGTAACCACCCATCTTATGTGTTATGGGATGTAAGTCGCTGCAAATTTTAAATTTGGAAGTTATTCTAGAGATTTCGCGTTTGTCGGAAAATATCTGGAATGATGTTTTGCGTAATTCGGATATTTTCCTATTTAAATTTTGGACCCATTTATTGTGCATGAAGGTCGCTGTAAGTTTGAATAAACGACATTCTTGCTCGTTTTTCACAAACGTATCTAGAGTGATATAGTATTTAATTGTGATCTTTTTCCCTTGTATCCACTAGCCACATATAGCATCGTTCTTCGCTGCAGGAAATTTGAATTTTCTAGATCATTTTGAAAGGTTTCCTGTTTAGAGCGAACGGATCTAGGATGCTTTTTGTTCTAACCGTTCGCTAATATAAACTGCTATCCCATACCCTGTTTATGTTCTTCGCTGCAAATTTCAAATTTGAAATTTTTCTATGGATTCCACGTTTCTCGCAAAAATATCGTGAATGATGTTTTGTTTAATTCGTATATTATTCCAATTAAATATTGGACACATACGTTATGCATATAAATCCTTGTAACTTTGAATTTCAGATATTTTTCAAACGATTAAACACTTTTCGCAAACGGGCCTAGAACGATATTTTATTTAATTTTTATCATTGGCCACGTAACCACTAGCGGCATGTAGTGTTGGTTAAGGATGCCTTAAATTTCATGTTAGGTAGTTTTGTAAAAAGTCCCGCTTTTTCCTGGGACCTTTTTGAATTCATATTGTATTAAGTTTGAAAGCTACCGTTCTTAAGTTAGTTCTGACGTTCTTCAGTAAAATTTTCTGTCCCTTATCCTGTGTCCGTGCGCCTCTGCAAACTTCAATTTTTCAAAATGTTTGAAGTGATACGTGTTTTCCGCAAACTTATCTGGAAGGATATTATATTAAGATGAAATATTTTCCTTTAAAGCACGCATCTTATGTGATTTGGGATGTATGTCGCTGCAAATTTCAACTTTCGACACTTTTTAAGGGTTTCCGTGTTTCTCGCAAATGTTTCTTTAACGATATTTTGTTTAGTTCGGATATTTTCCCATTTAAATTTTGGTCCCATCTATTGTGCATGTAGGTCGCTGTAACCTTAATAAACGACATTTAAAGGATTCCTCTTTTCGCAAGCTTATCTAGAGTGATCTCTTTTTAGAGGTAATATCTTCCTACGTAACCACCAGCGTCATGTTGTGTAATTGTACTTTTCTCCAAATTTCAAGTTTCGAAATCTTTTTTAAATGTTCCGTGTTTAACGCCAATGCATCAAGAATGCTATTGATTTAATTCTAATGTTCACACATATTACTTGTTAGTCTATATCCTGTGCATGTTCGTCGCTGCAAATTGCAACGTTCGAATTTTTTCAAGGGATTTCGGGGTTCTCGCAATGACATCTGGAATGGTATTGTGTTTATTTCGAATATTTTGTATTTACTTTTTAATCAAATGGATTGTGCATATAGGTCTCTGTAACTTTGAATTTCCGACACTCCCTAAGGATTTCTGGTTTTGCTAAAACGTACCTAAAACGACTTTTGATTTTGTTCAGGCGATTTCCCGTGTAAACAACAGCATCATTTGTCGTTTTTATAGGTCGTTCCAGATCCCAAGTTTCCAAATATTGGAACAACTCTGAATGTGCACAGCTCTTTTAACGATATTGTGCTTAGAAATTATGATTATGTCCTTAACCCTTAGTTATATGTGTTGTGATTGTAGGTATCTGCATATACAAGTTTCCGACATCCCTCAAAAAATGTAACGTTTACGCAAAAATATCTACAACGATACTTGATTTTGTTATGATGATTCCCATGTAACAACTACCGTCATAAATGTGGTTGTATGCTTTTGCAAATTTCAAGTTTGGAGATCCTTTTGACAATTTCCGTGTTTAGCGGCAACGCATCTAGGATGCCATTGTTTCTTATTTTAACGTTAGCAAATATAACCCGCTATCCCATATCCCATGGATGTACGTCGGTGCAAGCTTGAATGTTGGACAATTTTTGAATTGCGTTCTATGGAAATTTCTGTGGAACGATATATCCTATACTTGGAATATTCTTCTTGTAACCACCCACCTTATGTGTTATGGGATGTAAGTCGCTCCAAATTTCAACTTTGGAAGTTATTGTAGGGATTCCGCGTTCGTCGGAAAGTATCTGGAATGATGTTTTGTGTAATTCTGATATTTTCCTATTTAAATATTGGATCCATTTATTGTGCATATAGGTCGCTGTAACTTTGAATAAACGACATTCTTCCTCGTTTTTCACAAACGCATCTAGAGCGATATACTATTTAATTGTGATGTTTTCCCCATGTAACTACTAGCGACATATAGTTTCCCTGTTCGCTTCAGGATTTTTTGAGTTTCTTGATCTTTCTGAAATGTTTCCTGTTTAGCTCCAACGAATCTCGGATGCTTCTTATTCTAAGCGTTCGCAAATATAACATGCCGTCCCATACCCTGTTTATCCACTTCTGCAAATTTCATTTTTCGAAATTTTTCTATTTATTCCACGTCTCACGCAAAAGTATCTTCGATACTATTTTGTTTACTTCGTATGCTACATATCGGGCTCGCTGAAATATTAATTTTTACATCTTTAAATGTTCCTTGTTTTACGCGAACCCATTTAGAATGATTATTCTTTTATTTCCAATGTTCTCCAGTATAATTTGCTCGCCCGCCCCTGTGAATTGCAATTTTCGAGCAATTTGAAGTGATCCGTGTTTTCTGGAAACTTACCTGGAACGATAATGTATTTAGTTGAAAAATTTTCCGTTTAAGCACTCATCTTATGTAATGTTGGATGCATGTCGCTGCAAGTTTCAACTTCGCCATTTTTTTAGACAAGGATTCCGTGTATCCCGCAAGTATATCTTGAACGATATTTTGTTTAGTTTGGATATTTTCCCATATAAATTTTGATCGCATCTATTGTGCATGTAGGTCGCTGTAACCTTAATAAACGACATTTAAAGTATTCCTCTTTTGGCAGACGTATCTAGAGAGATCCTTTTTTTAGTTGTGATATCTTCCTACGTAACCACCAGCGTCATGTTGTGTGATTGTACGTTTCTGCAAATTTCAGGTTTCGAAATCTTTTTTAAATGTTCCGTGTTTAACGTCATGCATCTAGAATACTACTGATATAATTCTTGTGTTCGCACATATTAGTTGTTATTCTATATCCTGTGTATGTTCGCCGCTGCAAATGTCAATGTTCAAAATTTTCCGCGTTTCGGGAAACTTACTTGGAATGGTATTTTATTTACTGTGAATATTTTCTTTTAACAACCATCTTGTGTCCTGTGGGGTGTAAGTCGCTGCAAATTGCAATATTCGAACTATTTCAAGGGATTTCGCGTTTCTCGCAATGACATCTGGAATGGTATTTTGTTTAGTGCGGATATTTTGTATTTACTTTTCGATCAAATGGATTGTGCATGTAGGTCGCTGTAACTTTGAATTTCCGATACTCTTAAAGGATTTTTGATATTGCGGAAACTTACCTAAAACGATATTTCATTTAGTTCAGACGATTTCCCATGTAAACAACAGCAACATTTGTCGTTTTTATAGGTGTTTGCAGCTCCTAAACTTTGATATATTGGAACAGCTCCGAATGTGCAGAGTTCCTCTACTGAAATTATGCTTAGAAATTATGATTATCTTTTTAAACCTGAGTAGTTCCTGTTGTGATTGTAGGTTGCTGTATATACAAGTTTCCGACATCCCTCAAAGAATTTAACGTTTACGCAAAAATATCTACAACGATACTTGATTTACTTGTGATGATTCCCATGTAACAACTACCGTCATAGGTGTGGTTGTATGCTTTTTGCAAATTTCAAATTTGGAGATCCTTTTGACAATTTCCGTGTTTAGCGGCAACGCATCTAGAATGCCATTGTTTCTTATTTTAACGTTAGCAAATATAACCCGCTATTGCATATCCCGTGGATGTACGTCGGTGCAAGCTTCAATGTTGGACAATTTTTCAATTGCGTTCTATGGAAACTTCTGTGGAACGATATATCCTATACTAGGAATATTCTTCTTGTAACCACCCATCTTATGTGTTATGGGATGTAAGTCGCTGCAAATTTTAAATTTGGAAGTTATTCTAGAGATTTCGCGTTTGTCGGAAAATATCTGGAATGATGTTTTGCGTAATTCGGATATTTTCCTATTTAAATTTTGGACCCATTTATTGTGCATGAAGGTCGCTGTAAGTTTGAATAAACGACATTCTTGCTCGTTTTTCACAAACGTATCTAGAGTGATATAGTATTTAATTGTGATCTTTTTCCCTTGTATCCACTAGCCACATATAGCATCGTTCTTCGCTGCAGGAAATTTGAATTTTCTAGATCATTTTGAAAGGTTTCCTGTTTAGAGCGAACGGATCTAGGATGCTTTTTGTTCTAACCGTTCGCTAATATAAACTGCTATCCCATACCCTGTTTATGTTCTTCGCTGCAAATTTCAAATTTGAAATTTTTCTATGGATTCCACGTTTCTCGCAAAAATATCGTGAATGATGTTTTGTTTAATTCGTATATTATTCCAATTAAATATTGGACACATACGTTATGCATATAAATCCTTGTAACTTTGAATTTCAGATATTTTTCAAACGATTAAACACTTTTCGCAAACGGGCCTAGAACGATATTTTATTTAATTTTTATCATTGGCCACGTAACCACTAGCGGCATGTAGTGTTGGTTAAGGATGCCTTAAATTTCATGTTAGGTAGTTTTGTAAAAAGTCCCGCTTTTTCCTGGGACCTTTTTGAATTCATATTGTATTAAGTTTGAAAGCTACCGTTCTTAAGTTAGTTCTGACGTTCTTCAGTAAAATTTTCTGTCCCTTATCCTGTGTCCGTGCGCCTCTGCAAACTTCAATTTTTCAAAATGTTTGAAGTGATACGTGTTTTCCGCAAACTTATCTGGAAGGATATTATATTAAGATGAAATATTTTCCTTTAAAGCACGCATCTTATGTGATTTGGGATGTATGTCGCTGCAAATTTCAACTTTCGACACTTTTTAAGGGTTTCCGTGTTTCTCGCAAATGTTTCTTTAACGATATTTTGTTTAGTTCGGATATTTTCCCATTTAAATTTTGGTCCCATCTATTGTGCATGTAGGTCGCTGTAACCTTAATAAACGACATTTAAAGGATTCCTCTTTTCGCAAGCTTATCTAGAGTGATCTCTTTTTAGAGGTAATATCTTCCTACGTAACCACCAGCGTCATGTTGTGTAATTGTACTTTTCTCCAAATTTCAAGTTTCGAAATCTTTTTTGAAATGTTCCGTGTTTAACGCCAATGCATCAAGAATGCTATTGATTTAATTCTAATGTTCACACATATTACTTGTTAGTCTATATCCTGTGCATGTTCGTCGCTGCAAATTGCAACGTTCGAATTTTTTCAAGGGATTTCGGGGTTCTCGCAATAACATCTGGAATGGTATTGTGTTTATTTCGAATATTTTGTATTTACTTTTTAATCAAATGGATTGTGCATATAGGTCGCTGTAACTTTGAATTTCCGACACTCTTAAAGGATTTCTGGTTTTGCTAAAACGTACCTAAAACGACCTTTGATTTAGTTCAGACGATTTCCCGTGTAAACAACAGCATCATTTGTCGTTTTTATAGGTCGTTCCAGATCCCAAGTTTCCAAATATTGGAACAACTCTGAATGTGCACTGCTCTTTTAACGATATTCTGCTTAGAAATTATGATTGTCCTTAACCCTTAGTTATAGTGTTGTGTTTGTAGGTATCTGCATATACAAGTTTCCGACATCCCTCAAAGAATTTAACGTTTACGCAAAAATATCTACAACGATACTTGATTTACTTGTGATGATTCCCATGTAACAACTACCGTCATAGGTGTGGTGTTATGCTTTTTGCAAATTTCAAATTTGGAGATCCTTTTGACAATTTCCGTTTTTAGCGGCAACGCATCTAGAATGCCATGGTTTCTTATTTTAACGTTAGCAAATATAACCCGCTATTGCATATCCCGTGGATGTACGTCGGTGCAAGCTTGAATGTTGGACAATTTTTGAATTGCGTTCTATGGAAACTTCTGTGGAACGATATATCCTATACTTGGAATATTCTTCTTGTAACCACCCATCTTATGTGTTATGGGATGTAAGTCGCTCCAAATTTCAACTTTGGAAGTTATTGTAGGGATTCCGCGTTCGTCGGAAAGTATCTGGAATGATGTTTTGTGTAATTCTGATATTTTCCTATTTAAATATTGGACCCATTTATTGTGCATATAGGTCGCTGTAACTTTGAATAAACGACATTCTTCCTCGTTTTTCACAAACGTATCTAGAGCGATATACTATTTAATTGTGATGTTTTCCTCATGTAACTACTAGCGACATATAGTTTCCCTGTTCGCTTCAGGATTTTTTGAGTTTCTTGATCTTTCTGAAATGTTTCCTGTTTAGCTCCAACGAATCTCGGATGCTTCTTATTCTAAGCGTTCGCAAATATAACATGCCGTCCCATACCATGTTTATCCACTTCTGCAAATTTCATTTTTCGAAATTTTTCTATTTATTCCACGTCTCACGCAAAAGTATCTTCTATACTATTTTGTTTACTTCGTATATTTTTCGATTTAAATATTGGTCACATACGTTGTGCATATATTTCGCTGTAACTTTGAATTTCCGATATATTTCAAACGATTCCTCGGTTTTCGCAAACGTGCCAGGAACGATTTTTTTAAAATCTTATCTATTTTCCGTAACCTTTAGCGTCATGTGGTGTTGCTCAAGGTCGCTTTAAATTTCAACTTACGTAGTTTTGTTGAAACATTCTGCTTTTTTCGGGCCCTTTTTCGAATCATATTTTATTAAGTTGGAATACTTTCATATATTACTTTTATTGTCGTATGCTACATATCGGGCTCGCTGAAATATTAATTTTTACATCGTTAAATGTTCCTTGTTTTACGCGAACCCATTTAGAATGATTATTCTTTTATTTCCAATGTTCTCCAGTATAATTTGCTCGCCCGCCCTTGTGAATTTCAATTTTCGATAAATTTGAAGTGATCCGTGCTTTCTGGAAACTTACCTGGAAAGATATTGTATTTAGTTGAAAAAATTTCCTTTTAAGCACTCATCTTATGTAATGTTGGATGCATGTCGCTACAAGTTTCAACTTCGCAATTTTTTTTAAACAAGCATTCCGTGTATCTCGCAAGTATATCTTGAACGATATTTTGTTTAGTTTGGATATTTTCCCATAAAAATTTTGATCGCATCTATTGTGCATGTAGGTCGCTGTAACCTTAATAAACGACATTTAAAGTATTACTCTTTTCGCAGATGTATCTAGAGAGATCCTTTTTTTAGTTGTGATGTCTTCCTACGTAACCACCAGCGTCATGTTGTGTGATTGTTCGTTTCTGAAAATTTCAAGTTTCGAAATCTTTTTTAAATGTTCCGTGTTTAACGTCATGCATCTAGAATACTACTGATTTAATTCTTGTGTTCGCACATAGTTGTTATTCTATATCCTGTGTATGTTCGCCGCTGCAAATGTCAATGTTCAAAATTTTCCGCGTTTCGGGAAACTTACCTGGAATGGTATTTTATTTACTGTGAATATTTTCTTTTAGCAACCATCTTGTGTCCTGTGGGGTGTAAGTCGCTGCAAATTGCAATATTCGAACTATTTCAAGGGATTTCGCGTTTCTCGCAATGACATCTGGAATGGTATTGCGTTTAGTTCGGATATTTTGTATTTCCTTTTTGATCAAATAGATTGTGCATGTAGGTCGCTGTAACTTTGAATTTCCGATACTCTTAAAGGATTTTTGATATTGCGGAAACGTACCTAAAACGACATTTGATTTAGTTCAGACGATTTCCCATGTAAACAACAGCAACATTTGTCGTTTTTATAGGTCTTTGCAGCTCCTAAACTCTGATATATTGAAACAGCTCCGAATGTGAACAGTTCTTCTACTGAAATTGTGCTTAGAAATTATGATTATCTTTTTAAACCTGAGTAGTTCCTGTTGTGATTGTAGGTTGCTGTATATACAAGTTTCCGACATCCCTCAAAGAATTTAACGTTTACGCAAAAATATCTACAACGATACTTGATTTACTTGTGATGATTCCCATGTAACAACTACCGTCATAGGTGTGGTTGTATGGTTTTGCAAATTTCAAGTTTGGAGATCCTTTTGACAATTTCCGTGTTTAGCGGCAACGCATCTAGAATGCCATTGTTTCTTATTTTAACGTTAGCAAATATAACCCGCTATTGCATATCCCGTGGATGTACGTCGGTGCAAGCTTCAATGTTGGACAATTTTTGAATTGCGTTCTATGGAAACTTCTGTGGAACGATATATCCTATACCTGGAATATTCTTCTTGTAACCACCCATCTTATGTGTTATGGGATGTAAGTCGCTGCAAATTTTAAATTTGGAAGTTATTCTGGAGATTTCGCGTTTGTCGGAAAATATCTGGAATGATGTTTTGCGTAGTTCGGATATTTTCCTATTTAAATTTTGGACCCATTTATTGTGCATGAAGGTCGCTGTAAGTTTGAATAAACGACATTCTTGCTCGTTTTTCACAAACGTATCTAGAGTGATATAGTATTTAATTGTGATCTTTTTCCCTTGTATCCACTAGCCACATATAGCATCGTTCTTCGCTGCAGGAAATTTGAATTTTCTAGATCATTTTGAAAGGTTTCCTGTTTAGCGCGAACGGATCTAGGATGCTTTTTGTTCTAACCGTTCGCTAATATAAACTGCTATCCCATACCCTGTTTATGTTCTTCGCTGCAAATTTCAAATTTGAAATTTTTCTATGGATTCCATGTTTCTCGCAAAAATATCGTGAATGATGTTTTGTTTACTTCGTATATTATTCCAATTAAATATTGGACACATACGTTATGCATATAAATCGTTGTAACTTTGAATTTCAGATATTTTTCAAACGATTAATCACTTTTCGCAAACAGGCCTAGAACGATATTTTATTTAATTTTTATCATTGGCCACGTAACCACTAGCGGCATGTAGTGTTGGTTAAGGATGCCTTAAATTTCATGTTAGGTAGTTTTGTAAAAAGTCCCGCTTTTTCCTGGGACCTTTTTGAATTCATATTGTATTAAGTTTGAAAGCTACCGTTCTTAAGTTAGTTCTGACGTTCTTCAGTAAAATTTTCTGTCCCTTATCCTGTGTCCGTGCGCCTCTGCAAACTTCAATTTTTCAAAATGTTTGAAGTGATACGTGTTTTCCGCAAACTTATCTGGAAGGATATTATATTAAGATGAAATATTTTCCTTTAAAGCACGCATCTTATGTGATTTGGGATATATGTCGCTGCAAATTTCAACTTTCGACACTTTTTAAGGGATTCCCTGTTTCTCGCAAATGTTTCTTTAACGATATTTAGTTTAGTTCGGATATTTTCCCATTTAAATTTTGGTCCCATCTATTGTGCATGTAGGTCGCTGTAACCTTAATAAACGACATTTAAAGGATTCCTCTTTTCGCAAGCTTATCTAGAGTGATCTCTTTTTAGAGGTAATATTTTCCTACGTAACCACCAGCGTCATGTTGTTTAATTGTACGTTTCTCCAAATTTCAAGTTTCGAAATCTTTTTTGAAATGTTCCGT
Organism: Thermobia domestica; assembly: GCF_964235325.1. Lineage (NCBI taxonomy): Eukaryota > Metazoa > Arthropoda > Insecta > Zygentoma > Lepismatidae > Thermobia > Thermobia domestica. The sequence continues at coordinate 286,461,448 of NC_137459.1, forward strand.
GTTTAACGCCAATGCATCAAGAATGCTATTGATTTAATTCTAATGTTCGCACATATTACTTGTTAGTCTATATCCTGTGCATGTTCGTCGCTGCAAATTGCAACGTTCGAATTTTTTCAAGGGATTTCGGGGTTCTCGCAATAACATCTGGAATGTTATTGTGTTTATTTCGAATATTTTGTATTTACTTTTTAATCAAATGGATTGTGCATATAGGTCTCTGTAACTTTGAATTTCCGACACTCCCTAAGGATTTCTGGTTTTGCTAAAACGTACCTAAAACGACTTTTGATTTTGTTCAGGCGATTTCCCGTGTAAACAACAGCATCATTTGTCGTTTTTATAGGTCGTTCCAGATCCCAAGTTTCCAAATATTGGAACAACTCTGAATGTGCACAGCTCTTTTAACGATATTGTGCTTAGAAATTATTATTATGTCCTTAACCCTTAGTTATATGTGTTGTGATTGTAGGTATCTGCATATACAAGTTTCCGACATCCCTCAAAAAATGTAACGTTTGCGCAAAAATATCTACAACGATACTTGATTTTGTTATGATGATTCCCATGTAACAACTACCGTCATAGGTGTGGTTGTATGCTTTTGCAAATTTCAAGTTTGGAGATCCTTTTGACAATTTCCGTGTTTAGCGGCAACGCATCTAGGATGCCATTGTTTCTTATTTTAACGTTAGCAAATATAACCCTCTATCCCATATCCCATGGATGTACGTCGGTGCAAGCTTCAATGTTGGACAATTTTTGAATTGCGTTCTATGGAAATTTCTGTGGAACGATATATCCTATACTTGGAATATTCTTCTTGTAACCACCCATCTTATGTGTTATGGGATGTAAGTCGCTCCAAATTTCAACTTTGGAAGTTATTGTAGGGATTCCGCGTTCGTCGGAAAGTATCTGGAATGATGTTTTGTGTAATTCTGATATTTTCCTATTTAAATATTGGATCCATTTATTGTGCATATAGGTCGCTGTAACTTTGAATAAACGACATTCTTCCTCGTTTTTCACAAACGTATCTAGAGCGATATACTATTTAATTGTGATGTTTTCCCCATGTAACTACTAGCGACATATAGTTTCCCTGTTCGCTTCAGGATTTTTTGAGTTTCTTGATCTTTCTGAAATGTTTCCTGTTTAGCTCCAACGAATCTCGGATGCTTCTTATTCTAAGCGTTCGCAAATATAACATGCCGTTCCATACCCTGTTTATCCACTTCTGCAAATTTCATTTTTCGAAATTTTTCTATTTATTCCACGTCTCACGCAAAAGTATCTTCGATACTATTTTGTTTACTTCGTACGCTACATATCGGGCTCGCTGAAATATTAATTTTTACATCTTTAAATGTTCCTTGTTTTACGCGAACCCATTTAGAATGATTATTCTTTTATTTCCAATGTTCTCCAGTATAATTTGCTCGCCCGCCCCTGTGAATTGCAATTTTCGAGAAATTTGAAGTGATCCGTGTTTTCTGGAAACTTACCTGGAACAATATTGTATTTAGTTGAAAAAATTTCCTTTTAAGCACTCATCTTATGTAATGTTGGATGCATGTCGCTGCAAGTTTCAACTTCGCCATTTTTTTAGACAAGGATTCCGTGTATCTCGCAAATATATCTTGAGCAATATTTTGTTTAGTTTGGATATTTTCCCATAAAAATTTTGATCGCATCTATTGTGCATGTAGGTCGCTGTAACCTTAATAAACGACATTTAAAGTATTCCTCTTTTCGCAGACGTATCTAGAGAGATCCTTTTTTTAGTTGTGATGTCTTCCTACGTAACCACCAGCGTCATGTTGTGTGATTGTCCGTTTCTGCAAATTTCAAGTTTCGAAATCTTTTTTAAATGTTCCGTGTTTAACGTCATGCATCTAGAATACTACTGATTTAATTCTTGTGTTCGCACTTATTAGTTGTTATTATATATCCTGTGTATGTTCGCCGTTGCAAATGTCAATGTTAAAAATTTTCCGCGTTTCGGGAAACTTACTTGGAATGGTATTTTATTTACTGTGAATATTTTCTTTTAGCAACCATCTTGTGTCCTGTGGGGTGTAAGTCGCTGCAAATTGCAATATTCAAACTATTTCAAGGGATTTCGCGTTTCTCGCAATGACATCTGGAATGTTATTGTGTCTAGTTCGGATATTTTGTATTTACTTTTTGATCAAATGGATTGTGCATGTAGGTCGCTGTAAATTTGAATTTCCGATACTCTTAAAGGATTTTAGATATTGCGGAAACGTACCTAAAACGACATTTGATTTAGTTCAGACGATTTCCCATTTAAACAACAGCAACATTTGTCGTTTTTATAGGTCTTGGCAGCTCCTAAACTTTGATATATTGGAACAGCTCCGAATGTGAACAGTTCCTCTACTGAAATTGTGCTTAGAAATTATGATTATCTTTTTAAACCTGAGTAGTTCCTGTTGTGATTGTAGGTTGCTGTATATACAAGTTTCCAACATCCCTCAAAGAATTTAACGTTTACGCAAAAATATCTACAACGATACTTGATTTACTTGTGATGATTCCCATGTAACAACTACCGTCATAGGTGTGGTTGTATGCTTTTGCAAATTTCAAGTTTGGAGATCCTTTTGACAATTTCCGTGTTTAGCGGCAACGCATCTAGAATGCCATTGTTTCTTATTTTAACGTTGGCCATTATAACCTGCAATCCCACATCCCGTGGATGTACGTCGGTGCAAGCTTGAATGTTGGACAATTTTTGAATTGCGTTCTATGGAAACTTCTGTGGAACGATATGTCCTATACTTTGAATATTCTTCTTGTAACCACCCATCTTATGTGTTATGGGATGTAAGTCGCTGCAAATTTTAAATTTGGAAGTTATTCTAAAGATTTCGCGTTTGTCGGAAAATATCTGGAATGATGTTTTGCGTAGTTCTGATATTTTCCTATTTAAATTTTGGACCCATTTATTGTGCATGAAGGTCGCTGTAATTTTGAATAAACGACATTCTTGCTCGTTTTTCACAAACGTATCTAGAGTGATATAGTATTTAATTGTGATGTTTTTCCCTTGTATCCACTGGCCACATATAGCATCGTTCTTCGCTGCAGGAAATTTGAATTTTCTAGATCGTTTTGAAAGGTTTCCTGTTTAGCGCGAACGGATCTAGGATGCTTTTTGTTCTAAACGTTCGCTAATATAAACTGCTATCCCATACCCTGTTTATGTTCTTCGCTGCAAATTTCCAATTTGAAATTCTTCTATGGATTCCACGTTTCTCGCAAAAATATCGTGAATGATGTTTTGTTTACTTCGTATATTTTCCAATTAAATATTGGACACATACGTTATGCATATAGGTCGTTGTAACTGAATTTCAGATATTTTTCAAACGATTAATCACTTTTCGCAAACGGGCCTAGAACGATATTTTATTTAATTTTTATCATTGGCCACGTAACCACTAGCGGCATGTAGGGTTGGTAAAGGATGCCTTAAATTTCATGTTAGGTAGTTTTGTAAAAAGTCCCGTTTTTTCCTGGGACCTTTTTGAATTCATATTGTATTAAGTTTGAAAGCTATCGTTATTAAGTTAGTTCTGACGTTCTTCAGTAAAATTTGCTGTCCCTTATCCTGTGTCCGTGCGCCTCTGCAAACTTCAATTTTTCAAAATGTTTGAAGTGATACGTGTTTTCCGCAAACTTATCTGGAAGGATATTATATTAAGATGAAATATTTTCCTTTAAAGAACGCATCTTATTTGATTTGGGATGTATGTCGCTGCAAATTTCAACTTTCGACACTTTTTAAGGGATTCCGTGTTTCTCGCAAATGTTTCTTTAACGATATTTTGTTTAGTTCGGATATTTTCCTATTTAAATTTTGGTCCCATCTATTGTGCATGTAGGTCGCTGTAACCTTAATAAACGACATTTAAAGTATTCCTCTTTTCGCAGACGTATCTAGAGAGATCTTTTTTTAGTTGTGATTTCTTCCTACGTAACAAGCAGCGTCATGTGTGATTGTACGTTTCTGCAAATTTCAAGTTTCAAAATTTTTTTTAATTGTTCCGTGTTTAACGTCATGCATCTAGAATACTACTGATTTAATTCTTGTGTTCGCACATATTACTTGTTAGTCTATATTCTGCGTATGTTCGCCGCTGCAAATGTCAATGTTCAAAATTTTCCACGTTTTGGGAAACTTACTTGGAACGGTATTTTATTTACTGTGAATATTTTCTTTTAGCAACCATCTTGTGTCGTGTGGGATGTAAGTCGCTGCAAATTGCAATATTCGATCTATTTCAAAAGATTTCGCGTTTCTCGCAATGACATCTGGAATGGTATTGTGTTTAGTTCGGATATTTTGTATTAATATTTACTTTTTGATCAAATGGATTGTGCATGTAGGTTGCTGTATCTTTGAATTTCCGATACTCTTAAAGGATTTTTGATATTGCGGAAACGTACCTAAAACGACATTTGGTTTAGTTCAGACGATTTCTCATGTAAACAACAGCAATATTTGTCGTTTTTATAGGTCTTTGCAGCTCCTAAACTCTGATATATTGGAACAGCTCCGAATGTGAACAGTTCTTCTACTGAAATTATGCTTAGAAATTATGATTATCTTTTTAAACCTGAGTAGTTCCTGTTGTGATTGTAGGTTGCTGCATATACAAGTTTCCGACATTCCTCAAATGACTCCACGTTTACGCAAACGTATCTACAACGATACTTGATTCACTTATGATGGTTCCCATGTAACAACTACCGTCATATAGGGTGGTTGTACGCTATTGCAAATGTCAATTTTTTAGATTCTTTTGAAAGTTTGCGTGTTTAGCGGCAACGCATCTAGAATGCCACTCTTTCTTATTTTAACGTTGGCAATTATAACCTGCTATTTCACATCCCGTGGATGTACGTCGGTGCAAGCTTGAATGTTCGACAATTTTGGAATTGTTGCGTTCTATACAAACTTCTGTGGAACGAAATATCCTATACGTGCAATATTCTTCTTGTAACCACCGATCTTATGTGTTATGGGATGTAAGTCGCTGCAAATTTTAACTTTGGATGTTATTCTAGAAATTCCGCGTTTGTCGGTAAATATCTGGAATGATGTTTTGTGTAGTTCGGATATTTTCCTATTTAAACTTTGGACCCATGTATTGTGCATGTAGGTCGCTGTAAGTTTGAATAAACGACATTCTTGCTCGTTTTTCACAAACGTATCTAGAGTGATATAGTATTTAATTGTGATGTTTTTCCCATGTATCCAATAGCAACATAAAGCATCGTTCTTCGCTGCAGGAAATTTGAATTTTCTAGATCATTTTGAAAGGTTTCCCGTTTAGCGCGAACGCATCTAGGATGCTTTTTGTTCTAAACGTTCCCTAATATAAACTGCTGTCCCATAACCTGTTTATATACTTTGCTGCAAATTTCAAAATTGAAATTTTTCTATGGATTCCACGTTTCTCGCAAAAATATCGTGAATGATGTTTTGTTTACTTCGTATGTTTTTCCAATTAAATATTGGACACATACGTTTTGCATATAAATCGTTGTAACTTTGAATTTCAGATATTTTTCAAACGATTAATCACTTTTCGCAAACGGGCCTAGAACGATATTTTATTTAATTTTTATCATTGGCCACGTAACCACTAGCGGCATGTAGTGTTGGTGAAGGATGCCTTAAATTTCATGTTAGGTAGTTTTGTAAAAAGTCCCGTTTTTTCCTGGGACCTTTTTGAATTCATATTGTGTTAAGTTTGAAAGCTACCGTTCTTAAGTTAGTTCTAACGTTCTTCAGTAAAATTTGCTGTCCCTTATCCTGTGTCCGTGCGCCTCTGCAAACTTCAATTTTTCAAAATGTTTGAAGTGATACGTGTTTTCCGCAAACTTATCTGGAAGGATATTATATTAAGATGAAATATTTTCCTTTAAAGCACGCATCTTATGTGATTTGGGATATATGTCGCTGCAAATTTCAACTTTCGACACTTTTTAAGGGATTCCGTGTTTCTCGCAAATGTTTCTTTAACGATATTTTGTTTAGTTCGGATATTTTCCCATTTAAATTTTGGTCCCATCTATTGTGCATGTAGGTCGCTGTAACCTTAATAAACGACATTTAAAGGATTCCTCTTTTCGCAAGCTTATCTAGACTGATCTCTCTTTAGAGGTAATATTTTCCTACGTAACCACCAGCGTCATGTTGTGTAATTGTACGTTTCTCCAAATTTCAAGTTTCGAAATCTTTTTTGAAATGTTCCGTGTTTAACGAAAATGCATCAAGAATGCTATTGATTTAATTCTAATGTTCGCACATATTACTTGTTAGTCTATATCCTGTGCATGTTCGTCGCTGCAAATTGCAACGTTCGAATTTTTTCAAGGGATTACGGAGTTCTCGCAATAACATCTTGAATGATATTGTGTTCATTTCGAATATTTTGTATTTACTTTTTAATCAAATGGATTGTGCATATAGGTCGCTGTAACCTTGAATTTCCGACACTCTTAAAGGATTTCTGGTTTTGCTAAAACGTACCTAAAACGACCTTTGGTTTAGTTCAGACGATTTCCCGTGTAAACAACAGCATCATTTGTCGTTTTTATAGGTCGTTCCAGATCCCAAGTTTCTAAATATTGGAACAGCTCTGAATGTGCACAGCTCTTCTAACGATATTGTGCTTAGAAATTATGATTATATGCTTAACTCTTAGCTATATCTGTTGTGATTGCAGGTGTCTGCATATACAAGTTTCCGACATCCCTCAGAGGATTTCACGTTACGCAAAAATATGTACAAGGATACTTGATTTAGTTGTGATGATTCCCGTGTAACAACTGGTGTCATAGGTGTGGTTGTATGCTTTTGCAAATTTCAGGTTTCGAGATCCTTTTGTTAATTTCCGTGTTTAGCGGCAACGCATCTAGAATGCCATTGTTTCTTATTTTAACGTTAGCAAATATAACCCGCTATCCCATATCCCGTGGATGTACGTCGGTGCAAGCTTCAATGTAAGACAATTTTTGAATTGCGTTCTATGGAAACTTCTGTGGAACGATATATCCTATACTTGGAATATTTTTCTTGTAACCACCCATCTTATGTGGTATGGGATGTAAGTCGCTGCAAATTTTAAATTTGGAAGTTATTCTAGAGATTTCGCGTTTGTCGGAAAATATCTGGAATGATGTTTTGCGTAATTCGGATATTTTCCTATTTAAATTTTGGACCCATTTATTGTGCATGAAGGTCGCTGTAAGTTTGAATAAACGACATTCTTGCTCGTTTTTCACAAACGTATCTAGAGTGATATAGTATTTAATTGTGATCTTTTTCCCTTGTATCCACTAGCCACATATAGCATCGTTCTTCGCTGCAGGAAATTTGAATTTTCTAGATCGTTTTGAAAGGTTTCCTGTTTAGCGCGAACGGATCTAGGATGCTTTTTGTTCTAACCGTTCGCTAATATAAACTGCTATCCCATACCCTGTTCATGTTCTTCGCTGCAATTTTCCAATTTGAAATTTTTCTATGGATTCCACGTTTCTCGCAAAAATATCGTGAATGATGTTTTGTTTACTTCGTATATTATTCCAATTAAATATTGGACACATACGTTATGTATATAGGTCGTTGTAACTTTGAATTTCAGATATTTTTCAAACGATTAATCACTTTTCGCAAACGGGCCTAGAACGATATTTTATTTAATTTTTATCATTGGCCACGTAACCACTAGCGGCATGTAGTGTTGGTGAAGGATGCCTTAAATTTCATGTTAGGTAGTTTTGTAAAAAGTCCCGCTTTTTCCTGGGACCTTTCTGAATTCATATTTTATTAAGTTTGAAAGCTACCGTTCTTAAGTTAGTTCTGACGTTCTTCAGTAAAATTTGCTGTCCCTTATCCTGTGTCCGTGCGCCTCTGCAAACTTCAATTTTTCAAAATGTTTGAAGTGATACGTGTTTTCCGCAAACTTATCTGGAAGGATATTATATTAAGATGAAATATTTTCCTTTAAAGCACACATCTTATGTGATTTGGGATGTATGTCGCTGCAAATTTCAACTTTCGACACTTTTTAAGGGATTCCCTATTTCTCGCAAATGTTTCTTTAACGATATTTTGTTTAGTTCGGATATTTTCCCATTTAAATTTTGGTCCCATGTATTGTGCATGTAGGTCGCTGTAACCTTAATAAACGACATTTAAAGGATTCCTCTTTTCGCAAGCTTATCTAGAGTGATCTCCTTTTAGAGGTAATATCTTCCTACGTAACCACCAGCGTCATGTTGTGTAATTGTACGTTTCTCCAAATTTCAAGTTTCGAAATCTTTTTTGAAATGTTCCGTGTTTAACGCCAATGCATCAAGAATGCTATTGATTTAATTCTAATGTTCGCACATATTACTTGTTAGTCTATATCCTGTGCATGTTCGTCGCTGCAAATTGCAACGTTCGAATTTTTTCAAGGGATTTCGGGGTTCTCGCAATAACATCTGGAATGTTATTGTGTTTATTTCGAATATTTTGTATTTACTTTTTAATCAAATGGATTCTGCATATAGGTCTCTGTAACTTTGAATTTCCGACACTCCCTAAGGATATCTGGTTTTGCTAAAACGTACCTAAAACGACCTTTGATTTAGTTCAGACGATTTCCCGTGTAAACAACAGCATCATTTGTCGTTTTTATAGGTCGTTCCAGATCCCAAGTTTCTAAATATTGGAACAACTCTGAATGTGCACAGCTCTTTTAACGATATTGTGCTTAGAAATTATGTTTATGTCCTTAACCCTTAGTTATATGTGTTGTGATTGTAGGTATCTGCATATACAAGATTCCGACATCCCTCAAAAGTTGTAACGTTTACGCAAAAATATCTACAACGATACTTGATTTTGTTATGATGATTCCCATGTAACAACTACCGTCATAGGTGTGGTTGTATGCTTTTGCAAATTTCAAGTTTGGAGATCCTTTTGTTAATTTCCGTGTTTAGCGGCAACGCATCTAGGATGCCATTGTTTCTTATTTTAACGTTAGCAAATATAACCCGCTATCCCATATCCCATGGATGTACGTCGGTGCAAGCTTGAATGTTGGACAATTTTTGAATTGCGCTCTATGGAAACTTCTGTGGAACGATATATCCTATACTTGGAATATTCTTCTTGTAACCACCCATCTTATGTGTTATGGGATGTAAGTCGCTCCAAATTTCAACTTTGGAAGTTATTGTAGGGATTCCGCGTTCGTCGGAAAGTATCTGGAATGATGTTTTGTGTAATTCTGATATTTTCCTATTTAAATATTGGACCCATTTATTGTGCATATAGGTCGCTGTAACTTTGAATAAACGACATTCTTCCTCGTTTTTCACAAACGTATCTAGAGCGATATACTATTTAATTGTGATGTTTTCCCCATGTAACTACTAGCGACATATAGTTTCCCTGTTCGCTTCAGGATTTTTTGAGTTTCTTGATCTTTCTGAAATGTTTCCTGTTTAGCTCCAACGAATCTCGGATGCTTCTTATTCTAAGCGTTCGCAAATATAACATGCCGTCCCATACCCTGTTTATCCACTTCTGCAAATTTCATTTTTCGAAATTTTTCTATTTATTCCACGTCTCACGCAAAAGTATCTTCGATACTATTTTGTTTACTTCGTATATTTTTCGATTTAAATATTGGTCACATACGTTGTGCATATAGTTCGCTGTAACTTTGAATTTCCGATATATTTCAAACGATTCCTCAGTTTTCGCAAACGTGCCAGGAACGATTTTTTTAAAATCTTATCTATTTTCCGTAACCTTTAGCGTCATGTGGTGTTGCTCAAGGTCGCTTTAAATTTCAACTTACGTAGTTTTGTTGAAACGTTCTGCTTTTTTTCGGGCCCTTTTTCGAATCATATTTTATTAATTTGGAATGCTTTCCTATATTACCTTTATTGTCGTATGCTATATATCGGGCTCGCTGAAATATTAATTTTTACATCTTTAAATGTTCCTTGTTTTACGCGAACCCATTTAGAATGATTATTCTTTTATTTCCAATGTTCTCCAGTATAATTTGCTCGCCCGCCCCTGTGAATTTCAATTTTCGAGAAATTTGAAGTGATCCGTGCTTTCTGGAAACTTACCTGGAACGATATTGTATTTAGTTGAAAAATTTTCCTTTTAAGCACTCATCTTATGTAATGTTGGATCCATGTCGCTGCAAGTTTCAACTTCGCCTTTTTTTAAACAAGGATTCCGTGTATCTCGCAAATATATCTTGAACGATATTTTGTTTAGTTTGGATATTTTCCCATAAAAATTTTGATCGCATCTATTGTGCATGTAGGTCGCTGTAACCTTAATAAACGACATTTAAAGTATTCCTCTTTTCGCAGACGTATCTAGAGAGATCCTTTTTTTAGTTGTGATGTCTTCCTACGTAACCACCAGCGTCATGTTGTGTGATTGTCCGTTTCTGCAAATTTCAAGTTTCGAAATCTTTTTTAAATGTTCCGTGTTTAACGTCATGCATCTAGAATACTACTGATTTAATTCTTGTGTTCGCACTTATTAGTTGTTATTCTATATCCTGTGTATGTTCGCCGTTGCAAATGTCAATGTTCAAAATTTTCCGCGTTTCGGGAAAATTACTTGGAACGGTATTTTATTTACTGTGAATATTTTCTTTTAGCAACCATCTTGTGTCCTGTGGGGTGTAAGTCGCTGCAAATTGCAATATTCAAACTATTTCAAGGGATTTCGCGTTTCTCGCCATGACATCTGGAATGGTATTGTGTTTAGTTCGGATATTTTGTATTTACTTTTTGATCAAATGGATTGTGCATGTAGGTCGCTGTAACTTTGAATTTCCGATACTCTTAAAGGATTTTAGATATTGCGGAAACGTACCTAAAACGACATTTGGTTTAGTTCAGACGATTTCCCATGTAAACAACAGCAATATTTGTCGTTTTTATAGGTCTTTGCAGCTCCTAAACTTTGATATATTGGAACAGCTCCGAATGTGCAGAGTTCCTCTACTGAAATTATGCTTAGAAATTATGATTATCTTTTTAAACCTGAGTAGTTCCTGTTGTGATTGTAGGTTGCTGTATATACAAGTTTTCAACATCCCTCAAAGAATTTAACGTTTACGCAAAAATATCTACAACGATACTTGATTTACTTGTGATGATTCCCATGTAACAACTACCGTCATAGGTGTGGTTGTATGCTTTTGCAAATTTCAAGTTTGGAGATCCTTTTGACAGTTTCCGTGTTTAGCGGCAACGCATCTAGGATGCCATTGTTTCTTATTTCAACGTTAGCAAATATAACCCGCTATCCCATATCCCATGGATGTACGTCGGTGCAAGCTTGAATGTTGGACAATTTTTGAATTGCGTTCTATGGAAACTTCTGTGGAACGATATATCCTATACTTGGAATATTCTTCTTGTAACCACCCATCTTATGTGGTATGGGATGTAAGTCGCTCCAAATTTCAACTTTGGAAGTTATTGTAGGGATTCCTCGTTCGTCGGAAAGTATCTGGAATGATGTTTTGTGTAATTCTGATGTTTTCCTATTTAAATATTGGACCCATTTATTGTGCATATAGGTCGATGTAACTTTGAATAAACGACATTCTTCCTCGTTTTTCACAAACGTATCTAGAGCGATATGCTATTTAATTGTGATGTTTTGCCCATGTAACTACTAGCGACATATAGTTTCCCTGCTCGCTTCAGGATTTTTTGAGTTTCTTGATCTTTCTGAAATGTTTCCTTTTTAGCTCCAACGAATCTCGGATGCTTCTTATTCTAAGCGTTCGCAAATATAACATGCCGTCCCATACCCTGTTTATCCACTTCTGCAAATTTCATTTTTCGAAATTTTTCTATTTATTCCACGTCTCACGCAAAAGTATCTTCGATACTATTTTGTTTACTTCGTATATTTTTCGATTTAAATATTGGTCACATACGTTGTGCATATAGTTCGCTGTAACTTTGAATTTCCGATATATTTCAAACGATTCCTCGGTTTTCGCAAACGTGCCAGGAACGATTTTTTTAAAATCTTATCTATTTTCCGTAACCTTTAGCGTCATGTGGTGTTGCTCAAGGTCGCTTTAAATTTCAACTTACGTAGTTTTGTTGAAACGTTCTGCTTTTTTTCGGGCCCTTTTTCGAATCATATTTTATTAATTTGGAATGCTTTCCTATATTACCTTTATTGTCGTATGCTATATATCGGGCTCGCTGAAATATTAATTTTTACATCTTTAAATGTTTCTTGTTTTACGCGAACCCATTTAGAATGATTATTCTTTTATTTCCAATGTTCTCCAGTATAATTTGCTCGCCCGCCCCTGTGAATTTCAATTTTCGAGAAATTTGAAGTGATCTGTGTTTTCTGGAAACTTATCTGGAACGATATTGTATTTAGTTGAAAAATTTTCCTTTTAAGCACTCATCTTATGTAATGTTGGATGCATGTCGCTGCAAGTTTCAACTTCGCCATTTTTTTAGACAAGGATTCCGTGTATCTCGCAAATATATCTTGAGCGATATTTTGTTTAGTTTGGATATTTTCCCATAAAAATTTTGATCGCATCTATTGTGCATGTAGGTCGCTGTAACCTTAATAAACGACATTTAAAGTATTCCTCTTTTCGCAGACGTATCTAGAGAGATCCTTTTTTTAGTTGTGATGTCTTCCTACGTAACCACCAGCGTCATGTTGTGTGATTGTCCGTTTCTGCAAATTTCAAGTTTCGAAATCTTTTTTAAATGTTCCGTGTTTAACGTCATGCATCTAGAATACTACTGATTTAATTCTTGTGTTCGCACTTATTAGTTGTTATTCTATATTCTGTGTATGTTCGCCGTTGCAAATGTCAATGTTCAAAATTTTCCGCGTTTCGGGAAAATTACTTGGAATGTTTTTTTATTTACTGTGAATATTTTCTTTTAGCAACCATCTTGTGTCCTGTGGGGTGTAAGTCGCTGCAAATTGCAATATTCGAACTATTTCAAGGGATTTCGCGTTTCTCGCAATGACATGTGGAATGGTATTGTGTTTAGTTCGGATATTTTGTATTTACTTTTTGATCAAATGGATTGTGCATGTAGGTCGCTGTAACTTTGAATTTCCGATACTCTTAAAGGATTTTAGATATTGCGGAAACGTACCTAAAACGACATTTGGTTTAGTTCAGACGATTTCCCATGTAAACAACAGCAATATTTGTCGTTTTTATAGGTCTTTGCAGCTCCTAAACTTTGATATATTGGAACAGCTCCGAATGTGAACAGTTCCTCTACTGAAATTGTGCTTAGAAATTATGATTATCTTTTTAAACCTGAGTAGTTCCTGTTGTGATTGTAGGTTGCTGTATATACAAGTTTCCAACATCCCTCAAAGAATTTAACGTTTACGCAAAAATATCTACAACGATACTTGATTTACTTGTGATGATTCCCATGTAACAACTACCGTCATAGGTGTGGTTGTATGCTTTTGCAAATTTCAAGTTTGGAGATCCTTTTCACAATTTCCGTGTTTAGCGGCAACGCATCTAGAATGCCACTCTTTCCTGTTTTAACGTTGGCCATTATAACCTGCTATCCCATATCCCGTGGATGTACGTCGGTGCAAGCTTGAATGTTCGACAATTTTGGAATTGTTGCGTTCTATACAAACTTCTGTGGAACGAAATATCCTTTACGTGCAATATTCTTCTTGTAACCACCCATCTTATGTGTTATGGGATGTAAGTCGCTGCAAATTTTAAATTTGGAAGTTATTCTAGAGATATCGCGTTTGTCGGAAAATATCTGGAATGATGTTTTGCGTAATTCGGATATTTTCCTATTTAAATTTTGGACCCATTTATTGTGCATGAAGGTCGCTGTAAGTTTGAATAAACGACATTCTTGCTCGTTTTTCACAAACGTATCTAGAGTGATATAGTATTTAATTGTGATCTTTTTCCCTTGTATCCACTAGCCACATATAGCATCGTTCTTCGCTGCAGGAAATTTGAATTTTCTAGAAGATTTTTAAAGGTTTCCCTTTTAGCGCGAACGCATCTAGGATGCTTTTTGTTCTAAACGTTCGCTAATATAAACTGCTATCCCATAACCTGTTTATGTACTTCGCTGCAAATTTCAATTTTGAAATTTTTTATATGGATTCCACGTTTCTCTTTTCTACTTCGTATATTTTTCCAATTAAATATTGGACACATACGTTGTGCATATAGGTCGTTGTAATTTTGAATTTCAGATATTTTTCAAACGATTAATCACTTTTCGCAAACGGGCCTACAACGATATTTTATTTAATTTTTATCATTGGCCACGTAACCACTAGCGGCATGTAGTTTTGGTGAAGGATGCCTTAAATTTCATGTTAGGGAGACTTGTAAATGTCCCGGTTTTTCCGGGGACCTTTTCGAATTCATATTGTATTAAGTTGGAAAGCTACCTTTCTTAAGTTAGTTCTAACGTTGTTCGGTAAAGTTTGCTGTCTCTTATCCTCTGTCCGTACGCCTCTGCAAACTTCAATTTTTCAAAATGTTTGAAGTGATACGTGTTTTCCGCAAACTTATCTGGAACGATATTATATAAAGATGAAACATTTTCCTTTAAAGCACGTATCTTATGTGATTTGGGATGTATGTCGCTGCAAATTTCAACTTTCGACACTTTTTAAGGGATTCCGTGTTTCTCGCAAATGTTTCTTTAATGATATTTTTTTTTTAGTTCGGATATTTTCCCATTTAAATTTTGGTCCCATCTATTGTGCATGTAGGTCGCTGTAACCTTAATAAACGACATTTAAAGGATTCCTCTTTTCGCAAGCTTATCTAGAGTGATCTCTTTTTAGAGGTAATGTCTTCCTACGTAACCACCAGCGTCATGTTGTGTGATTGTACGTTTCTCCAAATTTAAAGTTTCGAAATCTTTTTTGAAATGTTCCGTGTTTAACCCCAATGCATTAAAAATGCTATTCTTTTAATTCTAATGTTCGCACATATTACTTGTTAGTCTATATCTTGTGCATGTTCGTCGCTGCAAATTGCAACTTTCGAATTTTTTCAAGGGATTTCGGGGTTCTCGCAATAACATCTGAAATGGTATTGTGTTTATTTCGAATATTTTGCATTTACTTTTTAATCAAATGGATTGTTCATATAGTTCACTGTAACTTTGAATTTCCGACACTCTTAAAGGATTTCTGGTTTTGCTAAAACGTACCTAAAACGACCTTTGATTTAGTTCAGACGATTTCCCGTGTAAACAACAGCATCATTTGTCGTTTTTATAGGTCGTTCCAGATCCCAAGTTTCCAAATATTGGAACAGCTCCGAATATGCACAGCTCTTCTAACGATATTGTGCTTAGAAATTATGATTATATCCTTAACCCTTAGTTATATGTGTTGTGATTGTAGGTATATGCATATACAAGTTTCCGACATCCCTCAAAAGATTCCACGTTTACGCAAAAATATCTACAACGATACTTGATTTAGTTGTGATGATTCCCGTGTAACAACTAGCGTCATTGGGGTGGTTGTATGCGTTTGCAAATTTCAAGTTTGGAGATCTTTTGGACAATTTCCGAGTTTAGCGGCAACGCATCTAGAATGCCATTGTTTCTTATTTTATCGTTAGCAAATATAACCCGCTATCCCATTTCCCGTGGATGTACGTCGGTGCAAGCTTCAATGATGGACAATTTTTGAATTGCTTTCTATGGAAACTTCTGTGGAACGATATATCCTATACTTGGAATATTCTTCTTGTAACCACCCATCTTATGTGTTATGGGATTAAAGTCGCTTAAATTTCAATTTTGGAAGTTATTGTAGGGATTCCGCGTTTGTCGGAAAATATCTGGAATGACGTTTTCTGTAGTTCGGATATTTTCCTATTTAAACTTTGGATCCATCTTAATATTGTCCTCCCATCTGCGCCTTGGTCTTCCTAATTGTCGTTTTCCCATTGGTCTTCCTGTCAAGACTTTGAAAGCGTTTCTACTTTCTTCCATTCTAGCTACATGACCCGCCCACCTAAGCCTTCTAGACTCAACGATCCTAGCAATGTTGGGTAAACCATATAAATTATGTAGTTCCTCGTTGTGAAGTTTCCGCCGTTCCCCATTCTCGTTCCTCTTTGGTCTTAATATTCGTCTCAGGATCTTGTTCTCAAATACTTTCAGTCTATGTTCTTCCCTCAGAGTAAGTGACCATATTTCGCAGACATACAAAACAACAGACATTATTATCGTTTTGTATATTTTAAGCTTCAAATTCCTTGAGAGAGTTCGCGATGACAGGAGATTTTGAACCGAATAGTAACACGAATTCCCTGCTTTTAGTCGACATTTAATTTCTCCGTGAATATGATTTTCCTCTGTCAATATTGGTCGTAGATATTTGAAACTATCCACTTTATCAAAAGTATTATTTAATATTTTAACGCATCCATAATTTGCTGTATTCCAGTCCCGACTCACTTCCATGTATTTAGTTTTCTCTGCATTTACTTCTAAACCCATGTCCCTGCAAGCGTTTAATAAGATCTCTGCATTTCTTTCTATGGTTCTCCTATCATCACCTATTAAATTTACATCATCATCATATGCCATAACTTGGTGAATACCGTTCAACTGTAGGCCCTGGTTGCTATCTTTGATTTTCCTTATAGCGTATTCCAGAACGAAGTTAAATAATAATGGCGACAACGCATCTCCTTGTTTCAGGCCATTTTCGACGTGAAAGCTCGTGGACAAAAATTTTCCTACCCGGACTTTACTTTGGGATTTATTTAAACATATCTTAATTAATCTAATTAGCTTTCTCGGTATTCCAAGTTCTGTAAGAACGTTGTATAATGTTTCTCTCCTAACCGAATCGTACGCCTTTCTAAAATTAATAAATAGTTGATGTACCGGAGTATTGTATTCCCTTTTTTTTGGGGGGGGGGAGTATTTGGCGAATGGTAAATATTTGGTCGATAGTTGATCGATTTCGTCTAAATCCGCACTGATAATCTCCAATAATTTCATCTGCGTATGGGGTCAGTCTTGCCAATAGAATATTTGAAAGCATTTTATAGAATGTTGACAGAAGAGAAATGCCTCGATAATTATTACAGTCAGTTTTGTCGCCTTTCTTGTGAATTGGAACAATGATTGATTCTTTCCACTCTTGTGGCAATTCTTCCTTGTTCCAGATAAGGAGAATGAGTTCTGTATCTTGTTCCACAATTTTTTATAATGATATTGATTTTAATTCGGATGTTTTCCCATGTAACTATTAGTCTCATGTACTTTGGGTGTAGGTCGCTGGAAATTTCACGTTTTGAAATTTTTCAGTTTTCGGCTTGTTTGGAATATGAATTTATAAGAATATTTTTTGAGATATTCTCCGATGTAACCGTTAGTCTCGTTTGCAATGGATGTAGATCGCTTCAAACTTCAAATTTCGAAATCTTTCGAATAATATCCCACGTTACACAAAAATATTATGTATTTGGTATAGTTTGGATATTTTGCGATGTAACCATTAGTCACATCTGCTGTAAATTTAGGTCGTGGAAAATTTCAATTTTTGATAATATTCGAAGTTTTCTACATTTTGTTTAGTTATGACGTTTTATTTAGTTCTGATATTTTCCCATGTAACCACTAGTGTCATGTTCTGTTTCTTGCAAATTAATTTTCAAATTTTTGGAAGTGATCCGCGCTTTTTTCAAAGGTATTTAAAGTAATACTGGGTTTATGTCGGATGTTATTTCATGTAACCAGTAATCTCGTGTGCTGTGTATGTGGGTCGCAGCAAACTTCAAGTTTCTAAATTTTCTTTAAAACGTTCTGTCTTTTTCGGGACGTATCTGGAATGATATTTAATTCAGTTTAGATGGTTTCCTATGTAACTATTTGTCTCATATGCTCTGTATATAGGTCGCAGCAAATTTCAATGTTCGATTTTTTTCTAAGTGTCTCGCAAGTTGCACGAAAATATTTATAATGAGGTAGTGTTTAATTCGATTGTTTTCCTATGTAACCATTAGTCATATGTACTGTAAATATAGGTCGCTGCATATTTCGAGTTTCGACAATATTCGAAGTGTTCCTTGTTTTCCGCAAACGTATCTAGAACGATATTTGATTTATTTAAAATATTTTCTCATTTTAGCACAAGATTCATGGGCTGTGGAGTAAATTACTGCAATTTCAACTTTCGAAATTTTTCAAAGGGTTCTGCGTTTTTCTCAAACGTTTGGAGAATGAGATTAGGTGTAAATGTGATGTTTTTCAATGTAACAAGTGGTCTCATTTACTGTGTGTGTAGGTCACTGCAAATTTCAAGTTTGGAAATTTTCAAAGGGTTCTGCGTTTTCAAAGATATTTGGAATGATATTGTATTCAGGTTGACTTTTTCTATTCAACCAATACTCTCATATGCTGCTTACGTAGATCGCTGGAAATTTGAAGTTTCAAAATCTTTCGAAGGGTTTCGCATGTTGCAAAAAAGTATTTAGAATGATATTGGATTTATTTCGGATGTTTTCCAGTGTAACCACTAATCACATGTGCTGTGAATTCAAACTTCTATTTTCAGTATTTTTCGAACCGTTCCGTGTTTTTCGCAACGGTATTCAGAATATTGTGTTTGGTTCGGACGTTTTCCTATGTAACCATTAGTTACGTGCTGTGAAAGTAGCTCGCTTCAAATTTCAAATTTCGACATCTTTGGAAGGTTCCATTTAATTGAAATGTTTTTCCATGTAACTACCAGTGTCATGTGGTGTGCTTGTAGATCACTGCAAATTTCAAACTTCGATATTTTTCGGAGGGTTCCCCACGTTGCACAAAAGTATATATAATGATATGGGGTTTCCTTCCGATATTTTGCGATGTAATCATTAGTCACATCTGTTGTGAATTAGGTCGTTGCAAATTTCAATTTTAGACAATTTTCGAAGTGTTCCTCGGTTTTAGCAAACGTATCTGAAAGATATTTGATTTAGTTCGGACATTTTCTCATCTAATCACTAGTCTCATGTGCTATGGGTGTAAGTCGGTACAAGTTTCAATTTTCAATTTTTTACAATGTGTTCCGCGTTTTCCGTAAATACATCAGGAACGATATTTGATTTAGTTGGGATATTTCCCATGTAACCACTAGTGTCATGTGGTATTGTTGTAGTTCGCTGCAAATTTCAGGCTTCGATTTTTTTTCTGAAGGCTTTCAAGTTTTTCTCATACTTACCTAGAATGATGTTGAGTTTAGTTCGAATGTTTGCCTATGTAACTAGTTGTCTCATATACTGTGTGTTTAGGTTGGAGCACATTTGATTTTGGAGGTTTTCTAGAAGAGTTACACATTTTGAGCAGACGTACGTAGAATTGTATTGTGTGTAGTTGGGGTGCTTTCCGATGTGACCAGTGGTCTCACGTGCTGTGTATATAAGTCGATGCAAATTTATTTTTAAATTTTCCGAAGGGTTCCATGCGTTTCGAAAGGTATTTAGAATGATATTATTGGGTTTATTTGGGATGTTTTCAAATGTAACCAGTGGTTTCACGTGATGTGTATCTAGGTCGCTGGAAATTTGAAGTTCAGAAATTTTTTCGAAGGCTTCCGCATGTTGCAAAGAAGTATTTAGAATTATATTGGGTTTACTTCGGATGTTTTCCGAAGTAACAATTAGTCACATGTGCTCTGTATGTAGGTCGCTGCAATTTTCAACTTATCCAGAATGATATTGGGGTCAACATATCTATCGTTGAAATGTTGTAGAGAAGTGGTTAAAGACATTATTATTTGGGTACGACCCAGGCCTGGACAGACTTATGGCTGTATTTTTTTATGATTAGTGTTTGGTGCATCTACAAGACAATTTCCTTCTAGCGTTCATTATACTGCTAGGTATACATAGTTCTTAAATGCGTTTTCATTCTTCTGGAATGTATTTCAACTATCCATATGTTTTCCCATGAAGTTATTAGTACCATGTGGTTACGGAAGTAGCTTGTTGCAAATTTAATGTTTCAAATTTTTGCGAAGACTACAGCGTTCTCCGCGAACATATGTACAATGACATTCGCTGTTTCCACATATCTGCCGTAGAAAGGTTCTCTGCAGTGGCTAAAGACATTACTTTTGACTGCGACCCAGACAGAGATAGACTCATGAGTATTTTGGGTGAAATACTTAGAATGCAGTGTATGTAAAAAAAATCTTTTTTTAGCGTTCAGTTTCGTGCCTCGTATATTGTTGATATGTACTATAAGTCTTGGTAGGATTAATGTTAACTATTCTCATGTTTTACAATGTAATTAATAGTCCCGTTCGTTTGTGGAAGTAGATTGTTGCAAATTTTAAGTTTCGAAATTTTGCGAAGTCCATCGCGTTGTCCTCAAACTTGCCTAAAATTCTGTAGTTCGAGTGTCTGTCGTAGAAGTATGTAGAGTAATGTTTTTTGAGACGATCCAAATATGAATGGACACACAATTATGTAGTGTGAGATACTTGTCGTTCAGTGCATCTGCAAGATAACTTCCTTCTATCGTGCGTTGAACTGCTATCTGTATTTTTTAAAATACATTATCAGTCTTCTGGATTAATTTTAGCTATCGGTATATTTCCCCATGAGATCAGTTTTCCTATGTGCTTGCAGTAGTAGCTCTTTGCATATTTAAAGTTTTCGAATTTTCGCGTTTTCCGCAAACGTGTTTCCGCATGTCTACAGTAGAAAAGGCGGAATATATGTGGACATATTTAAAATTTTTCTTGTTGAGATATTCTGTTACTTAGATTGGCACAGTATGTTTCCTGAAGAGCTGTGAAAATGGTGATTTTGAGGCATAGTCATTGACGAGTGCAGGACAAGGAGGACAGAGAAATTACCTGACTCAACGAAGACCTTATGAAAAGTTTTGATAGGTATTACAAGTTATTTTTAGGGGTTACTTCCTGAACATCCTTACTTTAGATGCATGCACCCATAAAACGACAGTTTTACCATTTCCTTCTGTGATGTACGCAAGGGGAGGTTTTGGGGGTTTACTGCTTGAGCGAGATATCATGGTAAAATAAGCACTATAAACATATATAATAATAAAGTCACACTTGTTCTAAAAGAATACTAGATATGTTCTCGGAAGCCCTTGTATATTTCTAGAAGAACCACTGTACGTCTAAGAGACAACTGATTCTTTAGAGAATAATATCACTGCAGATTTTGAGAAGAATACACTCTTATAGCGAAGTAATTTGTGTAACATAGGTTTATATTAAATTATTCAAATGGTAATTTAATGAAGCTTTCTATTACTCAAACAGTAATTCAATAATTTAAATATTTCTGTCTGCATTTGAAACATTCTTTTCTTTTTCCAGAAGTTTTAATTTCTTTCTCTTTTTTCTTTTTTTATCTTTGTTTTAAGGTTAAGGAATAATATCTCAAAAACAATAATGCCGTTATAAAATACACTGTTGTCACCATTTATTTCTGACATATTCCACTTTACTTCAAAAATCAAAGAAGTTACAGATTTTTGCTTTCCTAAATTTATCATTGGGACCACTGTACGATGGCCTTGCATGAACTTGTTTGAGGGTCAGTGAGGAATGCCGTCTGGGCCGAGGACTCGATGCTACTGAAGTTTCCGGATCGCCATCTGGACTTATGGGGGAGTAGCAAGGACTACCAGTGATAGTTAATTATAGATATGCGTCTATAGGCATTGTCATGAACTGCTAACAGCAAATGCGATGGGATTGGAGTGGCGTTAGTTTGGAGCTTGGAGTCCTGGGCCAAGTGCCGTGTTATCATGGGCTGGCCATCGGCTTCTTCCTTGTTCCTGGTCATTGATGCCAAGTGCTGAGACTTTTGTTATTAGAGAAGTTGTTTGCTAAGGGAAGCTAGGTAAGGGCAGTATAGAAAAGAGGAAGAGCTTCAGCTTTGTATCACAGTTTTGAAATGATAATTTTGCGTCTTCCAGGAGGTGGTTTGATAATCCAGTAAACAGGTGGAGATTATCCTCAGCGCTTCATGGTGCAATATTTTTGGCACGAGCTGGCAGTGGTTAGAAGTTAGAACCATAGCGGATCACAATACCACAATATCATTAATAGTTTATCAGCAGGTGCAGAGCGATCAGTCGAACGGTTCGGAATGTTCCGGTTTATAAAATGACGCACATCAAGATGTCAGTGTGCCGGTGCTCCGTCCCATTGAAAGATGAAGTTGCGAGCATCAAATTCACTTGTAAAAAGAGTTATAATTCCATTATATCAAAGTATGTTTTGTTATTTTCCATAGACCTTTGCACGATAAGTTGCACAAAGCACATTGATCTTAGGAATATTGCGGACGTTTTTACCGTAAACTATGTAGCTGGCTTCGTAGAGAGAAGTCTAGTAGGAAAAGGTACGGAATTCTTAGACGGTAAGATTTTCATAGAAGGAAAGCGAACATTTTGAGCACGTCACACATGAGCCTCCAAGTAAAATGGATAATTATCTACGCGTTTTGTTTAGTAGGCTTCTGCTACGTGGTCTTAATTGGATATATAATTTTCTTGCCCCCGACCTTGCTTCATACATTTTAAGTTATACTTTGTTTACTGAGACATTGTTAATATGTGCTTCCATTTTCTGATGTATGTGACGACATCATGGTAGTGTTGTGAAGATTCATTTGGTTTAGCGTAGGCGATATTTCATAAAAATGATTTTGTTATGTTTAAGCGTGGTCTTGTCCAGGAGAGCTGATAGATTTCTTCCATTCTCTATGTTATGCGTGTTGTTGTTTATTCGTTTCAAGTGCCATTGATTCGTGCCAGCAATGGAGAGTGGTAACCGTGCAGTTTTTCTGTTTTCAAGTACGCAATTTTACATTACTGTCTGTTAACTTTTATCACGTTTAACATATCAAGATGACTGAATTCCAACATAGTAGCTTAAACATTATGCTATTCTGCCCCTAAAGAAAATATCACACATATGCTCCCATTAAAACATTACCTTCGTTATTTTCTAGCCAAACATTTCTGCTATGGAACTGTCGTAAAAAAATTCCCTTGTAAAGCTGTTTATCAAATTCTACCATAGGAATAGTCAGTGGTGTCCAGTAATATACACTTCAAAGACTTGAGACATTATCGTTTTATTTTAGTATGTTACGTAAATAGATGCTTAAAATTAATTTGCGAATGTTTTGATGTAAGGGTATTATTTCTTTTTGAGCACGTGTTTCAAGATAAAGGACATGATAATTCATTACGTGCTTGAGAAATGTTTATATTACTGAACTTCATAAGTTATGCATAGAACAACATTTGTGTCCATGGCCAACTTACATTAATTTCGTCAGTTTTAATTACGAAATAGTACTACCAGTGTTTATTCCTGTAATGTCTACATCATTCTCATAGTCAATAGTCGCATATTTTCTTAGAGTAGCAAAACTTGGAAAAAATTGAATAATGAAATAAGTCATAACTCTTGGCTAATTGTTGTTTTCGTTGATCATTAATTTCATTTGGATACATCTCTTAGTTTAATATTTAAGATTGCGATAGCTTTAAATTACCTACATTTATTTTATTAAATTATTCTTTGAATTTATTGGTGTCACTGTTATTTATCTCGTATGTTCTTTTGTTTGCATAGGATTGAACACCTCTTATCTTAAGCCATATTTGAACAATTGATTCCTTTTTAACAATGCACCAAATATTGTTTTCTGAGGACTGTAACGCTGATCTTCGTCTCGAAAATACATAAACGTCCTCTGCAGCAAGGATGCTATAAAGTAGAGAATCTGCCCACATGTATCTTCATCCTATTAACCAATGAAGCCAAAAAAAAAAAAGCCGAGCATTAGCACGCCTAATTGGCTACTCTCGTTTCCACCATGAATGTTGGCTCAAAATATTGCGATCTTATGGGGGGGGGGGGAGCGGGCAGAGTGGGAGTGGCGAAACTGTAACGCATGGCTTCACAATTTTGTTATATAGGCAGATTCTCTATTTTATAACATCCTTGCTTTGCATGGTTCCGAGAATATGTCCACGTAAAGAGAAGTGAGTTACCAGGTTCTTTGAAAACGACTTACCACGAACACTGAAAAGAATGTGTTGTAAATGTGATAGGATGCTTAAAAATGCACACTAATAGTGTTTACACTTTCTGTGTACAATATAATTTAATTTTAGCATGAAATAGTGTAACTATATATAGGCTATATATTATTAATTTTTTAAATAGAAACGTACATTAAAATAAAAACTTGTATTGCGTTATTTAACGTACATTATGTAAATTTTGTTACATAAATAAAATCATGAAAATTTATGTATGTGTTAATATTAAAATATCATCATCTGCTGGACAGTTGGTCGCTAAATTTTATTTTCCGCTGTAGATATTTTTCTTCTTTTTAAACTGCAAACGTCTTAGTCTATAATTCTGTTCTATAAACACACAATTATATTCATTAATACGCATACAAGGAGAGTTTGAAAAGTTTCTGGCATAATATGGAAAAGGTCAGATATATTAGTGCTGTTTGAGTATGTGGTAAAGTGATTCCTGTATGTACTTCAGTTGCGACTTGAACACCGTAATGTAAATACTGTTTCCATGTTGCAAGTTAAGTGAATAATTGCGTAACGAAATATGGAACCTTATGAACTCATGTGTCGCCACTGCATTGACTGGTGCTTGGTTTCTGGATCGTGGTTGTGGACTCACGTTTCATCAGCAGTCACCAAACGGCTAAAAAATCGGAGGACTCACGTTTAAAATGGGTCAACATTGCGCGTGGAGTAATTACACGTCATTTCTGATCGGTGCTAAACTCCTTTGAGACCTACTTTGCTGAACTTTCTCATTCCTGGTTTATCACTAACAATATAATGAACACACTCCAGAGATATCTTTACCATCTCTGCAATCCTCTTTAGGCCAATTCATATGTCTGAAAGCATCGCCTCGTTCCCTGAATCAATTTTCTCGATGGTTATTGCAGTTTTGGATCTTCCTGAACGCTCCCTCTCGTTAGCTGATGTTTTCTCTCTCCTGAAGTCAGCAACCCGCTCCTTGATTGGCCTATATGAAGGACTTTTGCTCACTCATGGTGTCCTGTAATTCACCGTTAATCTCCTTGGTATTTATACCCTTTGAGAGAAAGATATTTGATTAATGACATCTACTCCTGCTAGGTGAGTTCCATATTTTCCTGCGATTTCACTCAGTCTACAACGACAAAAAGAGTATTTTCACCACCATAATTATATAAATGTTTTGAGGTTGAGAATAAAATATTCGTTTCCAATTTTCTTTCCTTTCTGTTCCTCAGTGCACACACATATATAGGGCGAACCCGAAAGATGTGGATAAACTTTGGGAGGTGATGCCTGAGATAGAACCAAGTGAAAAGGCCCCCTTGAATTTTATCCAATACTGCTGCCTAAAAGATATACTGAGTTGCCTATTTGAAATCCAAACTCGACTCCTGAAAATTGGAACTGAACTTAAAGATGTTGACAAACTTCAGGAGGTAATACGTAATACCACTACAAAAAGAAAGATCCTATGAATACAAGCATAAGGTTTGCATCATTTCGGAGACAGAGGCGGCTTGGTCTTGATCTACAGATCAAATGCTTTTTATGAAACCAGGAGAGAATGAGCCATAGACGCCTGAAGGCCGTAAATAAAATTAAAACTTCAAATGGAATCGAGGGTAATTCGCTGAAAGTTTCGAGTTTAATAGCTGGTTTATTAACAGGACTGATATGGTCTGTGTTGCTAAGTGGACAGAGTGTGAGATTCTCATTTGAGTGTGAGGTTTGTGGTTCGATTCTAAGTCTGGATTTATAGTTATTTTTTCATGGAATTCAGCATTGTAAATTATGTCCGCGATTTCTAAAGAAAGAGATTTATCCCATAATTGGAGAAAAGACCAAGACAGAGAGAGGCGGCAAGGGGAAAATACACAGACTGTTTATTCTTAATCGTTAAAATTTCATTTATTCCCATGTTTTTCGCTCGTTTCTTTCCTTCTTTTCTCCTCTTGTTTCTCTCTCTCCATGATGCATATTATTATTTTCTTTTTCTTTGCATTAATTCTTATCTCTTAGATCTTAACGTGAATGGATACCTGTCTATCTCGTATTTCTCTTAGTGATGCGGAACTACTAATTCCTTCTTACTCCAAATGAGGAGCTCCAAAGCAAAAAGCGCTGAGTCCATAATAAAAAAAAAGAAAGAAAAATCAGGAGAGCAGAAAAACTAATAGCTCCGAAACTGTCACGGACTTACGTATACTTTTAATATTTTAATTAAAGTTGATATGGCATGCTTACAAAAATCAGTTTTTCAGTAATAGTCGAGTTATTATTAAAAACATTTTGGATAAACTGCATTTTGATGAGAACACACCGACAAATGATGTAACTGAGCCTCCATAAATGAAATACAAAAATACATTTGAGCATATTTTATTTACAATGCTACAAATAATAGTGCATGAGACATGTAGGAGTACAATTCTCTCTCGCTCTCTCTCTCTCTCTCTCTCTCTCTGTATGCGAATATTTAGAGTTACACGACATAGAACGAACATACATGCTACAAATTGAAAACAGTGACCTTCTGCTATAAGAATACATACACATTAATATGCTCTGCAGTAATTTG
Source organism: Thermobia domestica (assembly GCF_964235325.1). Taxonomy (NCBI): domain Eukaryota; kingdom Metazoa; phylum Arthropoda; class Insecta; order Zygentoma; family Lepismatidae; genus Thermobia; species Thermobia domestica. Next base: position 286,488,218 of record NC_137459.1, read on the forward strand.
CTCTCAATTTCGTGTTGTGTTTCAAACGATACCTACTTCGGCTTCCAAGTAGTCGCATTCGGACAGAATTTCGTTTTGAGTACAACGTGCAGACTGTGCATCCAGTGCGTCAATATAGAAATGCAGCACAGGTTCACGTCTCCAGTGATCTCCGTTTTCTTTTCTTTTCTTTCTTTCTTTTTTTTAAATAGAAGATTTGCAATGTCAGCTTTCTTTGCATTGCTGATTTGACTTTCCAGCTAGTGCGTCTGGTACACTAAGAACTTTCATCCCTCGTTTCAGTGGTGACACATACTGTTTAGAAAGGTCGTCAAAATTTTACGTTGTTCCATTTTGAAAACAACCCCGGGACGTCCTTGGTGCAAAGCTTTCTTCAGGAAAACACGTTTCATGTCTCTGATACTTGTTTTTTTCTTCTTTTTTTACTTTATTTATTTATTTTATTTTATTTTTTTAAAGGTAATTGCCTAAAGCTTTCACATCCCTCAAATGCCAGTTGACGCCTAGAACTTACCCAGTCCTAATTGCGCGGTACATTGCAGTGCAACTGTCAGGGTTCAAAATTTTGAAATGTTTTCGGGAAGACTTTTCTAACACCCCAAACAATCGGTCGGCCGGAAGATGGGAATGCCCTCGCAGTGGAAAGTGCATAGTAATGTTCTTGAGAGAAGAAGATCTTCGCAAAAACCAAGTGATTAAGGCATGTACAACAAGTCTGTTTCTATTTTGACCGCTTCATCCGTCCGAAAAAATCAAATGGACTTTGTAGAAGCGTCAAACTATCGCCGTACAGATGCCAAGTGATGTCAACAACGTTCCTAACCACATGAGACTCATTCATACTGATAACACGTGAAACAACTTGTGAGCCGATGTGACTAGTTTCCTGCATTTTCAAATAGCGCGTACTGTTCCGGACAACACGGTGGATATAGCGCTTTCTTCATCAAATGCTGTGTTTTATGCAGTGGCATAGTGATTTTAGAACCGAATGGGTAGCACAGGTCGCTTCAGCGCTGGCAATTTATAGAATATCCGCATCAAAAGGCACATCGTCCGCGGATGAACTTAGCGCGTTTTGCTTTGGAGCTGCTTAAATGGAGGAATCTCCTGGCATGTCATGTTTTGGGGCATATCTGTACTGTCATGTTGGCTGTCTATCAGGCGTACAGTGAAACAATTCTCCTGGAGAAAAGAGCTATCATTTCTTGTAATTCAAACCTATATTTAATATTGTTTCTCACTGTACAAGGCTCTGCACTATGGCTCCTCTAGCCACAATTTCTGCAAATACCAGTCATCACGTTTGAATGTGCCCGAAGTGTTACTGTTGACTTTTAAAGTACCGGAGGTAGTAAGAAAATATGTATGACCTTTAAGGTGATAAAGATTGAACATATTTCGAGAACGTAGACAAACTGAACGTAAGAATCGACTGAATTGGAGACAGTTCAGCTGACTTACTTTTGACCCGAGCTACTTTTGTGATATGTTGATCAACTAACTCTTAATTTGATCGTTTCAGAGTCTTCGGATTAGAAAAAAAATCCCAACATGAAAGTACTTCGTGGCTAATACTGAGTAAATGATGGCCTTCTACAGAGACACAAAGCGATCAAATGCTGTCCAATTTCAGTAGCTTGTAAGTTTGCTTTTCACTGACGGCTTTTACAAAGACAATGTCATTTTCAAGTTTTCGTATGTGCTTAATTTGCCCGAAAGTAGAAGTGACGACTATTGACAATGAAAAGGGATAAACCCTTGAGTCAGCTCTGACGGTCAGGTTTGGTATCGCAACTATTAACAGTTTCTTTGTCTTTCATCACAAGATAGCAAACTATTGGAATCACGATACTTAGCTTTCCCACTTTATATACTTGAATTAAATCAGCAGTCCCCAGTTCTTGAATTTTAGACTTTTTGCGGGCAATAGAGAATGGAAAACAGTGTGTGGTCGCCGCAATACCGCACATGAGTTTTCACTGGGGGAACTTTTGCCACTTCCTTTTGCAATCCCCTTGGCACGCTTTTCCCTTAGAGTTAGCGTGGAAATAATGTGTTCAAGGAGAATGTGCAGTACAAGGAAGCCATTCTCCTCATCACCAAAGAAATGGCCTCGGGAAGGCAAAATATTGAACAAAAAGAAAAATGTACTATAAGAACGAGTCATAAATGTTGCAATATTCTGGTACACAACAAACCTGTATTTATTACAGTGCAATGAAAACTGGTTAACATTCAAAATATAGCCCCTAATTTTAGACTGTCTGCAGCTCCGTCCTGCCTGTTACTCGATACCACGTCTTGTCCTTAAGGGAGAACGAGATCAGTCTCTGCTGTTTCCACCTTCTACTGGTTGGTGAAGCATCATCATTTCAGGAAGTCCGCCGTGCATTGAAACAAATAGTAATCGGAAGGGGCGAGGTCAGAACTAGGTGCTGGTGTAGCATCAGTTCGATGCCATCAAGTTCCTGAATCTTTTGTTGCATTTATTGAGCTGAATGTGATTTTACGTTCTGTTGTAACAGGACGCGCTTTCCGTCCACCAGTACAGGATATTCTTGACGTAGTGCAGCATACATCCGTTAGAACTGTTCGGAATAAAGTTTGGCATTCATGATCTGACCGTTAGTAATTAACTCGATCTGAATTGCCTATCGTAGTTCAACTACACACAGAACATGGCTTTATGCTCGAAACGGATATGTTTGACGATTGGTTCTGGACGTTGGTCCGTGCTTAACCACTGTTTTTGTATATTCGAATCTCGGGAAAACACCCATTCTTCGTCACATGTGGCAATCCGTTTCAGGAAACACATCACGTGAATTTTGGAACAGTTGTCGGCACACATCTACAGTAGGGGTGGCCAGAAAATTTTCGATCCGGTTATTCGTTTTCAAAATACTCGGTGCCAGAACCAATGAGATTCAGGTATTCGTTCGTAGAACGAAGAATCAGGTACCGGCTCCAGAATCGAGAATTATTACCCGGATCGAGAACCGAAAATCGGGTACCTGAGTTCAAATCCGAGGATGAGGCATCCGAAATCGAAAATGAAATGAAATGAAATTTTTGAGTTTTACGTCCCACGATTATGCCGGTTAGGCTAAAGGAGACGGTGATGATGAGAGATTAATGAAATGGTGGAATGAAGAAAGTGGGGGAAACGGGAGAACCTCGAGAAAACCCACGCACACGGTGTTCGTCCACCACAAAGTTCACTTGGTGGGAGCAGGTTTCATCCGAAATCGAGAACTGAATATCGCGAAAGGTGTTCAAACTTCAATGAAGAAATACAAATTTAAAAATGCACTTGTTTCACCAACATACTATTTCTTTCGCTAAAATTGGCATTGCAAAGCAAAGCTTAGAGAATAAAATCTTATTGAAATGAATAGTGGGAGCTGATCAAATGTATTGACCATGATTTTTGGTACCTAATGTTGCCCACGAGATGAGAAATGTTTCGTTTGAAAGCGAAACGAGAAGTATATTTTCAAATTGGAAACGAAACTATTTGATTTGATTGATTTGATTTTGAGTTTAGCGTCCCTTTCAGCAGGTAGGCTATATGAGACGTGGACCTACAGCTTAACGTGAGATACAAACAAGGCTCCCGCAGGAAATCGAACCCAGGTGTCCCATGTCAAAGGCGTGTACGCTGACCCCTTAGTCACGAGGGAGCTCGATCGAGACGAGACGACAAATTTCTCGAGATTTGTGGATAACATTAACTCACACAAGTGTCCGGTCTCAAACACTAAATGTTACATCTTACATGGTTCATAATATAAAATTTATAAAGTGATAAAGTTATTGTACGAACACAATAAAGAGCATTTGTCAATGTTTAAAGATACGCAAGTCATTTCACAATGTACTTCAATGAAAAATATTATTTAAATGTTGTTACATCACACCGTTCGTGGAGCTCTCATGACCGAAGTTATTCTGGTAACTTCTATATGAATGAAACAAAAAATGAGGTCGGAAATTTCTACTTCAATTTACAAAACCAGTTAAGACAAGAAATACTCTCCGAGAATCGAAACGAGATGATAAAACCTCAGTTCTCGTTTCGTCTCTTCTCGTGGGCAACCTTATACCACTGTTGTTGGAGTGGAGTGCTTTGCTATGAGGAAAGTCATAAGCAAAAAGTCGTTTATGGCATTTATGTTTAATCACTTTTCTCTCAGAAACTACAATACAGTTTTCTTTTTCTTCTACTGGCATCTTTCTTCTCTATACTGAGCCGGGTGTTTCCCAACAGGAGCTCTATCTCATGTACTATAGGGCAAATTTAAAGAATTAATTCTGCTGGAATGTCCCATTAACTATAGGATATCCCATACTAGTTTTAAATATAGAAGATTTAAAACTTATGACCGTTTCTTGTATTAAATGACATACTCGAGTGAATCTGTGCGCAAGAAAATGCTATTTGATTTTCCTAGTTTACGTAATTCTCACACTTAACATCGAGGCTTCCATTTCAGAAACACTTTCTAGTGTGAGGAAGTTAGTTGTGTGAATAATAATATATATAAAGAATTGTTTTAATGAACGGACAGAATACTTGAAAGTGCTGTTTAATACGTACCGGAACTTCGGAATGTAATTATGTACAATACGCAATTATTACAATACTGACTCATGACATTTTCCAAGTTTCTTCAGTAGGGAGTCTAAGTAGAACTACTTCATCTTCGGCAGTATAGGACGTTTCTTCAACCGATGTTCTGTTCGTATATAAAGAATGCCGCCTTCAACGTGTGGTCGCTCGTGCCATAAATAAATTATCGTCGGAGGGATCTTGTGGATCAACACCCCCGATAACTAAATGGCCAACCAGATCCCTCATTTCAAACAATTGACAATCGCTTGTTAACTCCACGTGGAGTTTTAGTTGCCCAATTCCAAATGCTGTTCTTTAAGTTAGTTCTCGATTCCCTGTTCCCAAGACCACTTCCTTGTTCTTACATTGCCTGACATCTGTTTCATATTAGCCGTAGTATTGGGAAGAAAGAACAGACACAGTGGGTGTTAAGACACAGTGGGTTGCAACCCCTCAAATGTAGTCAAAAGATGGATGGAGGGAGGAAGGGATGTTGTAAAAATCGGCATAGGAACTTAAAAGAAATTTGTCAAACTGCACTCCAATTGAGTGAATACACCATAAGAATATATTGCGGCTCAGCTAATGTTGTTGGATACAAAGCTCCAATGTGCTTCCAAGCCCCTAATACTTTTAGTTGTTTTGAAATTGGTTTTGGAATAAAAACATACAACACACAACAGTGTTTTTTACCACTCGTATCTTTCTTAAAGTTCTTCCAAATTACGCTTTCCTGGTGGCAAATGCAATTGCACTTAACAACGGTAACAGTTGTAAAAATTTTTATTTGATAGATCTGCATGTAGTTTCTGCAGTGGTTTCGTTTGTTTTCAAGTTACTGTCAACAGAGTCCAGTGAATTCATTGTTTGCTACGATTTGACTTCTGTTGGCTAAAAAGCCGAAATCAAGGAAAGTATTTATTGACAATCACTTAAAACGAAACAAATCGAACTACGAGGAAATTTTTGAAGGCAGGTGCTTTTCGTAACATTCCAGTTCCTTCTGTGGGGAATTCTTCATCTTCTAGACCCTCAATAGCAAATGCAAAACAAATGACCTACCCAGTATTTTTGACACTTTTTTGTTGTTTGTTTGTTTCGATGACAACTCACTCCATTGCCACATTTTCTTCGTAGGACTACAAATTAGCTAGCTATTTATCTGCAATAATTATGTTAATTTTTGATGGCATCACCATGAACTCCGCATGCGATAAACTGACAGGTTCTTATTAGTTTCGCCACACACTTTCTGAAATGTAAGTTACTGAACAAAATAAATAAATAAAATGAATGTCCTATAGTAAGCTAAGCATGGGCAGATGTTACAGTAACACAAATCTGAATAATATTCAGTTATTCGGCATGCTCCCTGATCCGATTTTCATTTTAAAATTGAAGACTTCTAGTAGATTTTTAGACTATAATCATACATTATTTTCGACGCAGTGTGTGTCTGGATCCGAAAAGCGGGTATCTGAGTCCAAAACCCAGAATCGAATACCCGGTTCCAGAACTAAGAAATGGGTACCCAGATCCATCATTACCTGGGACCCAGGTATTTCAGGATCCGGTTCTGGTCATCCCTAATGCGCTCTTCTCTGGGCCTTAGCTGGTGGTTTTCCCAAATTGGTGAAGATGATGCACTGCAATGGACTGGGATATACCGGGTTAGTTTGACAATCGTCATGTGCTATTGGATGGATTTTCGCAATGTCGTGTCGTATGACCTCAGAATCTGTTACCGTTGAGTGGCCGTACCGGACCTTGGCTGAACTTCCACATTTTTACAATCTACACGAAATTTCTGGAGCGAATTAGTTGAAGTGCTGTGGTTCACTGCACCTTCCACTTTCGCATGACAAATGTTCTGATTTGTTGCTGCAACATTATGCCAGAGTTCTAATCCATAGAGTAACAGTTCACATATCAAATGTTGTTGAGCACTTCATGTCACTGCCGCTGAAAACTGACTAAAAATAGTGACGGAGTGGTGGCCTCCGTGTTAAATAGTTCGCTTGCTACACTACCTTTTGAGCCAGTTTAACTTTGTATTATCCGCCTGTTGATCGGGTTTTGGAATTATTGACTCACTTCTGAAACAGACCAAAAGATAGCTCACACCTGATCAGACAATACGGAAAGCTTTCAGTGTGGATTTATTCTTTTTTTTTTATGCTTTAACCTGTTTGTTTCTCGATACAGTATAGCGGACAATACAAACACTGAACATAGAGAATAGGAAGCCAAGATGAGTACATGTCCACCTTAGTTGGAGGAAGACACATATTGCTCATCCTTTGCCCTGACTCTCGAGTCCAGCAGAGAGATTATCAACTGAGAGGGCAGCCAAAGTACATGGAAACAAGATTGTAATAAATGAATGCAAAATTGAACCGTTCTCTTAGTCCCAGCCCTTCTCCACAATGAAGGACCTTGCCTCTGCTTGAAGTTATCACGAGATGAGATTAAGTAGCTAATAGAAAAAAAATAATAGTATAGAAGTACAATTTATTGAAATAGAAACAACAGTAATAATGAAATATCATTATATAGTGACATATCAACAGAAGAAGCTTCTTTTAGTCCATTAAATGTGTTTGAATATACAGTTAGCGTGGTTGAAATAAAAACAGGAGGACATTAATCAAGTTAGAAATACAATACTTTTATTTATTTATTTATTTATTTATTTTGGTAACACAAAGGGATGCAGGTAACAGCAGAAAATCGATACTTGAGGAACATTCGATATCAAATTTTCTTGAGTATCTAGTATATTAAAGAAAGTTTTGTAGGTTTACTTGAAAATTACAGTTTAACTTATATTCTCCGTACCTTTAAATTCTCTTATTAATATGTCTCCAGTTATCAAACTTCTTGGCCTTGACTAATTTTTCGCTTATATCTGAATTTGAAAAGCATTATTTTCTTAGACTTTTCTAGTAAAAGAGTAACTTCGAAACTTTAAAGGAGTATGTACTATAAGGTATGAACACAAATTTATTTCTTAGTGTTGTTGTTTATTGAATACAACTTTCAGTTCTTCCTATAATAGTTTGTACCTCTTAAGTTGCCTTTTGATTTTATTAAGATAGTGTAATACTTTACTTCCGGAAGAATAATGTAAGTCAACGTGGACTAGATTATTTTATGATAGAGCAGACTTTGTAAAATTGACATTATTTGTACAATTTTAAAGTGATTATTTTCCTTTTTTTCTGTTGTTGAAAAATCAATCCCTTACGTATATTTCGAAAATTTGGTCATTCTGTTTAGAAAAAGATCTTAAGATATTTCATCTCGTATTATTTATGAGCTGTATAATGTACCAAAGCTTCCAGTCTTGGTACTTACTCAACAGAAAGAATTTGTACTATTGATTTTATCAGACTGATTGTGATTCATTCTGCTCACTTGCTTATTTGGTTCTTGTCGTGGGTAGCGGATAAAGTAAAATTCCCCTTTCTTAGTGTCATAAATTCCCCTTTTTGAGTCATAAATTTTAGTAATCCCCTCCAAAATAGAGAAATTCAACGCGCTTCTAAAGAACAATATTCCTGTGTTGAATATAAGTGGATACCAAGAAATTGTGAAATTAGTTTAAACTTTTGATGGCAAGATAATTGCGGATTTTTGATATTTTGATTTTCAGCCATTTATAAATCATCATCTATCTGATTCCTAACTATAATCATCATTGATAGTGTTTTGTAGCTTGATAACGTTTGTTTACATGATGTTCACGTTCGATATTTACGTATCAGCCTTCGTAAATACTGTAATTTAAGAAAATTTCTTGAACTGCTGTCGCTCACTTGATAATCGTTTTTCGCTGCAGCATAGAACAATCACTTTGATCCTAAAATGTGAGCCTGGTAGTGGACCAATTCTGTGTGCATTTTTCGGAAAGACCCATTTTCCTAATTTATGAATTCACTAATTATTTCGTCGTCATTTATCATAATCTCAATTAGCGTAATACAGAATCACAGAACAGAATATTACATAAAATAAGACAAAAATTTTCTTGAGTTTTGAATATACAGTATGTTGTAAATATTTATGTATTAGTTGCCATGAAAGTCTTGCTGTTTTAATATTTGTAATAGGCCTAATCATCATATTTAACCTTTGTCATATTTAATTTGGGAATAACTTTCCTGTTCAAAAATTTGGCTCGTTTTAGAGTAAGTTTACACCTAAATAATACAAAATTAAAATGTGATTTCTTTTGTAACAATTATATCGAGTAGTAATTAAATTACACATATCTTTACAAAAAATAATGGATTATTATTTTCCAAACTTGAACAACACACATTATCTTTAACTAGTCATAATTGTTAGAACAATGCAGAGGTAAAAATATTTCTTTTCGTATTTCGCGTCAGAGATGTATTCTAATTTAACAATATCACATATACTCCAAACGGACCAATTAAATAACTTGTGCTTTTGTGCATAGAGTAACTTTCAAGCCTTGTCAGTCAACTGTTTGAAATGGTAAGTATTTCCATAATATAGAATGTATTCAAGATGCTTCCCAAGTTCTGGTCCCTCTGGTGATAAAGGGAAGATATTACGGTGTCACTGGATGTCCTTGGATGGGAAATTTAATTTCTCTTGCGCACCATCATCTTTTGTCTGAAAGTAGATTTTTCAATTAATAACGGAAAGGTAAACAATTTTAATATGATTTACACACAAATCTTAAACATTATTTTCAGCTAATATCTTTGTTCCAGTAGTGTATATTTATCCTCAGTTTACAAATTTTCCGAAAAGAATTGAGTTGTTAATTGGTTGGGTTGATTGATTTAACGTTCCTTTTCAGTATCCTACGTCTCCAAACTGAGTCAGAATCATATGTACTTCCTACAAGTAAACCAGGATCTCGTGGGACAAAAAGCAAGAACGTTAGACTTAGCTATCGAGGAATTCTGTAAAACAATCGTGTTTTTGTTAAGAGAAACTCCAATTAAGTCAACGGCAAACAGTGAAATTTAGATTTCCCAATTAATAATATTTGATAATATATTTAAGCTAAATAATTCGTCAAATATTTTGTCAACTCTAAAGTGTTTCAGAGCTCGCTCCCTCGTGACTATATGGTTAGCGTGACCTGGATTCGATTCCCGAGTTGTTCATGTGGTTCGAATTACACGTTAAGATGTTAAGCTGTAAGTCCGCGTCTCATGTAGCCTCGGTGCTATAATGTACGTTAGGTTGTAATCAATCAAATAATCAAGATATTCGAAACGAAATATGGAAAAGGATGAAGAAACAACAAATCTGTTAGTTGGAACGCAAAAGGAAACGAGTAAGTATTGGGGAAAGCAGAGGAAAAAATAAGAATATTGCAGACAAAACAGGAGATTAATGATTAGAACGTTATTTGAAAAAAGTGTAGATGATGTGGTAGAAAGGAAATAAGGAAAGGGAAAATATTGCAATTGATTGATGCCATTAAAATAGATAATTCCCTTGTCGTGACGGGTCTTTTGTCTTTTTATCTGGGATCAGTAATGCATCTAATTAAAAAAACTATGTCAAAACCATCATGATGGATGCTCTAAAGAAAACCTTGGAAAATGTTGGGATGTATGCCGTACGCGACGCATAGAGGCTTCGCCCAAGTCCTGTGAGAAATGTGCAGGGGCTACCGAGTCGTGAACGGGCTCGGTTAGAGAAGCTAGTCCATGTAAGGGTAAGAGTGAGGACACTTAATGTCGGGATAATGAGTGTGCGAGGAAGAGAGATTGCAGATCGGATGGAAAGAAGAAGGTTGGGAGAGGCTGAGTAAGAAATAAGATAGAAAGATAATAAGGCAAGAATGCTAAGAGACGGCATATATATATATACAAGAGCTATGATCCAGTAAGAAGTAGTGTGGGATTAACACGCTAAATTTCTGTTACGGTTGAATTATACCAGGGTTCATCCTTAAGCCCGTACCTCTTCAGCGTTGCCATAAATGTTATAACTCAAGATGTGAGGGATGAAGCTTCCTAGTATATGATGTTTGTCGACGGTATTGTACTGTGTAATACAAATGAGGAAGAGGCTGAAGGAAAAGTAGACAGTTGGAGAGTCTTTAAAGATAGAGGTCTAAAAATTAGTAAAAATATAACGGAACATAATCGAATTCAACGGAGAAGGAAATGGGAAATAAGGATACAAAAGAACGATTAAATGAAGAACGATTAAAATTGTAAATACCTAGGCTCATATGTTGCCAAAAACGGTGACTTGGACTTGGAAATAAGACACATAATGCAAGAGGGAAGGCGAAATCGGAAGAAGGTATGTAGCGTTCTGTGTGACTACAAAATCTTGGTAAACAATAAAGGGATGATTTACAAAACATTAGTTAGGCCAGCATTGAGATACGTAGCAGAAACATGGTCAATAAAAAAGCACAAGAAAAAAGGTTGAATGTTACCGAAATCAGAATGCTACGCTGCATGTGTGAAATAACAAGAAGAGACAGAATAAAGAATGAGGCAGTAAAGCGAACAATCAAGGTTATAGGGATATTTAAGAAGATCCAACAAAGAAGAATGAAATGGTATGGCCATCTCATAAGAACGAACAACTATGTGGCCAGAAGAGAGATAGCAATGAAATTAGATAAGAAGCAAGATAGAGGGACAACAAGAAGGAAACGGATGGATATGGTTAAGAATGACTTCAAGGAGAAAGGTCTAACAGGGAACGCCGATTTATGAAGAAGACTCGTCGACCACACATAAGTAAGAAGAAACGAAGAGAAAGAAGAAGAAGAAGTAATGCGTGGAAACTTCTTCTTTGCACCAACCAGTTACGGCAAATCCAAGTACTACTTTTGGGTAACAAATATTATAGCCATTGTCTATTCACTTGAGTGGACAATTTATCAACTCACCTTGTTAGAGAGTAAAATACCTATGCAAAAATAGACTTAAAGTGTCTAAAACATTGAATTGCTTCCAGAAATTTGCTCTCAGGAATTGGAATTGCGAAGTTCCTTTTGAGAAATAGTTAAGTAATAGAAGCCAAACGATGGAAAAATTAAATTAAAAAATCAACAGTGAACTCGGAATTTGTTATTAGGAATATATATAAATCAAGAAATTTTATAATTAAAAATATGTACTTAAATTGACTATACATTATTAGATCTACTAATAAGTGATGCTGTAATATGAAAGTGTCTCAACAATACAGAAAACTTACCACTGTTCCTTTGAACTCCATTATTTCAGTCTGTAAATAAATGCAAGAAAAAATAAATGTTAATATTTGCCTTGAAAATTAACTGACATATTGCACAAAAGTATTTTTTGGACATACTTGCTTGATACTTTATGTTGCGTGTTAGAGTGATAAATGACTGCATATCATACATCAAATATGGAATATTGATTATAATTTATTCAAGCAGATGTGTATATATAGAGTGTGACAAAAAGGTACGGCAAAATTTCACGGATGGATTCCTTATGGGTAGACAAGCAAAAAAGTTCATATGACCTTATGTCGGGAAATGCATCGTTACAGAGTTACGGCCATTGAGCCACCTGACGGTGTGAAATAATCACATTATGGTCGCCTTCCAATGTGACTCAATTTAAACCTCAATAACTCAGCCCCTAATTAAGCTAGGAAGATAATTTTGGTATCAATGTGATCCTGAAGGACGAAGCTTTCCGCCTATATGCATTTTATGCACGTGAGGAGCACCACGGCGAACGAGGGACAGTAAAATAATAATTTTTCGTTTTTTGCATCAGAATTTTGGGAATGACATATGCACAAATGCATATCAGCGGCAAGCTTTGTCCTTCAGGAACACATTGATATCAAAATTATCTTCCTAGCCTAATTAGGGGCTGAGTTATTGAGGTTTAAATTGAGTCACATTGATGGACGACCAAAATGTGACTATTTCACACCGTCAGGCGGCTCAATGGCCGTAACTCTGTAACGATGCATTTCCCGCATATGGTCATATGAACTTTTTTGTTTGTCTACCCATAAGGAATCTACCCTTGAAATTTTGCCGTACCTCTTTGTTACACCCTGTATAAAATTCTGCAAGTTGTAAATATAATCTATATGGTCCAATTTCTCAAAACTACTAGCCTTGTAATACTAGTGTAAAACTTTTCAAAATGAAACATTTTACAATTGTATGAAACCATAACAAACTAGATATGTTAGCTTTAGTATTTAGAAAAGACTTACTATTATTCTAGTGTTTCTACTTCAGGATATTTTACGACTTGTAAAGCACATATTGCAATACTAGTAGCTTTAAGAAATAGACCCTACTAAGCTAGAAACATAATCAGCGTGTTTTTTACTTCTGTAATAAATAAGCAATACTTTACATGTAAGTCAATATACTCGTGTATTAGTATATATTCTTCTGAAAAAACGCTTCAATTACCTTTCCCCTTATAGATTTGAACTTATTGAGGAAGCCCAAAGAGCGATCTGCTTGCATGAATTGTACTTCTTCTTCTTCCCCATCAATTAGGGCACAGCTTTCAGCTGGAGGTAATTCTTCATCTCCTTCCCCATCCCTACTTCCAGATGACTGAACTAATTTCATATATTTGTACTCAAGACGTTGTGTTTTCTTCCAAAAGTGAAGCATTAGTCCACATAAGAAGACAGCTGCAGATATTGCCGCATATATCAGCAACTATAATAATAGTAATAAAAATACATTATTCAGTTACTCTATCCAATATTCTTTTAACTAACAAACAGAAGCAAATGTTATAGACATGTGTTGCCCCTTTCCATCAATGTTACTTATATTGTTTTTAACTGCTAATGTTAAAGGAACACTTCGGATAAAGTGTCACGTAATACGTTTGCTTCAAAAGTGAATCTTATTACCAAACAATTGAAAATTTCAAAAGGAAATAAATTAACTTTGAAAAATGTATAGCATACATAATCATAAAATTACCTTACGAATTTATATGAAAAATCAATGTTTCACTACCGGCACATCTCTAAAATTTAGTGTTCATTTGTCTCCTGTTAAAAAAAAAAAAAAAAAAAAAGTCAGACGGAAACTATCATTTCTCTAAAATGCATTCTGTAATAGGAATTTTTGTATGTTTTGCAAAGAAACTATAAAAATGAGGAAAATATAAATTCAACCACGGTCTTTTTCAGTATATACCTTTCTATTTTCTTTTTCAATTAAACTTAGTAGCAAATATCCCCTTGCATACATACCTGCCACAGGAAAGGAATGTACGTTTTACAAGGAATGCTCTTTGATGTTGGCATATCTGAAGGCATAAAACAATGAGCTGAAGGCAAGTAATGAACAGACTGCATACCATTAACACATTCTCCTTTGACCATACTGTAGAGAAAAATAAACTATAGTTGTATCGTCTATATTTAAACTGTAGAAATACAATTTTTGTGTGTATATATAAACTTTTCTTTTTCCCTTTTTTTATAAATTATTTTATAAATCTGAGTAACTGTAAAACATAGTAGCAATAAAACAAATATATAATGTGACTAACCAATACGGAACAATAATACTAAAGGAAAATAGCTCCTGATTTCGGATATAAAGGACTAGAAGGTCCAAAAAGGACTGCCAAGAAATGACAAAACAACAAAGTAGTATCATTTTCAATAATATGGCTTACACTAAAATATCATTCTCTTTTCACTCCGACTATACTTTTTTCTTTCTCTGTTTTCTTTCTTTTTATTTACTTTCCTTACTAGTTAAAAACAAAAGAGTTTCTTTGTACATTATAAAACTATGAAGAATTCCAAATTCAATATCGAAAGGAGGAGTGACAGATCTACACTTCTGGCTACTTTTGGCGTCAATAAAGGAATTGGGACAGAGGTGGAATCTGTCCTTGATACACTGAATCAAGATCAAAAGCCATTTATCGCTATCTCTTACCATTTTTGCTCTAAGATCTAACATTAATTCATGTCCTATGAGAAACATTGAAACCGGAAGTGTTGGTTTCAATGAGGGCTAAGAGTTGAGATGGAGACTATTCTCGAGACGCTGGACCCGTATTAAGAAACATTTCTCGCTATATTTTACTATCTGCTCTATGAGGGTCCAATATTGAAACCTTAACTGCTACATATTATCAATCTACTACATGATATGTATGTACTTGAAGTTGTGCAGATTAATTGAGCTATCTCAAGCCAAACCGAATTATCTACATTTTTGTGCTGACGGAATATAGTCCTTTAAGGAAACAGTGGCACCTTGACACGAACTGCTGCCAAAAATAAATATTGTAGATAAAAATAGCTGCCTTTGTTATTTTACATCCACGTGAAACAGGAAAACAAATAATTACACTCAGTGATAATATCATTCTTGAAATCAGAATGCACTAACTACATTTTCGCCGATTTGTGTGTTTAAGCATCAAATTATTTACGTTTCACGTATTTCACACCGAATCTTATGCTACATCAAACTAAGTGTAGAAATTGATGCAACAGTCACATGAAGCTCATTTTCAAAGGAGAGCAGCTCGTGTGAAGTAGTCATTGTTTCCATAAGGACCAATTTCCCACAGCATTCAGAAAAAAGCTTGTTCAAACGGCTCAATTTTTGTTGGGCAAGAAGAAAAAGTTATTAAGAATTAAAATTTCGACAAAATTAATCTGTTTGGTCATTATTAATGCTTTTGAGCAGATTAAGAGAATACAAAAGTAACGACTTAAAAAAAAAAACTCCCTTATAGTAAAATAGAGTAAAGTAGCATATGTTAGCGTATAGCATATAGAGTATAGTAGTGTAAATTATCGTACAGCAGTGTAGGTTAAAGAAATGTAGAAATATAATAGGGAAGAATAGTGTAGAGTATAAAGGAATTTAGACATTCTACTCACTGGTTAAACATGTATAAAATAGACACTGTACACTAGCTTTGTACTAATCTAATTCGCTTTCCTGCAGGGCAACTTAGCGAAGGTGGATATGAACGTATACGAGGATTTGTAACGTTAGTGTGATACTTTCTGGATACATGGAGATTCTATAATCTTGTAGTATGTGTTATGGTTTCTTGTTATATAGTAAAAGCGGTGACACGAAATATTGTTGGTTGGTTTGATTTTAGTTTAACGTCTATTTTGAGCTGCAAGGCTGTGTGAGATGGGACCCTATTGTTTGAAATGAGCTCCAAACCAGTGCTTAGGTTTGCATTCTGGGTAACTACTTCCACAAAAAATCAAACCCAAGACCAAACACACACCACGAGGAGGTACTATGATACATTATTAACAAATAATATGTCACGCTATTACTCTAATATAATAACCCACTCATCATACAAGGATATAGGATCTCCACATCTGCAGAAAGTGCCATGCCAATTCCCTAGCACAGAAAAAATATCGTGAACCCTCTTCATCATCATGCAAACCAGCTTTCCCAAATATTGAGCAGTCTATTTTCATTATGCCTATATATGTATGTATTAGAAAATGAAATGAAATCTTTGAGTTTTACGTCCCACGGTTATGCCGGTTAGGCTAAAGGAGACGGTGATGATGAGAGATGAGTGAAATGGTGGAATGAAGAAAGTGGGAGGAAACGGGAGAACCCCGAGAAAACCCACGAGCACGGTGTTTGTCCACCACAAAGTTCACTTGGCGGGGGCTGGAATCGAACCCGGGACCCCAAGCACCAGAGGTGAACGCTCTACCACTGAGCCACCGCGCCCCCATGTATGTATTAGAATCTTACATTCATAGTATGAAAAGTAGTTTTACAAAGAACTCTGCAATTCATTCTTATAACACAGATTATCAGATAAATTCATATTAATAGTGTAACCATATTGATATACAGGTTGTATGATAAATCACTTCTTACTTTTAAATCACTGTAACTTTTTTCATGAAATGATTTTTATGAAAGGTTTTTTTTTCATTTTATTTTATTTTAGAAAATGCATTTGAGGTTTTATTTGACTTTTCTTTTTCAAATTTCACATTATTACCAGCACTCTCAACATATTTCCTTAAACGAGTGATACATTCACCACTACTGCTTAGGGAAAGTTTTCTGGAACGTTGCTGATCATGTCGGCTATTGTTGCTTCCAGTTCATCCAAGTTGGTTTTCTCTTATAAACATCCTCCTCAGCTAACCCCAGAGGAAAAATCAAGTACACTAAATATGGACTGCAGGTCGATCATTCATGTGCACCACGTCTCCGATTCCAACAACCTGGCAACTTATCACACAGTCATTCGCAGACCTCGTTATCATAATGTGCGGACGCACCATCGTGCATAAACAGAAGCTGTGATTTTTTCCACTGTGAAATTAAGGGCCACACACAGGTTATAACCATATCCAGAAATCTTTCGCCGTTCATTGGTTTCGTACAAAAATATGAGCAAATTGAGCTAACTAAGAATTAGTTATATTTATTTGTACTTTTTGGCTGTTGTCGCTGACAACAACGGATATGCGTATACAAGTGTCAGGACGATATATTAAGTTTACTACTATGGTGTTGTGGCTATCAAATTATTTCATTATTTTATTTTATTTTATTTTATTTATTTTTGTTTTGCTGGATTAAATATGACTGGATGAATTTAATGCACATTTGTAGCTTATGAAATAAAACTAGTTAGTTCTGTAAAATTTTTAGGTGTACATATATCAGCAAATTTAAAATGGGATTATCATATAGAAAAAATTGCGAATAGGTTAAGAAAAATGTGTTTTGCCGTACAAACCATCAAAAATACTATAAACCGAAATACAGCAAAAATATTATATTACTGCTCATTTGAATCTATATTAAGATATGGATTAATATTTTGGGGAAATACTGTAAAAAGTAGAGATATTTTTGTTCTTCAAAAAAGAGTTGTACGAATCCTAGCTGATGTAGGACCCCGAGAGTCCTGTAGGAAATATTTTAAAGAACTAGCTATACTACCTTTACCATGTTTGTATATATATTGCTTAATAGAATTTGTAAGATCCAATCTAAATGAGTACACAACAAACGGTGACGTGCATGGATACAACACAAGAAAAAAGACTAATTTTCATCCACCAAACCATAGAACAGCAATGTATGAAAAGGGAGTAAAATATGCTGGTATTATGCTATACAATAAGTTACCAAACAAATTAAAGGTAATCAAGTCTGTTACATTAAAAAGAAAATTAAAAGAATACCTATTGTCACATTGCTTCTATACAATAGATGAATATAATCAATTAAATAGTCACAATGTATATAGTAGTAGCAAAGTAACAAGATAGGTTCATTTATGTATAAGATATGCTGCAGTATTGGTATAATGATATTTCAAATTACTGTAATGTATAAAAGTATGAATTATGTTTAACAAATGTGTGTAATATATGTACTGCATCTATTAATCATGACGAATCCCATGTACTATCGGAAAATTATTTCCAAGTTTGTACAGAATGGAGGATAAATAAAATGAAAATGAAAATGAATGAAAATGAATGACTAATGGATTATAAATAAATACAAACTACAAACTCAATCCTGAAGTACATATTCTACTTCCTGCCATTTGTTTGACTGAACAGCACGCAAAACTCCAATATCTATTATTATTACTATTATTATTATTATTATTATTATTATTATTATTATTATTATTATTATTATTATTATTATTATTATTATTATTATTATTATTATTATTATTATTATTAAGTTTTGCATGTCAATAGGTGGTTTATGGACTTTTGGAAATTTCCTTGCTAACACAGGGTAATCATTTATGTTTACTTCAAACCGCTGGACGTAACGGCACAAAATTTGATATATTGGGACTTCTTGTTTCAGAGAATACGAATCTCTTTACTTTCCCAATTCAATGTTGATGAGCAGAAGGCAAAGAAATGATTGTGGCTCAAAATATTTACAACGCTGAAACACAGAAAAAATTGGTAGTAATGTACAAAATATGTTCAATTTTCTTTCTTCGAACAAGGCACTTTGTGTTCCAATGCACATAATTTGGGTAATATTAATTAATGTGAAGGATGAGCTTACAAATGTGTAACGTTACTTTATATATCATCATTTCTCATTATAAATCATTTGTATTTCCTGTGCCTTTATGAAGCTTTCACAAGAAAGTCTTAGACATGTTTCTGGTGTGCCGAACTTAACGTTTACAAATACCCATGCAGAATCCATAACCAGCAATCCATATGTTTTTGAGGAACTTGTACTTGGCTTCGAATATTGAAGACAAACAGTAAGAGAACGTTCTTAGATTTACGTTTATTTATTTTTTTTTCTTTTTAAAAATGGAAAAGAAGTTATTTGCAATATTGTGATCTCCCTCGTGATCTGATTCGATTGGACCACAAATAGTGGTATCCGAAATCTTAATGTAAATTGTTTTGTCGACATACTACTTTCTGTTATTACAACTTGCTTACTAAGAGCCACTTAGCGAAGTGCAAAATAACATTTATGTTACTGTGCAAATTTCGTTGCACCTTTCGAACAGTTGGCATATACAAATATTGCTTGTTCATGATTGTTTTCTAGTAAAATAAATAAAAAAAAGAGTACTGCTCATTCTTAGGAGTAACAATTGATTGTAATATCATTTGGGAGAAACATAAATAATCTTGTTTCTAAATTGTCACCTCTGCTTTGCAATAAGAACAATAAGGAAAAACTAAATCTACCAACCGCTACCTTTCATCTAGTATTAAAATTTGGTATCATATTTTGGGGTAATTGTAGTAATTGGGGTAGTAGTAATTGTGGTAGTTGGGGTAATTGCTTTTAAATTTAAAAGTAAAAAAGTGGTCAGGATTTTATGTCGAAAAAATAAAGGAACTTCCTGTTCAATTCCTGCAAGTGTTTAAAGATCTTGGTATTTTACCACTACACAGTTTATATATGTAACATGTAATACTATATGCAAAGCTCAATGGTGAGTGAAGATTTCAAATTAAATAAAGATTTACATGCGATTTACATGCGTAGAAGAAATTATTTCTACATTGATGAACATAAAAGTAGCATATATCAAAAAGATGTAACATATACGGGCAAGAAATTGTACAATATATTACCCACTTTAACCCATAATATACCTAAATTCTAAAAAATCGAATTCACTCACAATTTTTTTTTATATTCAATATCTATTTGTTACCAAATATATGAGAATTAATAAAAAAGTAGAATGTGTCCCATTTTTGGTACAGTTTAGGGACGTATGATAAATCATACGCTGGGATAAGAGAGGAAAACACTGCGTAACATGACTTTTTTTATTCTAAAAAATAACCTAACCTAACCTTTTCCTGTACATGCTTCATTACAAACTAAGCTTTAGTTTTCTTGTCTTAACAATTATAACATATTTATTACAATGGATCTTGTTTTCTCAGTACATGCTTGAAATAAAAGGAACACTTTTTTAAATTCAATCAAATGTTGTACTTTATGTATCGACACCTTTAACAACATCCAAATTTTACTTCTTGTGGTATAAAAGGAAGCACTTTTTTGGGTGTAATCCAATGTTGTACTGTAAAAATCAGAATTTAGTACACTTTTCACACCGCTGTGTTTCCTCCTCATCAACGAGATGGTCTATTTTGTCATATCGAATTTCTGTTGGAACGTTCCCAGATGACTTTAGACGAACACCTCTTGGTCTATGTTGAGTGAAGACAGAAAAGCAAACTGGAAATATATCAGTGAATTCTCCCAGAGGCAAATTTTTATTCAAATGTCTGTAGAGTATCCGCAGGTTGACAACAGCAGAATTGATATAAAATCTGACAAACAGCCAATACCAGTTTTTTGATCTGATTTGAATTCTATACAACGAATGAAGTTTATCAAAAAGGTCGACTCCACCCTGTTCCGGTTATATTATTCAATGATCGATGGACGAGGAACAGCAACTTTCTTCTTGTCTTTTCTGCTATATCTGTAGCAGGTGCCTTCCTCAAGAACACCTTCATTGGTGACATTGGTTACTACTGTAACTTGGTTATTGGCATTCCACCTGAAAGGGGAGTAAGATCACCAGACATATCCTGGAGAACATCAGAAGATCCCCTAGGCTGACTACGGAGTTCACGAAGTGGTGTCTACTGTTCGGTCTTTACTAATTGTACCAATATACTTTATACCTTCTGCTGAGAGTGCTTCCAAAACAGACAATGAGTTGAAATAATTATCAAAATCAATTGAAGTTCGCCTGGATTTCCCACTTCTGTGAAAAGATCTTGCTTCTCATTATCATTCAGTTCGTCTAGCACATTTAGGATCTCCTCTGCACCTAGCAGTCTCTTTGAACTAAAAATAATAAAAGTATTGTTTAGTAAGGTCAATGTATTAGTAACTTTGTTATTCATATGAACATATTTGGATAGTCACGTGCTAGAACGAAGTAATCCCCAAATCTGTAGTAATCGCTAGTAATACCGATAGTAATCGCGAGGCAGTTGAATAGAATGTATGGTCGCTAATGGACGCGGCATACAAACTCATACAATTCGTTGACAAACCATTCAAGGTAGAGCCATGATTCGCTGTTACATAGAAGAAACTAATTCTGAACGAATATATTACATTATCTCAATTTACTAAAAACGGAGCTACTCCGTTCTGGCACGTGCCTCTCGATTTAGAATGATGTTTTCCTCTGGCTGTTAGAGATCGATGTCTCAGGTATCAGAATGGAATAGTGATCACGATTGGGGAATCAGCCAGAGCTTCTTTTGAAGTACAACTCTATAATGCACATTCACAAATTTAGCTAAAATTCTCTCCAATAGAAATTGAAACCTTAGGATTCGAATCCACGACATTCAAAATGCAAGGCCAATGCTGCAGTCTATATGATATTTGCTGCAAATAGAGGCGATTATTAATAGTTAACCTAATGTTAAAATATTTAAAATCTGTATTTCATAATCATTTATTTACACCTGACAATTTTGGGTATATATTCTTTAAAAAAGCACATAAAATATGTGGTATATATATATATATATATATATATATATATATATATATATATCCTAACCTAACCCAAAATTATTATTACAATAAAGCAATGGTTCTAATAGGTCGTTGTTTCACAGCACAGTATATAAGAACTTTTTCCAAGTCCCCTCAGAATCATAAAATAAATACCCCTAACACAGTTTCTAAATGCCATTTATTTAAAATTTTGAAAAAATATTGCAAAAGGGTTCAATGCACTTGACGGTGCCGCGACGCACACTTTGAGAAACAGTATACTGAAGTAAATGTTACGCCTCTTTTTAATAATAACCCTTACGAATATTTAGACGTGTTATCCTTTCAATGAAAGAAATATGTAAGTTGAAATGTATATAGACTAGAAAACTCATATTGTGTTATTTTTGTTGCCCAACGTATCATATTCCATACATCAATTTTCAAAATTCTGTAGCTAGACATCTAATTATTAGATTTGAAATAAATTTCTCCTACTTTATCTTTGAAAACCTGCATAGATATTGGTTAACTATTTTTGTGTATGATTTAGAAATACTCGAGAAATTGGAAAAATAAACTTACCTCTGTGCCATTTTGGACACGTTTTAGAGAACATCAAAATTCTTCTGATTTCCAGCGAAAGTCAATACATGTGCTGCGAGAACAAATTCTAACCAGAAGTAAAAGTACGAGTATGAAGTTCCTGTAGCAACTGCTATTTCCTTCATAGGGGAGACAGTGTGTATTTAATACAAATATAAAATGTATCTGTTTTACGTATGAACAATACGCTGGGATATAATGGGTACAAAAGGAGAAAAATGTGGTTAAATTCAAGAAATTACTTAAAAGGTATATCCCAAACAACTGTTTTTATACTCTTGATGAGTTTTATAATTTTGACTGTAGGAGCATGTAATTATGCTTGCTATTTGACAAACAATATCATGTATATGAGCCAAGGATGCAAAAATTGAACTGAATTGAATTATTACATCCGAAATCTTTTATTATTATTATTGCACTGCAGAAGCAGAGCATGGAAGTGCTCTTTCAACTGCCAAATACTTAAAAAGTGAAGGATTATTACTTACTTGAAATCATTGTTTTTACATATAGCACAAGCTACTGCACTTTCCCACAAGAAATGGAAATTACAGCCATCACAGGTACCATCAGGACATTTTGAAGGAGGGCTAATAGTTCCATGTTTCTTTTCGGAAGGGGAACAGCGTAGAGTTACTGTTGTTGTTCTTCCATCTGGACAAGATCTTGTTGTTCTGAAATAAAAGTCAAGAGAATATCAGTCATTTTGTGAATTTCACAACTCAATGTCTATGAAAGTTAATACCTAATTTCTACTTTCACATCTTTCACTCTTATATAAGTTACGTGTAATGTTAATGATATTTCTTTCAAGGAAAGTAACACTTCAGCGATATATGAATGTTTTTTGATATAGCCTACAGATACTTATCCTACTTAAAGAATACATAAAAGTACAATCAATAGGAACTTCGTTACCAATATACAAATTCTGAATTTAAGTTAAAATAATATGACAGCACTTCTCAAACATTCCTCTCTTAATTTTTTGCTTCAATTAAGACACTTTCGAAAGTATATACTGTTAACATTCCTTTCATTTAGTTATTTTAAAGTCTTTTATACAAGGATGTTCATACATATTAAGTGCACTTTTTAATTGGTATAAAATAGCTTTAAACAATTAGACATTATGCAATTAGATGCAAAATATTGTAATAGAAAGATGGTTTAATATTAGATTTAACATGCTTGTTGATCCTTCCTTTCTTTCCAGTAATCACAAACCACTAACGCTTAATATTTGTTTATTTTTGTTTAATTTAATTTTAGAAATCTTCAAGGAGCAATATTATTTGTGATAATTTACACGAAACTGGTAGAAGATGCTGAAGAACTGTACTCAATTAGAACTATAGATCAATAAGTTGAACCAGTAAAATTTAATGAAAGAAAGGCTCAACTATATGGAAATATTTGAACCATTAGTCTTCCAGTTTTAATACTTACAAGTAGCAACTGACATAAAATATTTTAATTTGTATGAAGACTACATAAATAAAGTAGCTTTTTAAATAGTACTACTAAATGTAAGTATTCAAAATTTTCTGTGCATCTAATCTTAATTTTAATACACAAATATCCATTAAGAATCAGCCATTTTGTTAGAGCTTTAAGATACACTATTTTGTAGCTCAAGAAATCCATATTTCTTGTTGACATTTCCATTTATCATTAAAGGAAGGAAATTCTTGATTTAAAGTATTGGGTTATCAGTTAAGTTTGTTAGGTTTTTGTAATTAACGCTCGTCTCCGCATTCTGAAATGGAACTACGGATAGCAACGATAATAGTCTACTCAAATAGTTATACGCTACAAGCAAATAATCAGGTGGATGAAACTTGAGTTTCAGAAATGTTGGTCAATCAGTAAGCTTCAAGTTGAAACGTTTAAAGTGATACGAATTAGAAGTAGGCAAACTTTCAATGAATACCGGATCAGGATGCACTCTTCATGTCAATGAGGCCGCGAATGCAACACTGCAGGGAGAGTCAATACATGAATAGGTAGACAGGTCAGTAGAGAAGTGAGCACCATTGCTGTCCTTAAGAACGAGCATCCCATTCTCTTCAAGAAATTCAATTTCCTGACGACCATCCCGATTTCCGACGATCAACAAGGGTGGTTTGAAATAATTGTAAAACTGACACAGATCATCTGCCAAAATGGCTTCAGAATTATGGATATATAAAGAATAAATTGTGAGCGAGAGACGAAGAAAACTAGTATCACAACGGCTTGTGAGCGAGAAATGAGGTTGATGTGTCTATAATGGCAGGATATTGATATGCCGATGGTAACTTATTTTTCTCGAAAATCTCAGGTTTTTCAAGAATTTAGAAACATAAATTTTACTTAGGGAAGCAGTAAGAAAGAGAACAATCCGTATCGTGAAGGAATCGCGACCGAAGAACTCCCCATCTGAAAGACCATTCTCTAAGAGATTCATGTAGATTCTCGTGAATAAGCTTGTTCAATCGGTTCTGACTAAACTAAACAGGCCGTCCAAAACGAAAGTTTGTGAAGTCAAATTTACCCTCCTCAAAAGTTAAAAACCATTCCTGTGGAATTCATTTAACAGTACTGGCTTCTGTATACACAGCATAAATGTCTCGAGTAGTTTGGGCAGTTTTGAAACAATTAAAAACAAATAAAAGTAACTGTCGAAAATATTCGTTTCTTTCTGCTTAGTACTCCATCGTTGTATGACAAAAAGGAGAAATTGTAAATAAACTTTGAAAACAATGAACAAAAATATTATAGGAAAGATTAAAACAGAATAAAAAAAAAGCACTGTTTCTTGATAGTTTAAATAACATTGAAAAAGTGAAGAAATTTGTCTGACAGGCATTTTAAATGATCCGGTTTCCAAATTAACTTACATGGGTGTTGAGTAATAAAAATGAAGATCGTTGGGATATTTGGAACTGATGAACTCTTCAATAACACTTATGTTCATGTATGAAGTGTCTTTGGTGACCCCGATCAAATCGTCTCCTAATGTTACTGATTGTGTAGAATACGTGGATCCTTCATCACCCCATTTACTTGGCACGATTGTAGAACGACAAACCAATGATCTAGTCTGAAATTAAAAAGAAAGAAAATGAAAAAAAAAATCTCATTATAGTCAAAAACAGTAAGGACAGGCAAACCAGTCATTGTACACTGAATATACTAAGGCAATATCAAAATATCTTCAACTAGCACTCACAGGATATAGTTTTCGACCTTTTTATCATGGTTATATGTTATATAAGACAAACAAGAATTAAACGAATGTTGATATAGTCATTGGATGTTAAATAAAACAGTTTTGAAAGAAACATACTATTGTTGACGACTATACATGAATATGTTTGAAAAGATAATTCATTTTAAGATTATGCACAAATTACTTCATTTATTCTAAAAACAAACATCATGTGGTTCGGGTTCCACGTTAATCAGTAGATCCACGTCTCATATAGCCTCGCTGCTAAAAGAGACGTTAAACTCAAATCAATAAAATCTAAAAACAAACAACTGTTAGATACTAAACATAGTGTTAAAAATCACGGGACTTTTTTCATATTTAAATTTAACTAATACTTGATCTTGCTAAGAAGATGATGAAATAAGATGCAAAAATAGTACAGAAACAAGCCATTAAACAACAAATAGTATATCTTTAAAATAATATACATATGTATCAAATTAAAACGTAAAAAACAATTAACTGTTAAGGTGTGTTCGTGAGGAAAGCATCTATGTACTGTTCAATAAAGATAACATGTTTATAATCTTACCTCCGAGTTCTGATCCTCTAGTTGGTACGTGAAGTTATTTGAGCATTGGGCTAATGCTGAACCACAGAGATTAATGTTAAAGATGTGATAATACATGTTTCCTGACGCAGCAAACAGAGGACTGCCTTTCACCAGAAATGTTCTGCAGGAGGAAGAATGTTGTGATAAATGACTTCTATTACTAATAATACCCATAAACTATTGGCTGATAATTGCACTTCAAACAAATTTAATTTGAAAATAGTTTGTTGTTTGGAGGGAAGGGGGGGGGAGATTTGTAGTTAAAAATTAATGTTTTGATGAATGGAATCCCTGTATTGGATGTCAAGTTAGCTCTACTTGAAGGATTTTTGAACGTTACGAAAACGTCAATCAAGTTGTAACATGCTAATGCTCTCTCTCTCTTTTGATTGGCATTTTCCGCTTCAGTTAATGTTGGCTCGCTCATCTTCAGAAAAACGTTTTGGTGTGGCAAACTAGATATTAAAATGTCAACCTTTTTTTGTTTACTTTTGAAGTGAATGGATGATAGGAAATTCATATCAATTTTCAAATAATTACGCTATCTTGAAATTAATTATCTAAATCATCATCATAATTTGATCCGAGAACACATTTTGCAAACATGTTTCGCATTGCTGTGACATTTGCGGAGTCCTCTACACTAATATACATCTGGAATAAAGGAATCCTGAAGCGGGAATGGAAAACAAACTACACAACAGAAAATCGTAGATACTATCCACAACATTATGAAAATAAACTGTAAGCATTTCATCAGGTATGAGGAAGACAACAAAAAATTCAAGAACAAACAAATAGTTCTTTAACACTCATGAATTCCAGAATCACTAATACAGTGTTCTATCGAGCAGCTTCACAACTACATTATATATATATATATATATATATATATATATATATATATATATATATATATATATATAATTTTATTTTCCCTTCTCTCTTATTTTTACCCCTCCCCTACTAGATAAAGTACTTAGCAAAACCTCCTATAATTACTTAAAATTCGTTATTTAAAGTAAATGTAAACACCGTAAGTTCATATGTTAGTCTTCCCAAATTTATCAACTAACACCATCTACCTATACAGTTAAAAATATAAATTTACCAACATTGTTCATTGGTCTATTAACAAATCAAAATTCAAATATAAGTTTCAAGATAACGTACTATACAGATATTTATCAATTTCATGGGAAAACCTGAAGAAAGTGCAGCTTAGTGAGTGGAATATTACCGCGTTCAACGCATCACTCAGTCCCGCGAGAGAGGGTGGGCACGGAAATCTGCACCAGATTTGTATCTCCAAAACAGACCACAGACGTTCAGTTATGTCAAAGTCCGGGAATTGGGCAGGTCAGGGGAGGTGTTCTTCCTAATATTCCTCGAGCCACACCGCAACAGCTTCAGCTGTTTGATTGGGTGTATTATCATCCTAGAATGTAGTGTCATTTCCCGGAAACTACATGTAGACCACATGATGCACATAGCCCCCTAAAATAGCGACATAATCACGGTCAGTGACGCAACCCGTAAGCGTAAGCACGGTCCCACTGCAAACCAGGATATAAAGGCCAAAACCATCACAGAGCCACCGTCAAATTTCACGGTTCGGCGCAGACACTTCGGATCACACGCTTGTTTGGGCATCCGCTACACAAACACAGTCTGTTGTTTGAAATAAGATGACAATGACTCATCCGAGCATATCACACGTTTCCAGTCATCAGCGGTCCATGTTGTATGTTCATGGAACTATTGCCGTCGTGCTAAAGTGTTACAGTCTTAGCGGATATAAGCTATTTTTAGGATAGACATGAACAAAAACACAATCTAAAACTTTACTTTGAAAACTGAATTACGCCACCAGAATGTACAAAATAAAAAGAATACTACACAAAAGAAATTCTGTCACAAGGCGCACGACAGTTCTGGATAGCAATCCGCTTTAATACCCGACGGGACCTGTCATTGACGGTTTCCTTTTCCTTAGCCGATGTGGTGTTGCCATGAGTTTTGTAGGTCGTCATCACCTGGGACACTGTCCTTCACACACACCCAACACACCAATACACTTGCCACTTTCATCACTCCCACTCCACATAACTAAGCGCTAACAATTTGCCTCTTTGGAGATCAGAGAGGTTGCCATTTTACATTATCATCGTCTGCTCAGTTCACTGCACACTGCCATTCTACTCTTCCTCGCGTACTACGGAGTTTATCCTAACACAATACCGCTAACGGCATAGCGGTCGCCACCTAGTCGTTACCAACCCATACATCTGATGTGTTTTCAACTTCAGGTGTTACCATTAAATTGATAAATAATTGTACGTACGTAAGGTGCTTCTAGGAGAGATATGGACAGAAACACTGTTTAGAATGTAGCTTTTGAAATTGAATTAACATCAGAATGTACAAAACAAAAAGAATACTAGACAAAAGAAGTTGGGTCACATAACTTACTGACAACCATATTTCACGTTGTGCAGGGATTCTCTTGTCTAGGTTTTTTTTTTTTTAATGTTCAATCTTGGAAGACTGAGTGCTTTTGTTTGACTTCTTTAAGGTGGATCACCACCCGGAAGTCAGTACATATTTTAGCTCATTTCCTTAACTACTGCGCAATGAAACGCTACATATTATAAATATTGCACTATAAGATAGAGTATTGTTTCAGCTACAGCACAAGACACTGTTTCATTTCATTGCGTCTCCTGATATCGAAAAATATAACAAATAAAAGAAAATATTTGATTTGTTTTACAATGAGCACACAAGATGGCACTTGCTGTTAGATCTTACTAGAAGTGCTCCGTTTCATGAAATGTTTATTTGTGTGCGTAAAGTACAATTTTAAAGTAACAATCTTATCACGAAATAGATATATTATTTGACCGTTTTTCGTGTTATGTTTCATGTTTTATTTAAATATTAATTTACATTTAAGGAAATAGATTTTTAGACGAAACTTGCGCAGAATGCCATAATGCGTTGTTGCCAAATTTGTACGTTTACTGTAGTAGTCACAATAAGAAAATTCCTGGATTCTAGCGTTGCAGCTCGAGAAGAGTAATTGCGGCAAAGGTCGAAAAATAATTTCTCCAATAAGTACCTAAGCAGATTTCCATGATTACTTCCTTTATTATCTGGCATCAGTAAACACTCGACACTATCTGATAATGCCACACTATTCAAGCAGCGTTTAGCATAGCACCGAGAACACCTAGTGATCCACCTTAATATGTTTCTGTTCGTAAATGTCAGGTAAATGACTATTATTTTGATTTTGATTTATATTTTTATATAAGGTTTAAGTTGTATTCCACTTTTCTCACGGGACCTTTTTGTTACATGGAAACCATGTAGGAATAGAAAATTGGAATGCTAGGTCTAACGGTAGACAGTCTATAGCTATTGATATAACAAACTGACTGTTTTTCTAATTTCTATACAGTATTGAAAGAATTAAAATGCTGACATTATTTTATAACGAAACTTACTAGGAGTTTTTTGTTCTTTCTTCTGCATACTGAGTGCATACAAATAGTATACCTTCTCCCTCCCTTCCCTATTTCTAATGCAACATTTTCAACAGGTGATTGGGCATAGTGAACAACTTATTGTTGGCGTAAGCTCGTAAGCTGTCTTGACATCTTGATGGTTCGAAAATTTGTCAAATATTGAATGTTAAATGTGTGAATAGTGTAAGGACAAGAAATGCAACTGATATTTTAAATATTATGTCACGTCGTGCACAGTAAGTATTGGATTAGAATTCCAGTATCATAAGCAAAGCATACGTCTACTTATGTGCAATATTTTCTAACTTTCTGGCTTTCATAAGAAAATTTTGGGTATTGTCACTCTTGTGTGTGTTAACAGGCATTTTAGTTAGAAACGGAATTGTAAAGACAATATTAATATCGTTTGCTTTTCTATTTATCTTTACTAAAAATGTTAGATCATTTCAGTATATTTATACTTTAACCCTTTCCCAGGCCGTGGGAAGTGTACTTTATTTTCCCACCAAATATTTTATTTTCAAATGTCTCTGGGAAGAGTTCTTACCATTTTAATGGGTATTGTAGTATTACCACAATTTGAAAACTGTTAGATTTCTGATCCTGCACTCGGATGGTCTATTATATCACAGTTTGTGACATGTAAATGTGCCAAGAAAATTACCTTATTAATGTTATCTATGAAGATTTACATTATAAATAAGTTTGTATTTGCTATTTGTTTGAGAGGGGGAAAAAAAGTAGAAAATTGGTGATTATTTTATAGTGACACCACAGGCAGTGAGAAATAACATTCAAACCACAAATATTTAATGATGAGACCAATCTTCCAAGAGATCTCACAAATTGTGATAAAATTTAAAGTTTAGGGCACATATCACATATCTGAACAACACAATTGATGGACGCACACAAAACATGCTGCGCTGTTAGGATTAGGATTTTAGATTTCTGGGCTTTCGGCATCTATGGTCATTTAGCCCGTCACATATGAGGGATGACGTCCCTCGGCGAGCACACTATCCAGGGAAAGGGAAGGAAGAAAGCGGCCTGGGACCTATAAGTTAGGTACCACCCCGGCATTTGCCTGGTGCGAATGAGGAAAACCCAGGAAAACCTCATTCAGGATGGCTGGCCTGAAAAATCTTTTTACACTTTTTCGGCCGAGTGATGCTGTGCTGTTGTCTATTGATAAAAGTATTGACATTTCGAAGATAGATCATCACTGGAAACAATCCATGTTCAATGGCGCTGATTTATCTATAACTTTGGGGAGAGGCCATTCAGATGTGTGTTTAGTTGCAGACAAGGGTCTAAGAAGGTATAAGCCTATATGAGGATTTTAATACAAATTTAATTCAAATTATGCCAAATATTATATATTCATAAAAAATGCATATTGCAATACATATAACAATAAAAAATACATATTCATAAAAATACATGAGGGTCCACATGAATATTGGGAGCCGAGGTCCCCTGACCTCCCAGGATCGGCGCTATTGTCCATGCTCTTGCAATCTGTGAAGATACAAGGTGTGGAGTCCAGCCGATTATCAAATTGGCAATGTGATGACCCTAGGTCTACCACAACTATCTCAAGGAAGAGCAAGGATAGAATAACTTGTCAGGTGAGCTGTTGTTCTGCTATTGCTTTATATAACTGAAATTATGGCATCCGAGCACTTCTGTCAGCTTCGGCAACGTTATCCAATTCGTGAATTCCTGAAAATGGTGGCATCATACGCCGTATTTCCTCGTTGATTTAGCAATCGTAAACGCGGCTGTACTCTAGAAATTAAGCAGAAGAGATCGGCGTTATCAAGACTAACCTAGGTTTCGTCTTTTGATAGCAAGACAAATGATTGCAGGATTCTTCGATCTCAAACATAACGGAAGGTCTCTTAGTTTCCTGAGGAACTAGAAAACTGTCCCAGAGAAAGTAAGGTTGAACAAAGTTAATGATTATTTATATTTATCTGCTTTGGGCAAAGCTTCCAGACGTTGCCAGTGATATTCCACGAAGAGTAACAGAACAGAAAACCAGATATATTTGCAAAACATGCAATTTCCAGCTGTGTATGCATCCATATTTAAAAAGAAAAAAAAATGTGGTTATTCCATGTTAAATTGTCTCATCAATGTTATCCGTGAAGACTTACATTATGGTAAGTTCTTTATCTACTATTTGTTTGCCTGAGATAAGAAAATAAAGAAAGTAAAAAATTGGTGATTATTTTATAGTGACACACTACAGGCAGCGGGAAGTAGTATACTCACCACAAAAATTTCCGCTAAATGACAAGTAAATGTTTCATTTCATATCCATTCTGATTCCAAGTACTCATTATTGTGTCATTTCTTTTCTTTTTTTCTTTTTCTTTTTTCTTTTTTTTTAACTTTAAGACAATTGTCCTCGTGACAGTAAATATATTAAGCTAAATAAAATAATCGAAACTTACCCTAGTAGTGACTGCAAATTATACTGCAGTCCATTGATATCAAAAGTACAATTGGCGGTTTGACATGAAATCCCATCAAGACTAATTAATCCTGGACCACATGGTTCACAAGAACTTCTTCCAAAAGCAAATTGCTCCGAAACTATTGTATTAGGGGGGCATCGAATGCATTTTGTCGTATTAGCTTCTATGTAGTGACCGGCTGGACACGGAATACATTGCTCATCAGTATTGTCATTATCATCATCTGTTTCCTGGATATAAAATAAAAATTGCTATCTATGTAAATTCTCATTAACGCATGAATAGATAAAACTTTCCACCAATTATACTTCTAGATTTACTTAACATACGTGGGGGTTAATGGAAAAGGAAAGAAAAAAAAAGTTCAATTATCAACTGAAAACATCAACCACAAGGTTGAGAGGAGCTAACTCAATAATAACCTCACTGAAAGTTTGACGAGCACTACAGTTAAATAGTAAACTGTGTCACATAAAATTTCACATTATATATACGTATTCACATATCTTATGCCAAGGTTGCCCAAAACTTGGTAATCTTACATTTTAGATATAACAGTTCTTTGAATCCACGGATTGTGTTAATCTTACATCTACGAAAAAATCAATTCGTATTATTTTACAGTTTCATTTGAAGAAGTAAAAAACAATCCTTTTATTTCATGTTGTTGTTTGTTTAAAGAATTCTTGCAATAAACGTGTAGCTCTTTACACATATAAGAATGAGCTTTTGAAGTGAATTGTTTTTGTATTGTATCTTATTTATGAAATGAACTTTATATATAAGATATATAAAGTTCATTTCATAATTTTAGAGAGATTTTGGAGAGAGAGGTGTAAGAGCGGAACCCATACCATATTTCCCTCTACAAAATCTGTTCCGCCGATACATCCCAACTCTGAAACATGGTTATTTTGATAGGCAGTGTACTAGTTTCTCCAATATTTCTTTAACCGCATTTGATACCTCTCATAGTTTTCGAGATATGCAGCCTCAAATTTACGTACAATTTTCTCGATTTCGGCGTCCCGTAACTTTGAATCAATGCTTTTTTTGCTTTATGTTGATATGGACTTTCTTTTTCTTTTTCTTTTTTTGGTTTAGTTGTGAGGATTCCACCAATGGATTTTGGGTACATAATAAATGAACACCCTATAATATATATATATATATATATATATATATATATATATATATATATATATATATATATATATATCTTAATGATCGTATTTTGCTTAAAATCCATTAATCCAATATTTGAAATGATACTGCGTATACAAAGTACTTATGGGTAAATTTTCCAAGGATACCATCGAGCACCAACTTCTTGAGACAACTAGAAAAAAAAGTTTGAGCAATGATCTATTTTCAAATACAAATCTAAGTTAGGAATCCCAGGTATTATTACTATGGCGCTGACTGGTCTGATGGTGGTGGAAATTTGTCTCTCACTGCTATTAATTTACACAATTTATGATTGACAATTCAGGAAAATTCTTTAAATATTGGTCAAATTCTGCAAAGTTTATGAGAACATTAAAACCTCTCGCTGCATTCTCCTGTACTGGAAGTTGCATAACTACTACCGTGAGTACGCACGTTTTATCAAATTAATCAATGAAGTTATTTTTATTTAAGGAATTATGCATGACATCGGAAATAAAGCAACTAATGTATACCTGATGACAAGGTAAACACATCGCTGCTCCTCCGTCTATCGTGTTTGTAACATTAATTGCATATATTTTTACTGTATCCAAGTCTACTTCCCTCTCTAAATCAATATCGTCATCTGGAGCATCTTCAACTCTAAATGTCCAGCTGAAGTTATAGCTATCATTTTGCATTACTGAGTACGTGAAATCTTGCTTCACGTGGCGATCTGTCCAGGTTTTGAGAACGGTTACTCCTCTGTTACGGGAATTCTGGAATTAAAATAAATATGCGTAAGAATCAAAACAAAACAGGTAACTTGTAATTTTGGTAAGCTATGTGAAGTATTAAATGCACAATTATTGCTCAATAATGCATAAATATTTGTAAAACATTATAACGTATATTTCAAATTAATAGTAGTAAAAACCATAATAAAATGAGGCTTTAAATAATGGTTCCGACGACAATATAAATCAACGATGCGTAAGTAAATAAGAGAAATGAGATCATTATTTTTGAAATAAAATTGCAAGAAATTTTATTGAAATGAACAATAATTCTAAACCAATATTGAAGTCAATGATGTCAGGAAAAAAAAATGAAAAGAATATTTACAGTATATGTTTCAGGTGAATTTAAAAACATATATCACATTTGATGTCACCACTCAGTGCGACTTAAGAACACGTGAATGTAAAGAACTTTTACTTCTTTCTTAAAAGTAAAAATAAAAGCAGCTCCTCTAGAACATGTGAATTTCGGTGTTGATATTTTTTAGCTTTGATGTACGTGTAAATTAGGAGGGTAAGGAGGGAGCCATCAAATTTTAAAGACTTGAAGACACACACAGTTGATTTATAGGTAATTACTACTCTACTTACAGATTGTGATGAGGAGGGAATGTTTCAAATGTAGCCTCTGAGTAGATATATTTTCTATGTTGACAAAAAACATGAAGTAACTTCAGATTATGGTAAAGCCAATTGAATGGTAAGTGGAAAAAGGAAAACATTCCACACCATACTTTCAAAAAACCTAAAACATATATCACCTGGAAATACCGTTACTTGCACAAAAAATTGTATGGGACATATTTAACGTATATTAAGACGTTCCATTTTCCAAAATTCTAAAAACGTAATGAGAATGGATATTTTTCTTCATTATTTTTGGTATATTCTTTTTCCACTCACCGATTCAGTTATAGTGGCACAAAATCTGTTGATGTTATGTTTATATTTTCATTTATTCTGCGTATAGACATACTTGCGAATTTGAAATGTTCTTAAGTAGATCCTTATATGACTTTAAGGGTGTAGTACAAAAATTCAAGTGTTAGCGCCAGACAATTAAGATTGTGTAATACTAATATTAATTCTATGTATTTTATATTCACAAAAGAACTTTCAACTTCTTTAGCTTATTTATTTTTATTTTAATAATAATAATAATAATAATAATAATAATAATAATAATAATAATAATAATAATAATAATAATAATAATAATAATAATAATAATATATTTATTTAATTATTGATGATGATAAAGACCACAGCCGAGGCCAAAATGGTCATATGTACAATAATATACAATAAAAGATTACGAGAGAAATACAAACAAAACGAAACAAATTAAAAATACATCAAATCATCTCGACAAAATACAAATAAGGAAAATAAATAAAAATTTTACACATAAATTTGATACAGACTAAATTATAAAATAAAGATATAACATAACCTCGATTCAGTAACTATTAAATCAAGCAAAACGTTTTATTAAGAAATTAAATATATTGAACATAATAAAAAAATAAATTACAAAGAGATTTTAAAATATAATACACATAAACAGATATAAACAGGGTAGGTAAAGCAAAGACAATGAAAATTCAATAGACAATATACCAAATCATAGTGAATTTTGTATATTTATTAAATAAAACATTCCAAATATTGTTTTTTAGTATTGTAAAATTCGAATCAAAAAAATCAATTTTAAGAGGTTTTTTATTTATATTGTCAACAATAGTAAATAGGGGAGAACCAACCAATTGATTGTTACATAGTAAAGAACGGTAAACCCTAGAATTATACAGGGGAACTTTGATATATAAATATTCAATTAAATTCACTTTAGCGTGTATTATATCATGAATAAATTTGATTTGCCTTAAATCTCGCCGAACTTCAAGAGCTAGTAAATCCAGTTTAGCAAGAATCTCCCTGTTAGTCATGTCGTGTAATTTAAATTTATATTTTAACCAAGCCAAGAAAGAAATCTGGATGAGTCCCAGGTTTCTTCTAGCCTTGGAAACCATGGTAGAGACATGATGATCAAATAGTAACTTAGAGTCCATCATAACACCCGTCTTTTTTGATTGAAACAGCTTGAATTGTATGCTGATTTATTGAGTATGAAAAATAAGATATATTCGTTTTCCTAGAGAACGATATAATTTTTATTTTGTTCATGTTCAAGGGAAGTAAATAATAATAATAATTAATAATAATAATAATAATAATAATAATAATAATAATAATAATAATAATAATAATAATAATATTTTGTTTGTAAATGTAACGCTAATTCCTAACACTTAACCATCACTGCTCCACTACGTTCCTAAGGACAGTGCAATATTTAACATGCTCTACTGCCAATCCACATGAAGTATACTATCATTAACACTCACTATTATATGAAAATAATAATACAAGTACATATATAAAATCCTCAAGTATTCCATGTCAAGCAATATATAATTTAGTAATTAAGCAGTATGAACACGGTGTACACTACAGATAGTTGTTTATTCAACACAGTCTGCTTTTAAACTATTAATTAACTATAAACTAGAATCAAAAGTGATTATTTTAATTCACGAAACGTTATTGCATATACCTACAACTAGATACCTCTACGGTGCAGATATATACCACTGTAGGTATACGAATAAAAAATAATCACATATATATCTCGCCTTTTGGGCAAAATAGATCCTTAATATCCAGCCGCGTAACAACATTTCAAATATAGGAGGGGGCAAGTCTTTTAGTTGCGCCCCTCTCTCAACAGCGCCCCCCCCCCCATCACAGCGTGTAATTAGCACTAATCTTTACAGTATTACTGTTATGTATTTTTTCGTGTGTGCGGGAAAATAATTGTAATTTACGAAAACAGCTATACATTTGAAAAATTAAAATATTAGACTTACTTGAAGTAAAGACAGTTTCTTCACCCACCCAATGTAATCATTCAACACAAGAATCGTACATTAGTAAAACTAGTAGATCTCATTTGATTTGCGTCGGGATAAGTATGAAATACAGTTTACTATTAATTAATCACTAAATAGTACGACATGATTGTTCCGTATACGTTCGGCACTAAAGCCACATTCTAACTTTCCAGAACTCATAGGCTGAAGGCATATCACAACCACAATTTTTTTTCTAAAGTGATCAACAGATTCTCACAATACACCTACACGCACACTTTTTTTTTTTTAAATTTTACTTTTACACCACATTAATCTTCAAATGTTTCAGTACATAGATTGACCTACACTTTATATTGATATACCGGGCTAGAGATGCAAAATAGCCGGATTTTTGAGACGTGCTTTATTTTCGTTAAAAGAAAAACGGCTTTTGGAAAGAACACGGAAATTTTCACTCTTTTGATACAACTAGCATCTCATAAGTCCCACGTTGGTTGTCTAACCATGATATCAAGTTCTTGAAATTTATACATCTTGAAATGTATTGTTTGGGTTGCTTAAAGTCAAACTGGCAGACAAGAAAAAGTATCACACAATTGTTTCAGATACTCTTCAATACCTAATATTAGAGCCGAAAAGGCTTCATAATTTTGTTCATTTTTCAGAAGAAAATGTTTCACTAATAGCAACAGCATAATATGATTTAGTTTAAGGAACTCGAGCAACAAAGCTTAGTGCGGTGGCTCTTACCTTTTATTTTTCTTCAGAATACAGTATTTTTTTAAAGTTAGAGTATGATGGGAAAAGAAAGCTGGAACACACTGTTGTTTCTTCACTAAATATGAAATATTAAGAGAAAAAAATCCCAAGCCAAAAAAGCATGGAAAAGATATTCGTTTTTTTAAAAAAGTTTTTTTCGAGACCTTAAACCACCATTTAAAACAGTTATTGTTCCCACCACTAATTTTTCACTAAACTTTTTTTGTCGTTAAACATTATTCGAAGAACTGTACAAACAATTCGTTCGAACTAGAAAACCCTATACATTAACCCTTTTGAGATTTCCACATTTTTAGGTGAATGGTTCATACCCCGTTTTATTGGGAATGAAACAGTTTTTTCCTAATTTGTAAATTTCCCTAATATGTACCTAAGGCATTAAAATTCCTGTCCAAATTGGGAAAAAAGATTTTTTTTTAAAAAAAAAAGTCCCCATTTCCTGCAAATTTCTTCCCTCCGGTACACAACACGGACATGCGAGTGTTACTCCCTCCCCACCAAAAGAAACCTTTGCTTCACTCCAAACAAAACGAGATATGAACCATGATACTGGGGTAAATAGTCTTGGTGATAAAATTCATTTATACTATTTTTTCCTAATGTCTACTATTGTTATTCAACAAGCTCTAGTGTTAAGACTCTTTAACGTAGGATCATGGTTCGTAACTCTTTGTATTTGTAATAAAGGAATATTTCCAACTGTGCCATTCAAATTTCCCCATTATGTACCAGAAGGGAAAAAATCCTGCTCAAATTGGGAAAAAGATATTTTTGTGAGGAAAAAATCTTTTTGAGAATTTCTTCCCCCAGATACATGTTAGTGCCATAGCAGTGGTACAGTTCGAAACGTTACTTCATGACAAACAAAATGAGGTACGAACCATGGTCCTACAATGAACATTCTTGACGCTAGAGCTTATTGAATAACAATACATTAGTAATTATTACCCAAAAATGGGGAGGGAAATTTAGTAAATCAGCTCTAACACCAAGACTATTTATTCTAGGATTATGGTTTGTACCTTTTTGTTTGTAATGAACCAGTGTTTTAAATCGTATCACTTGCATGTTCATATCATGTACCTGAGGGGAGAAATTCCCGCCCAAAATGTATAAAGAAAAGCGGGAAATTCAAATTTTCAAAAATTAACTTTATCGGACATTTATCTCCTCAGGTACATGACAGCGCAAGGGTAGTGGTACTGTTGGAAACATTGCATCATTACAAACAAAATGAGGTACAGACCATGATCCTACGACAAATAGGGATGACCGGGAATAGTAAAGTAGCGATTATGAGTAGCTACTTTACTAAACACGTTCACTAAAAGTGTGTAATAGGGGAAAAATTCAGATTTTTTTTTTTAATCACTATTTACCCTACGATCATGGTTTGTACCTTGTTTTATTTGAAATGGTGGTAGGTTTTAAACGGTACCACTCACATGTCCCTGAGAGGAGGAATTCCCGAAAAAGGAAAAAGATCTGAAAAATCCCTTTTTCTACTTTGGGTGGGATATTCCCAATAGGGAAATTTGAGTGGTACAGTTGGAAATATTTCTTTATTACGAACACAACTAGGTGTGGTCCATGATCCTAGGATTAATAGCGATGTGTTAGGACTTTTTTTTTTTTAAAAAAAAAGAGCACTAAATGTATCATTTTCTTTCTTCCTTCGTCCATGTTTGTGACGTCATTGCCCCCAAGCATCGCAAGCGTGACTGCAAAATGCTCATGAAACATTCTTTGATGCGCCCCTGCTTGAATGAATGCAAAAAACACGATGTGAAAAGCTTTACTAGAGAATTATAAAACAAATCCCGAAGGTCGACGCCATGGTTCAGATCTGTACCAAAAGTCCCCAAAGGATTAATATATTTGCCCTTCTTTTTCTTATGAGTAATCGATTATTCTTGATTGTTGAACTTCTCATATTTATTTTTCTTCAGAATGCAGTAATTAGGTCTCTTTTTCTTCTTATAATGAGAAACAAAGGTGGAAAGTACTTTCTTCATTAAAGTTGAAATATTAAAAAAAAAAAAAAAAAAAAAAAAAAAGTTCAAAATTTGACAGGCATAAAAGCGATGGAAGAAACTTTTTTTAAAAGCCGTTTTTTGAGCCCTTGCGTGCGTAACATCCAGCTTTCAATATATTTAACAAGAACGGAATAATATAGTTTAAATTTGATTAAATGTTCAATGTAAAAAATAACGAGCCACTGTGATCCTATAGCTCATTTCGGCACAAAAACTGCACACTTCAAAGAGCAGAATTCACACTTTTCCGAAGGCAGTTGAACGATAGAAGCTATTTGTGAATTATCTACACAGTTCCTTCACGTCCAGTGAGTCAAGCCTGTCTGGGTATGCATTAAGAACTGCAAAATGGTTCAGTCTTGCCTGGGTCATTATGGACCTCAGATAAGTTTTGAGACGCCGCAACATTGAGAAACTTCTCTCGGCAGTTGCAGATGTCGCCGGGATTATAAGCAGGAGACGAAGGACTTTCAACACTTCAGGAAACAACTCTCTTGTTTCTTTACAGAGTTTCTTGAAGTTCTCAAGCAGGTCTCTCAGATTTTTTGAAGTGGGAATAGTGGTGAGTAACTGTTGCATCTGTAGTTGTAGTCGGTCCGGATTGACGTGGTATTCTTTTAAAATGTCACTAATGTCTTGAGAAAAGGTACCTTCCAAAATTACATCCTCTACTGCACAATATTTCTTCAGTTCAGGCTGATGGAATCGACTACATTTTGCAAATGATATTGTCCAAATATTCATAGTAGGTTGCGCGTAATTTCTCTTCTGTGGTGTTGAATTGATAATTTTTCGCGGATCTCTGCGAGTGTTCTAGTCTTTTCAGGGTCTGTTTCCTGAGCGGTAGCTGAAGAGATCCTTGTTTTTTTCTATCGAAGGCCCTCCTATACAATCAGGGGCAACAAAAGGAATAATTAATACATCTGCAGCCCCCTTGGTGCCATATTATATAATTGTTTATCCTATTGAAGACGCCCCTATACAATCAAGGGCGACAAAAGGAATAATTAATATATCTACAGCGCCCTTGGTGCAACATTACATCCTTGTTTGTTCTGTCAAAGGCGCCCATATACAATCAGGGGCAACAAAAGGAATAATTAATATATCTACAGCGCCCTTGGTGCAACATTACAGCCTTGTTTGTTCTGTCGAAGGCGCCCCTATACAATGAGGGGCGACAAAAGGAATAATTAATATATCTACAGCGCCCTTGGTGCAATATTACATAATTGTTTGTCCTATTGAAGACGCCCCTATACAATCAAGGGCGACAAAAGGAATAATTAATATATCTACAGCGCCCTTGGTGCAACATTACAGCCTTGTTTGTTCTGTCGAAGGCGCCCCTATACAATGAGGGGCGGCAAAAGGAATAATTAATATATCTACAGCGCCCTTGGTGCAACATTACATCCTTGTTTGTTCTATCGAAGGCGCCCTATACAACTAGAGGCGACAAAAGGAATAATTAATATATCTACAGCGCCCTTGGCGCAATATTACATTCTTGTCTGTTCTATCGAAGGCACCCCTATACAATCAGGGGCGGAAAAGGGAATAATTAATATATCTACAGCGCCCTTGGTGCAATACCGTATTATTGCATCTTTGTTCTGTCGAAGGCGTCTCTACACAATCAGGGGCGACAAAAGGAATAATTAATATATCTACAGCGCCCTTGGTGCAACATTACATCCTTGTTTGTTCTGTCGAAGGCGCCGCTATACAATGAGGGGCGACAAAAGGAATAATTAATATATCTACAGCGCCCTTGGTGCAATATTATAAACTTGTTTGTTCTATCGAAGGCACCCTATACAACTAGAGGCGACAAAAGGGATAATTAATATATCTACAGCGAACTTGGCGCAATAGTACATCCTTTTTTGTTCTATCGAAGGCGCTCTATACAATCAAGAGCCACAGAAGGAATAATTAATATATCTACAGCGCCCTTGGTGCAATACCGTATTGCATCTTTGTTTGTTCTGTCGAAGGCGTCTCTACACAATCAGGGGCGACAAAAGGAATAATTAATATATCTACAGCGCCCTTGGTGCAATATTATAAACTTGTTTGTTCTATCGAAGGCGCTCTATACAATCAAGAGCCACAGAAGGAATAATTAATATATCTACAGCGCCCTTGGCGCAATATTACATCCTTTTTTGCTTTATCGAAGGCGCCCCTATACAATCAGGGGCGACCAAAGGACTAATTAATATATCTACAGCGCCCTTGGTGCAACATTATAAACTTGTTTGTTCTGTCGAAGGCGCCCCTATTCAATCAGGGGCGACAAAAGGAATAATTAATATATCTACAGCGCCCTTGGTGCAATATTATATCCCATTTTGTTCTATCGAAAGCGCCCTTACAATCAAGGGCGACAAAAGGAATAATTAACTTATCCGCAGCGCCCTTGGTGCAATATTACATCTTTTTGTTCTATCGAAGGCGCCCCTATACAACTAGAGGCGACAAAAGGAATAATTAATATATCTACAGCGCCCTTGGTGCAATGCCGTATTACATCTTTGTTTATTCTATCGAAGGCGCCCCTATACAATCAGGGGCGACGAAAGGAATAATTAATATATTTACAATGCTCTGTCATTGTAACATTAATTCCTTTTATATTCTTTCGAAGCATTATGTCGCCCGTACATAATGAGGGGCGACAAAGGATTAAGAAAATGTTTATATCGCTGCTTGACTGTCATATAGATAATTTTTATTTCTTTAGTTTATTGTATCAAAGCTACCCTAGACAATCATCACAAAAGGAACAGAAAAAGTGTCCATCA
This sequence comes from Thermobia domestica, assembly GCF_964235325.1. Classification (NCBI taxonomy): domain Eukaryota; kingdom Metazoa; phylum Arthropoda; class Insecta; order Zygentoma; family Lepismatidae; genus Thermobia; species Thermobia domestica. Next base: position 286,530,807 of record NC_137459.1, read on the forward strand.
GTTATAATATTACAAAGCACTGCACTCTATATTTTGTCGAAGATTTGGCAGTGCATACAAAACACTCCTTTTGTACATAAACTTTTCATTCTTCAATTTGCTTTAAAAAAGGCAAAGTAATCATTAGGCGCCTCCGGCGCCCCCAATAACTTCTACCAGAACTTTGGGTGGGGGCAATGCCCCCTTGCCCCCCGTCTTGTTACGCCACTGTTAATATCTTTAAAAACGATATTTTATAAGCGACGTTATATTCCTCGTATAGATTTTCTTTATGGGGTTTTTAATCATTACTACTATAAATACAGGATTTTCTACGTTGCAAATGTTCGACTCAAATTACCTTAAGATCGAACTAAAATCAATTTTACTGTAAACTTTTCTCAGATAATAGCAGCGTCATATATATACATATATATGGATAAATGAATGTATGTATATTCCAGCATAACTCTAGAACGCCTGGATCGATTTTAACCAAATTGGTATACATGTAGGGATGCATTCGAGTCGAGTCGAGTCGAGATTTAAGCCTGTCTCGACTCGTCTCGAGAAAATGTTGTCTCGACTCGTGTCTCGACTCGAAAATATGTTTCTGTCTCGACTCGTGTCTCGACTCGACAGTCTCTGTCTCGACTCGACTCGAATTCGAGTCGAGACGTCTCGAAATTCGAGTCGAGACAAAATGTACGAGTTAAAATATACGCACACATCAGCCAGACCATCATGACTACCTACCTAATTGTCAGTATGTCGACTTTTGGCATGGATAAAAACGGCGACACGTCTTGGCATACACGCAATGATTCTTGATAGGTCGCTGGAGAGAGCTGGCACCACATGTGCTCACTCAGTCACCTAATTCCCGTAAATTCCGGGAAGGGGGGCGATGTGTTCTGACGTCACGTTCAATCACATCCCACAAGGGACATCACTCAAATGTCCGGTTCCAATTTCAATGAAACTTTTTTTGCTGATAGAAGGCATGTATGCATCATTACTTGTGATGACAAATTTTTGCCATGGTGCATGTTTTCTATTTTTTTTAATAACTTTTAAGAGTTGTGATGTGGTTATTAGAGATTACCACAGAAGTCCCTTACTACCCTTTGTAAACGGAGCGTTAATGAAGAAAAGTGAAGAAAAACCATGTGGATACATATAAGTCCTGGGGGGAAGTCGTATGGCAGATATGACCTTGATGGCAGCCATCTTGAAATCCGCCATTTTGAAAACTTGACCTTAATTAAGGTCAAGTTTTCAAAATGGGAATAGGGTAATATGATACATAATTTCGGGCTAGAATTTAATTAGAAAAATAATGGTGAGATTAGTTTTAAGATACACCCATTTGGGGGAAAGTTACCGGCATATTAATTGTTTTTACTTACTGTGTGCGTAAGTCCCTTCTTACTTTCGTCTCAAGACCTGTAAATCGATCGCAACGGCAGAGCCCGGTTTCGCACTAGTGCTTAGAAATCTTTAAACTCACTTGAGGCAATATTTGTGGATTATTGTATTGTATTTTGCCTTTAATTAAATTTGAACCCACTTCATGATCTTGTGTAAAGTATCACTAAAAGAGAATTTCTGTTTTTATGGAGAACGTAAGCATAGCAATTATAAAAAGTGAGTAAGGTGCGTATGTATTTATAAGAAAGTTTATTTTACGAGTCTTTTGTGGTTCCGCCAACCTATTCTTTAGTTGTTTTTTTTTTCAAAATACTCATATCTCATAAATAAAAGAGCTATTATAAAATCTCTTACCACTATTCTTTAATACTTATAAAATTTTATTTATTGTAAAAGCACTGGCGAGATATTTCTTATCGCCCACTAAAATTATGGTGGAGCTCCTTCGTGGCTAACGGTTAGCATACTTGCCTTTGGCGTGGGAAACCTGGGCTTGATTCCCGGTGGGAGTTCATGAGGTTCGGATTCCACGTTAATCAGTAGGTCCACGTCTCACATAGCCTCGCTGCTGAACGGGACGTTAAAATCAGAATCAATTCAACTCAAAATTAGGGTTTTGACTTTATTATGATGTCATTAGTTTAAACGCCCAACTGCCCAGTAATTATAAACATTGACTACATTATAAAATTGTAATTTGTGACGACTAAAATATCAGAAATTAAAGATTATTCTTTGGGTTTTGGAACATTTTGAAAAACGTGATAAACTGGTACTGCACCGATACAACACACCTTTTGGATTTGTCATTGTGTAAAGTGATACAAACTAAAGAAGAATTACAACTTTATGAAATTGTATTAGGACTTATTATTTAGAAATAAACACCAAATAAGTGTAATGGTTCATATCCGTATCAAATACCAAGTTTATGATGAATCAACTACACAAAGTAGGATCCAAAAACGCTCATTGCAATTTGTTCCATCCTTCAGTCGAACCAGGAACTGAAACATAAAGGGTGACATTTTCTTTTTAAAGATACTTTGTCCAGCTAAGTATTATGAAGGTTTATGTCAGTAGAAGGAATTGCATTCCATTATAAGAGCGCAATTTCACAACTTTATGTACACATTAATAAATATCGAACACCCTTGTCCATATGATTAGCGTACGCGTCTTTGGTGCGGGAGACCTAGGTTCGATTTCCGATGGGAACTCCTGTGGTTCTGAACCCACGTTAATTTGTAAGTTCACGTCTCATATAGCCTTGATGCTGAAAGGGACACTAAACTCTAATCTAATACTAAATACAAATATTTAAAGAAAAATGATGACGCACCAAGATGACGTGAATTTGGCTATCAAATCCATTTTGTGTTTTCAGTTATTTTCTAGTAGTATTTTTTCTAGGCATCCTTTCAAAAGACAGTGATGCAAATTTCGTAATTGCGAATTCCTGTTAGAAGCCATGAAATTATCCGATTAGATGCAAAATTTCCCGTCCACTAAAATAGATACCGTAAATTTACAATATCTAACAATAAATAATTTTGAAAGATATCGCTTTCGAGGGAAAAAATGAAGTGAAATCTTTGAGTTTTACGTCCCACGGTTATGCCGGTTAGGCTAAAGGAGAGGGGTGATGATGAGAAATTAGTGAAATCGTGGAATGAAGAAAGTGGGAGGAACGGAAGAACCCCGAGGAAACCCACGCACACGGTGTTTGTCCACCACAAAGTTCACTTGGTACGAGCTGGGATCGAACCAGGGTCCCCAAGCACCAGAGGTGAACGATCTACCACTGAGCCACCGTGGCCCCGCTTTAGAGGGGCCATGACGTATAGTTGAACTCATTCTCGTAGTATGAAAGGCATTATTTATAATTATGCATGATAGGATCACAAACAAAATTTAAAAATATTATGTGCACTTTCTTTTAACAAACATTATATTGTCTTTTATGGTGTGGAAGGGAATGTTATGTTCGAAAAAAAAAGTCCTTAACACGATTCTTGTTGCTACACACTGCATGTTTCTAGCCACAGAAAAGATGCAGCGATATGTAGGCTATTTTTCAATTGCTTTACATTAGCTTGATGTTTCAAGTCTTTTGTGTGTTTCTGAAGTTCACTTTTACCACAAAAGAGCTCAATATTAACATGTCTTACATAGCTTTGGTTCGATTCTCAACACGGACTGCAACTACCTGTTAAATTGTGCATCCGAAAGGCACTCTTTGTTAAACCTCGCTTATCACCGCTCATCTTAATAATATATATATAACTTCACCTCGAAGCAAATGTTGCATTTGTCTCTTTCATCCTAACACAAAACAAAACTAACCGCAGCTGTGACACGAAGGAGCTATTTCAAAAAGAAACAAGCTGTGCTTCATAGAGATGTGTACCAAATGATAGAAGTATAAAGTATTGTTTTCTTTCCTGTTTATTGATATCAGTTGGTGTTCTTAATGAGTTTACTCATTAGTTTAGAAAGAGTATATATGGAATTTGGACATATGTTGTACGTATTCTCCTGAGAAATTGATGAGACCAGAAAAATTATAAGGACAGATGGAATAGGTTTAAGCGCATCTACGTGACTTTATCAAATATTTATTCTCCATAATGGTACCACGCGGAAAACTTGGTATAGGCCTACTTTTATCTTTGCCTCCCTCTGTTAGCTGTTTTGTATCATATATATCGGATGGTTTTGATATTTCTTCTGATCATTAAAACAACAATGGTACCTGTGTGCGTGCAGAAATGCAAAAGCACAAGGTAACTTCCTATTTGTTTTGGAAACAACAAACCCATTTCACATGTGCGAGAGAAATTGAGCACAGCGAGATCGGGTGTTTACTCACGGTCAGTTCGCAGCAGGAGTCCATGGTAAAAATATGGCTATCTCGAAAACACTCGCAAAACCTTACAAATACAAAAGACTGCGCTTCAAAGAAAGTTTATACACAGATGTTTCAATTTTCTTTTAGCATCGTTCTTCAGCAAAAGAGTCGGTTCATTGTATTCGAAAAAGAGAAGGGAGAAAGGGTGAATTTATATTTTATGTGGGGGGTAACGTTGTAAGTAGTATAAACAATACATACCGCTTCCGACTCTGTACGCATACACTAGCCGCGGAGTTCACACACACACACAGAATCAGAGTCCTCACACACCAAGGGTGAGAGCTGTGCCACTGAGTCACAGCGGCCACGGGGCTAGGTCGAGTCCACTTTACGTACATAGTTTCTTAGTACATAAATGTTACGATTATGAAATAGATTTTCCTTAATGAGCTGCATAAAAATAAAAGCTTTCGAAATGCATTAAACAATTAGCTCGATTTGAGTGTGAACTTAAAGTTATATCAGAGTGTAAATACGGATACGCACAAAAGCTCGAAAACTTAATACACTATTTCTCCTATATAGTCAGCATGTATCAAGCAATCATTCAGCTTTCATTTGAGAGGATGGAAATCCCAGGTTTCTGAACAACTATGTTACTAGAGTAAAGTGAGGAATTTATTTATCTTACAGTGAACTGCTTTGATGCCAAGGGGCCTAACTCCAAAATTGAAATTTTCCAGGAGTGAAAGTTGAAGTTCAATATCTCATGAACAATCCATATTTCTTTTATGTTGGGAACCAAAACCATAACTACTGTATGTAGTTCATTGTTTTATAACTTAGTGTTTACAAAAATCCTTTTAAAAAATACCTATTCATAGAAGTGGATGGTACTTATCTGTACTAGTTCTTGGCATCCAAGCAGTCCATTTATTGTAATACTAGCTTAATATACCCATTCTTCGCATGGGGGCTGTATTTGGAAGTCAACACCTGTGGAAGTATCACCATTCATTTCAGTGACCGCGAAAACTAAGGATTTGACACTAGTATAAATCAATATGGGCTATTTATACATGTCTCGGTATTCCTCACCCGCTGACACCCGGCCCGCATACAGTAGTAGCTGAATTTGCAAGTCATCGCTGATGGAAGTGTCGCCATTGATCTCAGCGACCGTGAAAACTATGGATTTGACACTAATGTCGATCAATTTGGATTACTTTTACTACATGTCTCGCTAAACGCCCCCCTGAGACCCCCTGGTTCCAACTTTGACAAAAACGCTTCGCCTTAGACTGGGACCTGGACCAAGGTATCCGTGACCAAAATTTGGTAACTCTCGGTCAACTTGTCTGGTCCCCAGGTCGGTCCCAGTAAACGTCCCCCCCGAGACCACCCTGGTTCGAAATTAAAAAAAAAAAAACGCTTCGTCTTGATCTGGGGCCTGGACTAAGGTACCCGTGACCAAATTTTGGGAACTCTCGGTCCACTCGTCTGGTCCCCAGGTCGCACAGACAGACAGACAAACACACAAACAAACTCTTTATTTTATTTATATTAGATAAGATATACTATGTAAAACAGTCTCGTATCATAATATGTGATGTACAACAAATGTTACATTATATATTATCCATAGCTCGTGATATGCTGCAACATATTAAAGGCTGAGAATAGTTGGGCAAGCGAATAATCCAGAAGTTACGTAACCCTATTGCGTTCATGGGAACGAAAACACAATAATTATAACTATGCTAAATTACTATAGACTACCAACTGCTCATTCAGAGAATTTATGAAGTTCACTCTATCGCAATAGTTTTATACAAACTAGATTTAGACTACGGATAATAGTTTTATACAAACTAGATAATCAATTATTATTATTATTATCATTATATTTACAGTACAACCAAATACAACGACATTAACTATTAGTTCTAATTAACTGAATTGAGCTGAAAATTAAATCTTGATCTTTAAAGATTAACTATTAATTTTATGCGTTCTGTACCTTTCTAAAGAAATAAAAGCTGGAATTGGTTTCAAGGCTGTTTCTGAGTGAATACTTTCTTCAAAATAATATTAAAAATTATAGAAAGATTTTCGAGACATTCGAGTCGAGTCGAGATTTTTAAGAGCCGTCTCGACTCGACTCGTGTCTCGACTCGAAAATTCGAGTCGAGAAATACGTTTGTCTCGACTCGTCTCGAATTTTACAAAGTGTGTCTCGACTCGAATCTCGACTCGAATTCGAGTCGAGTCGAGTCGAGATTCGAGACATGTCTCGACTCGAGCGCATCCCTATATACATGTCTTACAGTCTGGAAAAGTACTATGGGAGTAAGACATCCCTTAGAGGGTGGAAAGAGGTGACATATAGAAATAATCGAAAACGATCGGTATTAGTGTCGAATCCATGGTTTTCAGGATCGCTGAGATGAATAGTGACACTCTAAATACCGCTTAAATCCAAGTTCAGCCTCCATCAGAATGAAGGGTGAAAATAAATCGTCAAAAACGACCCAGATTAGTGTCAAATTCATAGTTTCCGGGGTTGAGAAATCGACTGATCCGTTTGAAATGACTTTTGGAACATAGTTATTACCAATTTCAAGCTGGGTGTTTATCAAGCCTCAATGGTTAAAGAAAGCACTCACAGAGAGTAGAATTTTTCAAAATTTGTGGCAAAAGTGGAGTATCTTATGGATTTTTGTCATTACGCCTTCATTGAAATGCATATTCTAAGGAGGAAAGGGACTCAAATATTTCCCATAAACCTATTCCCCTTGTGCGAAGAATGGGCATTTCAACAAGTTATAACGATTTTCCTAGTAACAAATTTAGAGTAAATGTGACTAAAGATAGTTTTCTTTTTACTTAATGTAATTTTACTCAAATTACATAAACTAATACTATACTTTTGTAACACTAGATGTAGCATTTGCTTTATTACAAGTAGCTTCCCAAACGAGGGCCTATGTCTTATGGTTGATCTAATGATAAAATTCGGATTGTGCTCAGATATAACTTAGCAGCAGTCTACTGCCTAGCAACTGATATATGTAATTTGTTGTAAGTTTAAAATTGTGTTTCTAATATTGACAAAAGTCAAGATAATTCTGTAAGCAAATAGTTACATATTTAATTTTAAATCAATAGAAATAATTTTATTCGAGCTTACAAGATGTTAATACTCTTTACAACTAAGCTGTAAAACTGACATTTGTCTGAAGAAACTTAAATATTGCACAAATTACCTGCATGAAAGAAAATTCACACTTGTGATAGCAAATTAGCTCAAAAGTGAACGATATTTGCCCGGCTTCAAGACGTTGTCCTCCCATAATGCCTCCTTTGGTTCTAAATCCAGCCACATTTAATGTAAGAAGTAGGAGGGCACCATATGAGCGGCTTTGAACAGCCTGAATATGAGTTTCCGCCAACTGCCAACCTATGTTTGACCCACACAGTTCTCCTGCAAAGATACATAACAAATAACGCGTATTATCCCTACATAACCAGTAAGTACATAGAATAGAAATATAATGTAAATTTTGACATGAAAACATTTTAAACTCAAAATATTTAACTTTTAGAGAGGGATGGAAATAAACATTTTTGTTTTCATTATATAAGTCAATTGATGACTCTTCCGAAACGTTTTCAAATATCATTAGTGTAATTAACCAGTTCATACGTCCATTTTTTTTTTTTTTTTTTTACATTTGTCTTTTCATCGTTAAAACTTTCTGTTTTCTGAACTAACTGAAGTTAAGGCTTCCTGGACTAACCACAAGAGGAGAAATTAGCTTATTTTTCTTTCTCTACTAAGTGATTTCACATTCTCCTACACACATTATCTTAAAAAAAAAAAAAAAAAAAAACTCCGTCACTTCTCAAAATTAGTAATCATAAGGTATCTTCCGAATTTTAAGGTTTCATTTTTTCTGTAAATTGTCTTCAATCATTTACTGTTGTTCATTTACATTATATTCTGAAGTTTGATTAACGTAACAATTTAGTCTCAAAACTCCATTCTTTAGTTTTTTTTATTTATTTTTCATTTCCTAAACATTCGAAATATAAAATTATCTTTACAAACTTCAAACAAGAAAATAAAACAACCTTAATTACTGTAACAATTTATATACTTATTTCATGGACAGTGGTTACAAATTACCTTCCATTCCTAAACACGTGGTTGTCATTATTTTTGGCCACTCAGTCCACCGTATAAACTGATAGCCATAATTTGGAGTGGTATCTGGGGGGCATTCACTACAAGATGATATTCCATCAGAATAATGGTTTCTTGGGCAAAAGTCACAGTTAGGACCGTTGCGATATTCCATTCCTGGGTTGCATGGAGGACATTTTCGCTTTTGGCTAGCTGGAGGAAGTTGAACAGCTTCATCCATATCATCACGACATATTTTTGGTTCCAGCCATTTGTACGTAATTTGTGTCTGCTCATGAAAGAATCGTAAAATTAATAAATATTCCATTGCCACTAAATATTCAAACTAGATATAATAAACGTGTACTCCAAGTAGGTATACAAACTTCGGTCCAAACCAGAAACTTTTTCTATATAATACCACACAACTAACATTATTTAAGTGCAATTTAATTTAATATCACTAATTAAATTACTTGTGTTTAATATTAAAATGTATACTGAATCAATTCCAGAAATTAATGTAAAACTTAATATTATATATATATATATATATATATATATATATATATATATATATATATATATATATATATATATATATATATATATATATATATATATATATATATATATATATATATCGTTGTCGAAGATGTAATACCTCGTATGTCCAATTTGTTAGGTTTGCAGGAGACGAAAAAAATCGTCACTGTATGTATTCATAATATTAACATTTCAGATCTTTTAAGAAGTGTTTTATCCTTTCAAAACACGCTGATACAGCTGCTCTCATCACAGCACATATACTATAATACATTGAATACATTGGCATACGAGGTATCACCTGAAGTTACCAACAATCAACATGCAAGAAAACGCTGTAATCGATTTTTTTCAGCGATCGATATCTAGTGACGCACCAGGGTTTGCTAGAACATGGGGTATTGCTTTAATCAGGTTTATGCAAAAAAAAAAAAAAAAAAAAAAAAAAAAACTAAAAATCTTAAAAATTTATATTTATATATAACTTTATTTCTACAAATAAAGGTGCCGGTACGCTGGACCTCAGGTTCATAATGGTTCAAAGGTTGCATACCTTTCAAGGTATTACTATTATTATTATTATTATTATTATTATTATTATTATTATTATTATTATTATTATTATTATTATTATTATTATTATTAATGTCTAGCAGCATATCACTACAGTCTTGTAACTAAAAACTCTTACGTACATATACATGCTTTAAAAATATTTGATTCTTAATTTTCTAATACCAAAAACGTAATAATCAGTATTTCTTAGTTATTTTTTTCTTGTTTTTTTCTCTTTTTGTAAAAGGGAGTGTGGAAATTGAAACACTTCGAGGTGGGTAGAAGTTAGTGTGTACCTAAAATATACTTATACTAGGAGAAAATTTTTTAAGACTAAGTATTAATTTCTCGACGCATTCCAAACGAAACTTTTACTCGCATACCCCTGTACAATATGGAAAAGGTTATGATTTTTCAGTTTACAGTATTTTTTCTCACAAAAGACTTGAAAATTCAGTTTTCTAATGTACAAAGAGTATAAAGGTTTTTGGGTACCCTCTGTGAGAACGTCTCCATAAAATATGTTCATATTTGTAACTTGTGTAATCACTGAAACACTACGTTAAATGTAAGTTACAATAAGTATAATTGCAATAATTATGAATATTTATTCAAAGTAGTTTACTTTCTAGTTTAAAAAATCAATATTATACACAAAAGGTAGAACAGATACTTGTTAAAAATTAGGTACAAAATTGAATAACACAAATAAGCAATTAGTAATACATATTCGTAACTCGTAATTTGTCACCTTAAAACAAATCTGACATCTAGTTTTTTTCCTGTTGGGCTTCAAAACTTTTTCATGGTAAATCATCAGTAGAGAAATGATGTCAATCCTTCAGCCAAGAAATAACTAGCTCATCTACCTTGAGCTTGTCTAACAGTGGGTCAGTCATTAACATTGATGAAAAGCAAGTTTGACAATGTTTGAGCACTTAGTCTATTTCTAATATCAGACATCTGTAAATTCATAAGTGAAAATCTCTATTCGCACTTCGCCGTGGAAATTGGTAATACTTCTAATTGGTAATACTTTCTGCAACTTATCACTGACAACTTATCACTGACCTGCTTGTTAGACTTATAATTCCGGAAGTCTGATAACGATTTTTCTCGGTCAGATTTGAAATAATTAGCAAGAACTATTACCTCTCTGTCACCATACAACATCTTTTACATAGTGTCAGTTGGCCATGTCGACTCATGGAGAACAGAATCTTGATCTACCGCAACTTCGGTAGGGAATCTTGCGCATAAATTATCAACTAGGGACTGATAAACTGATAACTTCTAATTTGTTTACACAGTAAAAAAAATCGTTGTGTTAATTTAACTCAATTTTAACACAGGGCAATGGTTCCAGCGTGTCTACCACTGTGCGGTGTTAATTCAATACAGACCCCACGGTGTTGGCATTTAGCACATGGCGTGTGTTACATTTTTAACACACAACCGGTGTTCAGTGGTGTTAAACTCGAGTCTGCGTTAGTATTTTAGGTGTTGAGTCGACACTATGTCAGGGTCGGTAGTGTGGCGGTGTTGCACCAAACACGAAGAAAGTATCATTGCGTGTAATGTGTTAATTATTTTGTGTTAATATTACACCATGTCAATTATCAATATAACACAGTCTCTGTGTTATTTCAATATCATTTTCTTATTATTTCAACACACCATCTATGTCATAATTCAAGGCCAAAGCCACATAAGTAACACCGCTTTGATGTTAATTCAACAACCCCCTGTGTTAAAATTCAAAATCAGGCCCCTAGATTAACACCGTTTTTGGTGTTAGTTCGACTCCACTTCTGTGTTACTACGACACCTATTTCGGTGTTGAAATAACTCCGCCTACGGTGTTGATGTAGCCCTTTTCCTGTGTTGGAAAAGCTTGTGGTGTGCATGGTTACGCTTACGGTGTTTCGCCATCTTTGAATACTAGCTAGTTAACATGACAACCAATTCATTGTGTTTGGAAATAACGAAACAAACAAAATTAACGAAAAGAACTGCAACAAATTAATTCGTGAACATCGTCAATTTCATCAAGTGTTTTCTAACGCGCTCTTTTTTGAAATGCCCTTAAAAATGTTAGCAGGACGAGGAAGGAAACAAAATATAATTTTAAAATAAGAATAGTAAACTACAGAACACTTCATTTAGAAAATTTCCATAACATTTGTTATCGTTCTCCCCATCATTTATTGTGATGTATTTCTTAATGGTGCGAAATACAACTTTCACCAACATCTTGTTGAAGAACGATAGGAAACTCTTACCTATATCTTTATAATTTGATTGCTTCTTAATCGTGTTTCTACTTGTTTTCCGCATTTTTTTTAACACAGTCCCCAGTGTTGACTGGTGAGCTCTCGTGTAGTGTTGAAGTGACAAAGTAATACGGTGTTGTTTCTCGTTGTTGACATATTTCTTCAGAAACATTATGTAAAACAATTGAAAACACATCTCGCGGTTTGCATGTTTAAATTTTATGAATACATGGATTTGTTTAAGTATTTCTTTCTACTGTGTTTGTTTGTAGCTTCAGTACGTAAGCCTTTATAATTAGATGCCCAACATATTAGGCAATCACGCAGAAAACGACAGCGAAGATTCTACACTTGTGTTAATTCAACACACAGGCTGTGTGTCATTTCAACTACCAACATTTGACAGACAACTCCAAATGGAGAGTGAGTTGTTCTAACCACCTGTTTGTGTTATATTTTAAGACAACCATGTTAACACATAGGCATGTCGTTGAAATAACACAACGATTTTTTACAGTGTAGGTTAACGGTCTGTTCTTGTTCCACAAACTGAAGTACAAACTAAAATAAGGAAACTTCCCCACCCTCACTCCCTTGCTGCAGGACATTGTTACGCCTCCTTATCTGACTTGTAATTTTTGTAATTATACAGGAAGGTTTGATGTCATTACCAAGTCCCCCCTCTAGAAAGCACAAAGGGAACGAGGTTCCAGGAAAGTGTTCAGATGGGCCTGGGAAGTTCCCTCCTTTCCCTCTTTCAATTACCACACTGGTAAAGGGGTGAAAGTAAGATGCTATTTGTTTTCAGAAGGCATCAAGAGTTCCACACAAACTGAATTTCAATAACAACACACACACCGTACATTGTTCACATAATGTTCTTCAGAATACTGATCATGCTACCAACATGTTCTACAAACCTCTGCAAAAAAAATCTAAAAAATATTTTCACTTAATCCTCTTTCTAATAATGAATAAAAACAATTAATTGGATACATTAAAATAGGAACTTAGCAAAGGCTCCTCTCTGGAGACAATACAGAGGTGGTGTCCCAACAGAATTTTTGTACTGGCTTTTAGTTTAGTCGAACTTCAGCGACAGACAAATTTGTTGGGATTATTTCGTTGTGGAAGGTCAGTCTTTTCAGAAAAAAATATCTGGTCGGTTTAGAGCCTTTATGGTTTATATTACCATTCGAAAAAGGAATGAAAAAGGGAGGCGGGAGGACGTGCCATAGAGCGAGAGACAGAAGGACCCAAATATTTCTAGCCCCTGAATACAATTGACTGACTTCAAGAACGAACAAAGATTCGGAACTCTTTCTCTAGAGAGAAAAAAAGGAAAATTAAAACAATAAAATCTCTGATTTTCAATAAAACTATATTTACTATTTGGTATTTTCGAAGTTTCTAGTCAACCCTTTTTAAAGACGGAAGAGAAAATATTCCATTCTGATTAAAAGGTGCCGGTACGACGTACCGTTGCGTATCGCCAGAAATAAAACTATATATATATATATCGTCGCTTCCATGACAGAGGGGCGTAAGTGACATTTTTTTTAAAATGATTTTTTTTTTCGCTCATTGAACCACTTATGTTACATTCTTGCACCTGGCAAATTGATGTACGTTAATTCCCAATAAAAACGGATTTCCAGTTTAAAATTTGGAAGACATAACAGAGTGTTTCATAAAGGTGTTCATGACAGAAAGGCTTATGTTCACTTACGCCTTTATGTCAGAAATATAATATTCACATTGCAGGAAACGCATATCTGAGCGTACATACAATGGATGGGCGTAAGTTGCATTCAGATCCGTATTAAAGCAGTTGCGACTTCAAAAGAAGCCACATTACGTTATATATTTTTTCTCTCCAATGTTTTATTGTAGGCGGTGAATAAGTAAGCTGAATAAGGTTGCAGTTTGTGGCATTATTGGTCTTCTTTAGTTTTGTAGTGTGTATGGATCTTGTAGTTGAGATGAAGAGAGTGATCAGGATGGACGGTGTTTCGCTATCTGATCAGGAAATATCCAGGCTTTTGGGGAAAGCCGACTCTGGACACTCCGTTACTGATATTAGACTATCCTACGATAGTGATGCCGACCTGGATTTTGAGGTGGACAAAGATGAAAGTACTTCAAATGATAAAATGCTAATAGAAATAAATGTGGCCACAAAATCATCACATGCATCCAAAGCAAGGAACATACATCGAATCCCATGAACTGGAAAAAGAATAAAGCCAAAATTAATCGTAATTTGTGTAAGAAATATGTTACCAGTGCTGGCAAAATTCGTGATTCGCGCAGAGCACTCAATGTTTCATGTAGATGCGTGTACATTGGAAACAAATTATCAAAGAAGAAAAACTGAAATTTGTGCATCATTTGTACTGGAAACTAGAAGACATTCATAGACAGAGAGATTATCTTCTGCGTCACATGAGGCGAAGGTTAAAGTTACGCGGAAAATATAACACCACGTCCAGAAGGCAGTACACAGTTGACTATTATTTAACTATCGATGGGAAAATGATACTAGTCTGCAAGCAGTTTTTCTTTTATACTCTTGACGTTAGTGATAAAGTATGTAGTTTCGTTTTGCAGAAAGGGCTTTCTTCCGGAAGTACAGGTCACGAGCTTCGAAGGAAACATAAACCGAAACACAGTTTAACATCAGCAGTCAAAAATATTGTAAAAGAGCATGTACTATCGATGCCCCGAGTTGACTCTCATTATTGTCGATCTTCAACCTGCTATTACTATGTTGAGGCAGCACTGTCTTATGTGAAGCTTTAGAACCTTTATAAGGGATGCTGCAAGGAGAAGAAAGTCTCACATGGAAATGTAATAGGGCTTACTTCATACTGGAAAATTCTGAAAGAAATGAATATCAAGATACACAAGCCGAATAAAGATCAATATAAAACTTGTCAGTTTTAAAAATTTGTCTTCTGAGGAAAAGAAAGAGAGAAATTGGTTTATGAATAACATTTGAAAAGAAAAGAAGAAACAAGGTAAGAAGAGCAAAAAGACAAAGAAGAAGCAACAAAGGACGAAACTCACGTAGCTTGAACTCCAACAAGTCTTGACAACGCCATCACGTAAAACGGGTGTTGTGTTGTGTATTATGTTCGTAAATTTAATGTTTACAACCTCACCATCTACAATCTAGTCACGCGCGAAGAGGTTTGTTACATATGGTATGAAACAAGGGATAAGAGAAGTCCTGATGAAATTGCCTCCTGAATTCTACTCTACTTGCGAAATTTACCTCCTCGAGTAAACAAGTGACGATGTATTCAGACTGTTGTGGTGGACAGAATTTGAACAAGAAAATTCCAGCAATGTGTACGTATGCAGCCATAATACAAGTATAACCTGTATTGACCACAAGTTTCTTGAACCAGAACACACTCAGATGGAAGCTGATTCCATGCACAACGTCATAGAACGCGCAAAGAAGAACATAGATGTTTATACACCTGATTGGTGTATAGTTGCTAAGATGGCAAGACGAAAGCCGTAGCCATTCACGGAACATTCGATGACAACAGAATATTTCTATAATTTTGATGCCGCAAAAAGCTATTATAAGTTAGTTACATTCAAATATCAGAACGGTGTTACTTTTTCATGGCAAAAGTTAAGATGGCTGAGATTCACAAAATACGAAAATAAGATTATCTTCAAGGAAAGGATGACAGAACCTTTTAGAGAATCCTCGCATTCAAGATCCTTCCGAACACCTAGAAAGAAATACAATCCTTTTCAGCTATACTCAGGACTGCTACCAATTTCCAAGGAAATGAAGAATGATTTAATGAAACTCTGTAACACTAAAGTAATACTGTAAGAGTATCAGTTTTATCGCAAGTCCCGTTACATTCGATTACGCTAAGGACTACTTAGAGATTTCCTACTCGGGCACTCAGTAAAAGTACTTGTGCGTAATCTGAAACCGCTAATGAAGATTGGAATTAATCTTATGGGTAAAAATCAGGGGCGTGTAGTGCATATTACCGCTGTTAGCGGCGGTAACGGTAAAAATATGACAGTTTTCCGTTGTTTTCATATGTCTTTAAATTTCATCAACAACATGCGAAGATGTTTACATATTCATTTTCTTTCTTTCTTTTTTTTAAAAAAAAAGTTCGGACGCCCTATGCCGCATTTACAATGTGAATGAACATAACATGCTAGCGCCAAACAGGAACATACTGTTGTTTATACCGCAGATTTCAGAGGTAACGAGAACCCCGATAGCGGTCAGTCACTCCAGTAGCACCTTTCAGCGTGCCAGCCAGAAGCATCCTGGGCGCTCGTATTTGGACTTTCGGAATGACCCTTTATGTTACCGTTCGGCTGAGTGGATCAGGAAAAAATAGGAACGTTCCCTGTCAACACAAGGAGAATCTAGAATATGATCAGCATGTTTATTCTACTCGCTCTCCTCTCGCCTCGCTACAGAGGATCGAGCTGAGCTGACATGGAAACTTGGCTGTAATTTCCGTTTTCGTAAGGTTATTTCATTGTCTTGACAGTACCGTATACAATTTCAAATAAAAGTAGCAGGTTTTTCATAGTAATAGAATTAAACATCTACTGTGAGACTATGTTCCGAAATGCATTATTTATATGTTAAAATATCGTTTTCGCATGACTGTATGTTAATACGTTTTTTTTTTTTAATTTGAATAATATACCAACAGAGAACAAGAACATATTAAATAGGATATTCTAACAAACAAATTTATTATACAGTAGGTTTGCTTTGATTCAATAGTTTCTTATTGACTGTTAATTTGATCTATACAAATTTCTTCTTCTTCTTCTTCTTCTTCTTCTTCTTATTATTATTATTATTATTATTATTATTATTATTATTATTATTATTATTATTATTATTATTATTATATTTGAGATTTTATTTCTGTTTAAATGGTAGAAAAAATTAGATGGCAGTTGTTTCGCACCTGAAATAGCAAAGAGTCAATCTCTGAAGTGTGTCATTAAATGTACGAGAATGCCCATCGATGAAACACATTGTACTATATGTGAACTGTTTCAAGAGCAAGTGGGGAATAGTAATGATAATTAAGGAGAAGTAAAGATGTTTCCCGGTGCTCCTTCTAATTCGAATACTTATTATTTTTTAGGATTTATGCTAATCAAGTTGAAAATATTTTGTTTTTAATTTAGTATAGAATACTTTCGATTCAGCAAATTTCCAGCTCTAGCCTCTAGCCTAGTAGTTGAATTTACACTTTGATGCAGTTTGATGTGTTGAAAAAGAACTGTGCAATCGTTTCCACCATACCGTAGTTTGACTGTCTCAAGTTGTGTTTGACCGTCTGACTAGTTTTCAATACGGAAAACTTGTTGCTCAAACGTACGATGGAGCTTCAGTTATGGTTAGTGAGGTAGGAAGCTGCAGCCTCTTGTTAAACAGAGATATAAAGAAGACTAATTTTTTTCATTGTTATTCCCATACGCTTAATTTAGTTTCTTCCGTTGACTATACAAAAGGGTGTAAGTTTTTTTCTAAAACTATGTTGTGATTTGCTTATTTTTTCTGTCTTCAAAAAGAACAGATGCTTTGGACTATGTAGTCAACAAAAGTATCCCAACAGCCTCAAACACAAGGTGGAACTATAGAAGTAGTATAAATGATGTGATGTATAGCTTTAAAGATGAACTGTTAGGACTCTCTAAATCTATGACGAAAACATCGACGAATGGGGTTCTCAAACCAGAGTTCGTGCAGCAAAATACTATCAAACCCTTCAAAGTTTTGACTTCAATTTTTTATTTGAACTGTTTTATTCTATAGGATCAAGATAAGAAATCTTATTCAATATCTTACAAAAGAAAATTCATGGTGTAAGTTACTGCAGAAAGAAAATAGATTACTTTGAAGAATATTTAAGATCACTGAGAGATAGTTTCGATTATATTTAGTAAAGAAAAAAAATGTGGAAGAACCTGAAGAGCCACACCTTTCAGAAAGATCAATGTAATTGAAGTGGGATTTGACCCCCCCCCCTAAAAATCGTTGCCAATGCCTATATTTTAAAATGATTGATACGCTGGGAAAAAGATACTAGATTTTCTGATATTGAAAAACTGGAGATACGTACTTGTAATATCAACAACCGGTAACAATCGTCAAAGTGTCACGACACGCCACTGGTAAAAATTAATCAGCACTATTGAATCTCACTATTGCATCTCTATGTATGAAATAAAGTATTGAATTCTCTTTCGTTATCTTGGTTGTGTAAACAGAACGTATCAAAGTCCAATCTAGAAAAATTACTATTCCTCTGATAGAAAAAATACTGGCGAAAAGGACTGCTGTTATAATTGTGTTTTTAATTCATTGTGTATAATCTGTAACTAGTTTTATACTGTTTTATTATTGCGTAAGTAAACAACAGTAATATGTACAAATTCATTTAAGTACTTTGTTGGAAATAAATTGTTTATGACATAAGGGCGTATGTACAACACTAACATGTAGAAATTCAATAAAAAAAATGTTATGTATGAAAATGTACATGACAAAAGGCATAATGAATAAATTTTGACCTCTAAATATCAAAATAACGAAAAAGATTTGAGTTTCTTCTAATCTGAGAGAGTACCGAGAGATTCATATCAAGCAAAATCTTTTTTCCTCTTTCCTGTAAAAAATTAAAATTGCAATTTACGCCCATCTGCCATAGAAGCGACGATATATATATATATATATATATATATATATATATATATATATATATATATATATATAATTTGTTTGGAATTTGACGTGCCTTTTAATGTTAAGATTATGTAAGACATGGATCTTCAGCTAAATGTGGAATCCGAACTGGATGTCCTTCCAATAGGAATCGAATACAATATCAGGTTTCCCTGTTGATATACAATAACAATTCTACTCATGATGCCAACATACATTGTTGCATTATGTCAACTGGTAGATAAATGTATTCACAAGTTTTGAACGGAATTCTATAACAATACAAAGATGAAGGTATGCACAACACCTAGCATAAATATATGTTTGTTTGTTATCCATAACACGTCAACATGATTGATGCTCAGTATCACCTAGAGAGTTAGTATATCTTGAACTCTGATAATTTAAGTTGAAAATAATTTCGTTTTACCATGTATGTAAAAAGAAAAGGTTTGATTTTATTTGTTGAAGAAAGTTGTCACATATCTTTAGGACCTAAATTTGTTACATAAAAGAATACCCACCTCATGATTCTCATCACACGGAGTTCGAATTTGATAGAAATCTTGCTCTGTGCAGCGTTTCCTTGGGAAGCATTGTGATGAGCCACGAGGCGAATATTCTGTTTCATTATTACAGGGAATGCATGTACTTGATCCTTCCCCTGAATAATGATTCTCGGGGCATTCTATACAACTACGTGCTCCTTCATGGCTGTAAGTACCACCCCGACATGGAGTGCACCGTGATGCCTCTGAGACACCTAAAATAGTCAATAAACAACATAATACTGTTTTATTAGCAATTACTATAAAACTTGTCGGCAAAATATGTTTTATTTAAATATATTTTTTTTATTTCACCAATGTAATATTTTTAAAAAGATATATTTTCCATAATTAAAATCAAAATGACTTCTCTCCTTTTTATAGTCTTAACTCATTTTTTCAATTAAATACGATTAGCTCAAAAAGTAGATTTTTTGAAAAAAAAAATATTAACATTTTTGCATATAGTTACCTCTTCAGACTATTGTAAAATGTATGCAATAAATATTGAATTCCATATGCCGTGCCTCAATCTATGTGTATAATTAGTTTAACATCCCATGGTTATGCCCTTTAGGCTAAAGGAGATGGCTGATGATCAATGAAAATGAATGATTATGATATTAAAATTTTGTGTTCTCCCACCGGGCATAGTTGTCTAGTTACATTAAAAAAGATTGACCAAATCTATGACTCTTACACTCTCCTCTGTAATTTGAATTGGATCTAACGAACACGTATATTCTTCAAATCCATCAGCTATTTATAGCAATTCAACATATTAAAATATTGTAGGTACGATCGAGAGTAGAAAACTTTCGGAGACAGGTGGATGGCTGGGTTTTCTTTTTTTTAAATACTGTTGGATAAACCTCTTCAAACATAGTACCAATTACAAAATATTTTGTTTACCATTAACTGAATGTGAACGGTCCAAATTCAGCACACTCCTTATACGAGTAAATTACACATAATCTGATTTACTTTGTCTTTATTTTTGTTTTGTTAAAGTTTAGCCTCCCTTTTCAGCACTGAGGCTGTTTGAGACGTGGAATTATACAGGTTTAAGGTGAATCCAAGCCACTGCAATGCATTGAATGCTCTCCCACTGGTAGTAAAAACACGCAATAACGTGAACCAAAGACGCGCATGCTATCCAGTAGACTAGTGAGAAGAGCTCTTTAGTTTTCCGTTCATTCATAAGCAATTGACGAAAGAAACTACATCAAAAGGTCACCACTTAGTAACATTAATGTGTATAATCATGTTGTGTATCTGCTATGGAATCAACATTCATCAGTTTGTGGATTTGCATTTATCATTGATCTCTTTACACATAATCCACTTCGTTAGTTTTAATCTACTTTCCACATGATGAACCTGCGACTTCATGCTTAGTTTCAACTTTCATCCCAACTTCATACTTGGTTTCACCTTCTAAATCATTTTACATTCCACGATGAGCAGAAGTACAGTTAGTAACCATATATTATTATAACCATAGAAAAGTATCATTGAAATTACATTAAGTATAAATCAACGCTAAGATATGAAAGGTTAACGTACCACTAATTTCAATTGACTTTATTAATACTGGTTTGCCTTGATTTGATTCTATACCGAATGTTTTCCATTGTAACACATTGAGTCCAGCTTGTAGAGGAACTGTGTGATTCCTCCATTCCCCTTCTTTTGTAATTGGAGCCCATTTAGACCCTTTGGCATCTATTGATTGGCACTGTCCATTTTGAACCTATTTCATAGCAGGTAAGACTAACATTAGAACGGTATGTGATCTTTTAAAATGACACCTGTATTAAACCACTGTTTTAAAATTTCATTAAACAAAGATAAGTGTTTCACTCTCATGTACTCTTTTGTATATCCTTTTACATAAAAAGAGCTCCCTTGTGACTAAGCGGTTATCATATGTGTTTTCGGCTTGGGACACCCGGGTTCCATTCCCGGCGGAAGCTCATGTGGTTCGGATCCCACGTTAAGCTCTACGTCCACATCTCATATGGCCTCACTGCAGAAAGGGACGCTAAACTCAAAATCAAATCAAAAAGTACTTTAAAAAGATACAGATTTTTGTTAATTCATCTTAGGTGATCGGAAACTGAGAAAATATAACTTTACACAAAAAAGTGGAAATTTGGAACCATCTTACAGAAAGTGTTCCCTACGACAAATATATTCAATTTAAGTAGTATGTTAAAGGCAGAACATACAATATTGCTTCAATTATTTTAATAATATTTTCGCAACATTTATGTATAGAAACAGGGAGCGTGAAAGCTTAACAGCATTTTGGATGTATATTGAACAATTCGGTCAAAGTTCTTATGAAAGATTATAACAAAAAAAGAAAAAAAAAGTGCATCATATGTGGCCTTACTCACTGGTACAAACTGGTGCAAAATAGCTAACAGCAAAACTAAACCGATAAAACATTCTCAAAGTGAAGGTACAGTACATTTGCACTCCATGCCAGTAAATCACAATTCCCAGAATAATAAAATAAAATAAACTTATAAGGTCAGCGACGACCCTGTTTTATCCTTCCAGGGTTAATTTTGCATTACAATCAGATTATAGCCTAGTAACTGACATAATACATTAATTATTCTAAATTAAGGGGAAAAACTTTTCTTTTTCAGGCCATAATTTTATCTAATGTTCTTCCAGATTAACGCTATTATTTAGTGTAACACAATTACTAATTAAAACAAGTCTTGTAATACTCATTTTCAAATTCTTTTACGTAAAAACAATTAATACAAGTCCACTTACTTTTCACGTAGTTCTCCGTAAAACATTATCTGTTCCATTTATTTCCGTAAAAATATATTTTACTCTTATACTATTCAGAAGAAATTTCTCACATGTGTACAAAATAATTTGTTTTAGAGTAACTACACTATTTTTTAAAGCAATATTCATTTTAATGTTCAAATATTATACAGACGAAGAGAAATCTAACCTCAAAATGAAAAATTATATCCTTGTTCGAGTGTTGGTATAAATAAGATAAATTTCCGGGAGTCTTCAGGCGAACAGTATACGTTAATGTTGCAACACATGGTGCACCAAGCGAAAAAAGAAATTCTCCTTTCGTATGCCAGCCATATCTATAGAATAAATGAAATAATAAATTAAATACAACCTATAATGAAGCAGATAAAGTGTATCAATTTATCTTAATATTTAATAATAATAATAATAATAATAATAATAATAATAATAATAATAATAATAATAACAATAAAACTACTTTCAGCGCTGTGAAGAGCTTATTGGTAAAACTACAGCAGTAAGCTAAAACAATTAAACAGACATTTTAGGCAGATCAGAAAATTTGTAGTATAGAATGAATATTAGCAGGTTAAGGCCCTTGACAGCAGTACTGGGACCCAGGCCCGCAGCCAGAGAGGGGCTAGGGGGCCTGCCCCCTAAACTTTTCGTGGCCCCTCCAGACCTTAACACAAAACGCTGTTATTAATACAAAAAACACAATTTAGCTATTTGTAAGAGAATTTTTAATGACTTGTCCCCCTAACATATTCATGGCCCCCAAACCTCTGTGACTGGTTGCCGGCCTGCTGGGACTTATTTCAAATGAATGTATTCCAAATACCTATTTAAAAGACAAAATATCATTTTGTATTTTATATTTTAAATACCGTTTCAAAAACTATTTTGTATTTTATATTTGAAATAGGTTTGTAGTGTCTTTTGTCATTTTCCATAATATACAAAATACAAAATAGGTCTGGTCTTGGCAATAAAATATTACGCAGTTTACGAATCTGCACACAGTATACTAGAAACTAACAGTTATAAACACTGCGTGGCGGCATCATTGTAGATTGCCTGCTGTTGCGGAACTTGCAATGTTCGAGTTATTGAGGCTGAGTTATTGAGGTTTAAATTGAGTCACATTAAGGGGTGACCAGAATGTGACTATTTCACACCGTCAGGCGGCTCAATGGTCGTAACTCTGTAACGATGCATTTCCCGACATATGGTCATATGAACTTTTTTTACTTGTCTACCCATAAGGAATCCATCCATGAAATTATGTCGTACCTTTTTGTTACACTCTGTATATATATTTATATACTATGTTGCCGAAAGTTGCCGGATACTCGGTACTGTTGGTTCGAAAGGCACCACACTTATAACAAATAAGATGTTGGGCCTCCTTTTGCTTGAATTACAACGTTTACCCTTCGGTGTAGGCTAGCCACTAAGTTCTGATACCCTGTTGGCGGAATTGTGCTCCATTCCTCCTGTAGCACGGTGAACAGTACACATTCAGCTGTTGGTCGAGGGGGTTTGGCACGCAACCGACGCTCCAATTCATCTTCTATACGATTCAGGCCGGGGCTTTGCTCCGGCCACGCAAACACTCCCACCTGATAATCTTAAAATCGCGATTCAATGGCGCGTGCTGTATGATACAGAAAGCACTATTGTGTATAAAGAAGCATTATTGTGTTGATAAAGAAAGGGGCCTGTCCCAAACTGTTTCAATAGCGTCAGCAGCATGTTATTGTCTAAAATGTCGTACATACCAGAAGCCATCGACCATTCGATTAAAACTAACGAGCCCAACACAAACCAAGAGAAATAGCCCAAAACCATGACACTGTCACCACCAAATGTCATGGTTGACACAATACGCTCCAGTATATACCGTTCGCCAGGTCCATCATAGTGCCAGAGCATGTATTGTGATTCATCACTCCATATTGCATTCTTTCACTGCTCCAAAGTCCAATTACGGTGCTCTTTGCCATTGAAAACGCCTCCGCGCATTGGTGCGTGTGATTACTGACTTCCTGGTTTAAGACGACCATGAAAATCAATTGCTATCACCTGACGGCGGACAGTCCTGTCACTGTGTACCTAAGCTAAGACGGAATTCCTCTGGAACTTCTGCCAAAGATGTCTGACGGTTGTTTCTCACAACACACTTCAGGGTTCTCCGGTTTCGATCACTTAGTTTCTTGGGCCTATCAGAGCGAAACTTCGGTTCAGTACTTTACACTTGACTATGACATCGCTAATTGTGAACTTGCGTGCGTTTAGCAGCTGAGAAATCTCTCTGACCGTATGTTCAAATCTATGGGCACCTACAATCATGCCTCATTTGAATGCATTCAACTCGTTCCGTTGACTCACCGTGATAGACAACATGAGTTTGATGCTCCAGCATTTCTGGCTTCACTTATATAGAGTCGGTGATATGTACCGACATCATTCTGGGATTGTTTACTTGACGTGAAGGGATGTCCGGTGATTTTTGGTTACATGGTATATGACACAACCTGGGTGCACAAATGCTTCCTTTCGGAGTTATTGACTGCCGAAAACATATAGAAATGAAGTTTAATGCTCTATAGCTCCAAAACTATGGGACCTACCATAGTCGGGTCCTATCCTAAAACACATGTTTCAG
The DNA here is from genome assembly GCF_964235325.1 of Thermobia domestica. Taxonomy (NCBI): domain Eukaryota; kingdom Metazoa; phylum Arthropoda; class Insecta; order Zygentoma; family Lepismatidae; genus Thermobia; species Thermobia domestica. The sequence continues at coordinate 286,555,388 of NC_137459.1, forward strand.
AATCCTAAGGTACTCACGCAACAATTTTTATAGAGGCTCTTGTTTCGTTACGAGCATATAAATTGAAGTACTCACCAACTACCTCTATGGAAATTGTTGCGGAAGTGTCGAAGGATTCTGAAACTTGGGTATTTGGATAGGGCACATGCATAGCACTTGGGTATTGCTATGCATAGCACTTGCCAATACCCATGCACTTGGGTATTTGGATAGCTTCTAAGTGAAGTCTTGATCCGACTATCGTGGGCTCCATTGTATTGGAGCTATGGACCATTAAATTACATTTTTTCATGTTTTCGGCAGCCTATAACTCCGAAAGGAGGCATTTGTGCACCCAGATCGGTCTGTACTTTTCGTCTTATCTTGGTGTCAGGAATCACCTCCCAAACGTTGTCTGTGCTGTTTTGAAACACCCGATATATATATATATATATATATATATATATATATATATATATATATATAGTTGAGTTTGAGTTTAACGTGCCGTTCAGCACCGAGACTATGTGAGACGTGGACCTACTGATTAACGTGAAATCCGAACCATGATATATATTGCATGGGTTTCAAGTATCAAAGTACAGGTTGCGTCTTCGTTCTTATTCCTCTATTAAAGTCGGGAGTGATAAAAATCTACTACAACTCCTGGTTTCAATGTAACATCTCCATAGACCCAAAATAATAATAAACAGCGAAAAATATATCATTCAGCGTTCCAAGAATATATTGTACCTTCACTCTTGTAGCTCTCTTAAAAACGGTAGTGGTAGAAACATATATCACTTCCGGGTTCAACTTCGATCTCCATACATCAGCAACGGTAAGTTAGCGAGAAACAGTTTTTATATATATTGCAAATAGATACATCACCGCCCTTATTTCTCTATTGATATTGGAAGCACTAGAGCACTTCTTAGTATCAACATTTGTTTCATATAGTTTGGAATAATATCGTAGTTTCACATTTCTGAAACGAAACACACTTGTGTTTAATACAAAATAGCATAATTTGAATACTATTTAGGAAACCCACCTGCTGCAATTTACTTCGCTGTAAAGCCTTCCCTGAAATGTAAATGGTTCACTTTGAATATGAAAATTTGGTGGCAGCTCATCCCAGTTGTCAAACAAAATAGTGTCACCTAAAGAATATTTTCCAGCTGGACACCTGTTACATTGCAATTCCTCTAATGCGTAATAATAACCAGGACTGCAATTTAGATCTGGAAAAACAACAACATATAATGTAAATGAAGTTATTTCCACATAACTAGGACTACTTATCATAATACAAACAAATGTGGGGCAAACGTTGGTATTATATGGTAATTTTCACAAGAAGAGTTAGTTCAGCTAGGAAGAATAAGTATTACAAAGTGAAATTAATACATGAGTAAAACTACAATTTAAACTGGTATTTTGTGAGAGATACAGTTATATGTTTAAACAATGACGAATTTGTAGACATTATTCGTAGACATACTTCTGGGTATGGTAACATCGTGATATATGTGGTAATATCGTGATAACTATCTTTTAATTTCGTGATCAACAAAAAGTGTATAAAAGAAGAACATCACTTCCGCACAAATAATTATGTCTGTGCGGATAAATGCACAAACATGTCTGAAGGTATCGCATGTAGGGAGAGTTCTTTACCTCAGGGGTACTTTTTATATTTTGCTTTACAGAAGTGGCAATAATGTTTGCCGGCCAGAATAATGTTTGCCGCGGAGGCCATTTTGTTTCTTGGTACATCAAGAAACAGTGATTGCTTTATCCAGGAACAATATCAAATCTAATGATAACACAGGTCTGCAAAAATAAAACAATGCTAAGCTGTTTGGGTTTGGTTAACTGATTCGTATGTGTTGGGGTGAGCTGAATCCAGGAATGACAACTGTTTTGTCCTGGGACGTCTGGGTTTCCAACAAATGGATGGTCATTGTTGAACAAAAATATGAACACAAATATGCGATTTACAGAAACACCATTAACAGTGTAACACAAAGTAATGTACAGAAACACGCACACACTTGAAGACAAAAAAAAAAAAAAAAAAAAACACCCTCAATTACATTGCTCGTGAAATTGTCTTTTTTTAAAGGTCAAACTTCGTTTGGAGCTTGTCCTTTTGCAGGTGGCTGCCGGAAAATCCCTAAACAGCATCCAGTAGTAGTCTACCATCATCGTAACACTCAAGTTCTCCTGATACCGTTGTTCTATTTCTTTGATATCTTGATGGAAACGCTCCCCCGCTGTTCACTCACCGCTTCTACATTGTCAGGAAAGTAGTCAAGGTGGGAGTTGAGAAAATGGACTTTTAAGCTCATGGAGCAACCGAGCTTTCGGAATGCGTGTAACATTTTTCCACCATTTCCTTGTACTGTGGGTCCTTTTGGTTTCCCAAAAACGTTTCGATTACCATAGTAAAGGCAACCCAAGCCTCTTTTTGAGTTGGAGTCATAGAACTGATGAAGTCTTTGTCGGATATGAGTTTTCAAATATCAGGGCCAACAAAAACCCGCGCACTCGTAGTATTTTAGCAACAATCAGTGTAACCAGAACTACTCACCAACGTTTTACAAATCAAAGATGTAATTTTACTAAATTCGCTTTATGAACAGATTTATTGTTTTTTCTTTTTTTTTAATTATTCATGGTACATTACGATATGTGTCAGTGATCCCCATCCAGATCAATATACATGTATTTTCATGTTTTGGGGAGCACAAATACATTTAATCTTCCATGTTTATTTTTATTTTCGTGTGATGCATTTGCAATTTAGCGATTTCCAGCTACCTGTTTGACTACGTTACATTTCGATTGTGCAAAAACTTGACGTCCCAGGAAGAAACGGGGGTCATTTTCGACTTCGGTGCACCCAGAAGCATAAAAATCAGCTAAACTTATGCAAACAGCTTTTTGGATGCAGACCTATGTAATCGGTTGTTTTCAACGACTAATTTATTCCAAAACAAACGATAAAATATATCAAAGAAAGAAAAGGCTTGTTCCTGTTTCTCATTACCAGTAGTATTTTACTGCACAAAATATATTTGGTAACAAGGCATACAATTTTGTTTTAAAAGCAAATATATTACAGTTTTATAAAATTACACTGGTCGGCAAAATGAAACTTCTTTCGCTCCCACAAACGAAAATAGGTGATTCCTATAAGGAGTGCGATTTAAGTTAAAGTTACTGTCAAAAAAGTATGCATGAAACAAAGATAACTCGTTCAATCTCAATGAAAGTTTTACTCCTTGCTCGTCATAGTATCTCACGAGTGTACGGTATTATAGCGAGCTAGCTTGTTTACCAGCGGGGGCTGAGGTAGAGGGGGAAAATTTTCAACATTTTTTCTGCCTGACTCTTGCGACACTCCCTTACTCTCCTCCTATATGTCAGCGTTGCCAGTCGTAACAAAATGTCACATGAATGTCATTCTAAAGAGTTAGTTGATTATTTGTTGAGTGTTGTTGTGGTCGCGGTTCTGTTGCTTATTATTCATTTGACAATGGCTTCACAGCATAAGAGAGGTCAAACTATACACAGCAAAGCTAGAGAAGTAATAAGGAAGGTCATAGTGCAGTGCGACGAAGAAGCGAGGGAGAAAAAACTAAAACATTTGTTATCTAATTTGCGTATTTCCATGTACATAGGGATCTCTGTGCGAAGTATGACAAATATACGGAAAGAGGGACTGGACGCTGGTGAAACATCACTCACCACTCCAGGTAAAAAACGACCTAAAGCGGAACAGTATAGGTTTCATTGTGATGAATTTGACAGGTGCGTTATACAAGACTTCTATTTGTAGAAGAAAATTGTTCCAAGCGCATCAAAATTGTCAGTCATCAAACAAAAAAATGTATTTCTTGTGCATAAGGTGTGATTTGAACCATTCCATTCAGCTGTCCCCAGCGGAATTGACCCTTTTATCTTGCAATCGAAGACTAAACTGCTAGACCGCTCCACCACGCCGGTGGTTATAAAATATAAAAAGTGAGTAATATGCAAAATTTACCCAAATACGGTAACTGCTTATGCAAATTTGTAAATGATTTTTTTTTTAAATCTTTCGATAGGGATTGCATAATTTGCATAAACTCTTTGAATTAAGTGAGTATTAGGTGAATTTTTTGACAACGCACTGGCAACTCTGCCTAGGACCGTCGAGTGGCCGTTTCTTGGTGACGGGGTGGGGCACCTGGAATCAACTCTGAATTCTTCAGCCAGCTCCCTGCTTTATGAGGACGTAAACATAAACGGGAAGCAAATGACAGCCAAGCAGGCCAAGGCTGTCTGCAAGCAGTTTATCCAATTTAGAACCTGTACTTGCGTGACTTTACGGCAGATTTAAACTATTTTAAGAATGAATATCCTTATAGTGCAGCGCATACAATGTTGAAAAATTATGTGTAGCCTGCGAAGCACCAAGAAAGAAGAAATCTGGTAGCCCAATTTCAAAATGTACACAAAAAGTGAAAAGTGCGATTAGACGAGAACTCTTGAAGAATCTTGTCAAACAGTTTTTAGGACGAAAATATAAGATTTCTGAATTCAGTGTAAGCAAGATCAAGAAAGAACACGTATTAAAAGTTGAAAAATGTAAAAGTGCACCATTTTATACAGACGAACAGAAGAAACGAGCTAAGATCAACTACCGCAAACTCTCCAACAAGCAGTTCGCGAACAAGATTGTGATCATGGATGATGAAGCTTACTGTCAAAACTTAGTGTTCGCTCCTGTTTTCAAGTATGTATCGTGCATTGATAAACGTCAAGTTAGTCCTAGCAAGTTCGTAACAAATAAAGACAGATATGCGAAAGAGTTTTTCAACTGGCAAGCGATGCGGCAAACGGCAAAGTTTCGTCTGCTGTTGTTCGAAGTTGGATAATCAATGGTGACCGCTATTTAGAGTGCATTGAAAAAATTTTGATTCCACAGATACAAAAAGAATTAACTGGACATGACATTGTGTTTTGGCAGGATATGGCATCCTCACATTATGTGAAAAAAGTACGCCACACGCTTACTGACGTTGGTATCGAGTTTGTCGGTACAAACGAGAACGCGTCAAAAGTTCCTCAGACTAGACCCATTAAACCTTTTGGGGCTTTAGTTAAACGCAAAATGGCTAAAAAGCATAATTTCGTCAAGGATCTGAAAGATATACAAAAGAAGTTGTCGGAAACATCAAAAGAAGTGTCAGAAAGTAGTGGACAAGCTCTTTTCAGGAAGTTCCGGTTCAAGCTTCGAGAAATCGGCCGCAAGAGTGTCTACAGCGTCAAATAGTAAACTACTTCCTTTTTCGGTTATCATTTGTTTACTATATTAAAATGTGTAGTGATTTCTCAAGAAATAAAAAAGTTATTACAAAAATTCAAAGTTCCCTTAACTTAAATCGCACTCCTTAGGTTTCGAGCTCCTGAGTTCGAATCCGTAACCCGTTTTTCTCCAGGACGTACCAGTTTTCAGGGAGGAGGGGGGAGATGTTTCAATACCCACCCAAAGATGTAATTCTCCACCCATAATGATTTGCACGTTATAATTTAAATAATATAAATTATGCAGATAAAATTGAATAAAAAGTTAAAGTTTAACACTTACGTGCCAATTGGTTTTCCTACTCCTCTTGTAATTATTACAGGGTGTCTCGCGTGTCACATTCCAACAGAAGTCTGCTAACATATTCACACTCCATTTACCACTGTAGCGCCTCTCCATGGTAGTATTTGCTGGTGAAACCTTTCCCAGTGTTCGTCAGAGACCTCCCCCAAGCTGTACACTTCAGGGAAGAAGTCCAGATGGCAATGCAGGAAGTGTAACTTTAGGGACATATTACATCCTATGTTACGAAATGAAGTAATTAACCTGCCCATGATGTATTTGTAATCAGGTGACGTATGATTCCCTAGAAAGTTACTGTACACTTCTCGAAAGGCCTCCCAAGCCTCACTTTCCACTTCATTAAGCTTAGAAGAAAATGTAGTATCCTTAAAAACGTCTCTGCTTTGAGGTCCCGTAAAAACAACCTTCTTTCACCTTGGCCTCGCTGAGTCCTGGGCATAGTTTTCTGAGATGATTAAATGCTTCACCATCCCGGTTCAGGGATTTGACGAAGACCTTCATGAGCCCTAATTTGATATGAAGGGGTGGTAAGAATATTTTCTCCGGATCCAGAAGACGTTCACTAGCCACGTTCATCTCCCCTGGGACCAGTTTCTTCCTTGGCGGCCATTTTGTGATGGTGTACTGATCTTTGGCTCGACTATCCCAATGACATAAGAAGCAGCAGTGCTTTGTGTAACCTCCTTGTAAACCGGTGAGGATGGCAATAACCTTAAGGTCAGCGCGCCTTTGGCGTGGGAGACCCGGGTTCGATTCCCGGCGGGAGCTCATGTGGTTCGGATTCCACGTTAATCAGTAGGTCCACGTCTCATATAGCCTCGCTGCTGAACGGGACGAAAACTCAAAATCGTCGTCGTTAAGGTCAGCGCATACAGACCACTGGAACTGTTCGTACTTTATTTTCTGCAATAGGTTTCGCATGTTCTCGTATGTTTCTTTTATATGTACAGCATGAGCAATAGGGATGGCTGGCTTTTCATTGCCATTGTGTAGTAACACTGGCTTGAGACTTATCCTAGAGGAATCTACGAATAGCCCCCAATTTTCAGTGTTGTAATTCAACTTCAGTTATCCCATAAGCGATGGAATGTTACTGCAATACTCCAAATCACCATCCTTTGTAAAATTAGGAACTAGGCTCACCTCTCTTTTCCTATACATCAATATGTTCACATCTTGGTTTAGTAGATTCCATTGTTGAAGTCGTGATGCAAGCAACAGGGCCTTAGACTTGGGAAGGTTTGTCTCTGATCAGATCATTCAGCTCTTCCTGACTTATCACATGTGGTTCATTAGTGTCAGGCACTGGAGCGTAATTGGGATCAAACTGTGTACTCGAAGATTATGCAACATCCTCACACGCACCAGGTTCTTCATCGGATATAACACTGCACAGGGTGAATGAGTCTGGTGGTACGGGTACAGGCAGCCAAACATCATGTTTCACAGGTCTCCTCGCAGAATCCAAGTTAGGATACTGTATTTTATGCTTCATGTTTTTTGAGAACCCGTTTATATTAGTCAGGCAGAAGTAACAGTCTGAATCATGATCACCGGGCTCGCGCCAAACCATAGATACGGCGAACGGCATCGATTTATGTGTACCTTTCAACCATCCTGTGAGAATACGCGCACAGGAGTTACAACTTTGTATCGGAGCCCAAACGCGATCCTAGTCGCCGATTTTACACCCGAAGTACAGATGGTAGGCTGTCTTCAAGAACGCTGACAATGGCCTACTTTGTCCCTTGAAAATCACTTCCCCGCATATGTAGCAGAATGAATCTGTCGAATTGTTGCAAGTTCTCGGCATGTTCGTTTAACACAAACGTAAATATTTCACGCAGAAATATTTTTCATCTACGGTGTACACAGACACAGCGTAACACCACCTTCTAACACGAAGATCAACTCGAAACTCAAATATTTATTTCACGCGACAACGTGGTGTATGTCTTGGTTCCTTTTTCAACAATTTGTCTGTCGTCTAGACAAAAGGGAGCCAACGAATGATCGCAAGTTGATTACGAAACCTTTCTCCGTCAATAACGCCTAGGTTTTAGTGTATGCAGTGTGGAACAACAATAAATCTTTGCAACCCAAAGGGAGGAGGTACGTTTCCGGAGGGTCGTGAGCTAGAGAAAAAAAATGTTCCTGGGATATAGCCTAGTAACAGTTCTTGGATTAAGATAAAAAAAATTCAGAATTATGCACTCCAAACACGGAAAACATATTAAATACGAAAAATAGAATTTTTCTGTCAATTATGGAAACAGCACCCCGCCAAAAAAAAAAAAAAAACTTACGTGCTGGAACTTTCTCGATGAGATATTCGTAATCAGTTTCTCGAAATCTATCCGGTACACCCTTTCAGCCTCGTGGGAGGATTTTCATGCCGACCAGTGTTATTTGTTGAAGAAACAGGGAATGAATATGAAATTAGGCATCTTTATTTCAAACAAGAACATTACAACAAATAATGCTCATTATATCCAAAGTATTGTTCTTTGGTACGATCATCGCACAAACCAAAAAAATTCTTTTCTAGAAAAGAAGTGTGTGATAAATTAAAACTACCTAAGTGTAGAAACAATAGATAGACGACTCAAATATGCATTATTCGCTAGCCACCTTCATTTATATACAGCAAGAAAGAAAATCCCAAATATAGAAACCAAAAATTACTTTTGCACACGAAAACTATAAATGACCATTTCACTGACTTGTTTCGTTGCCGTAATGCAACCATTTCATGGTACTCAAATCATTCTTGGAAAAATGACTTCATGGGAAGGAAGAAAGAATTGCCTAGAAAATTCGGCCGTAGGTGTTGTGTCCCCTACATCCTGTCTCTGGGATAAGCAACTTTCCCCTAAATCATGTACAAAGAGGACTAAACCATAAATACTACGAATAGTGTTACCAACAACTTTATATGTGGAAATTTCATTTTTTTCTTTTGTTCCATGTTGCAAACAGTAACCTTAATTGAAAAATCAACATCGGCTTTGTGACACTCATCACAAACAAATTGCGGACAACTTGTTCCAGTATACGGCAAATGCATTTTGTTGCCACAGAGCAATCATTCTACCCACCCCTACATCATTATAATTTTTAGGTATCTCTTCACACAACTAACTATATTTCTCTCACCACAGCTCAGTTTTTGCACTCGAATCATTTATGAGAAGCTTACTCTTTACTGCCTTGTCACCGACGAACGGGCAACCAAGTTTACGAGTGTCTGTTATCATCATTTTGACTCTTAAGTATTCGACTAAAACTGTTCTTTAGGATGTTCCATAGTACGTCATGTGTCTTTACAATTTTCTATAGTGTACAGTTGTTTTTCAACATTATATACTGTAATACGAAGATTTTTGTGCATGGTTATCTGTGACAGAGTTTTTTATTTGCAATTTTTACATAATATCCAAGTGCTCACCTCGCTACATATACAGGCATTTGCTATGTTACTCTTCTGGCCTACGCTTATCGTGTCACACAAGCTTTCGTTGTGTAGTTACATTCACTGCAAGGCTACACAATGTAGGCAAGAAGGAACGTGTAAACCTTTCAACTTCACGGTCGTTGATGTCGTGGCAGGTGCTAATATAACATACCACGGTATTACCTATATCATGATATTACCAACCTTTACCCTATAAAACATGCCTCCATAAGTGATTTAAAAATCTGAAATTTTGTACGATGCAAATATCATCAGCAGGAAGATATTTACGTACTCTCTAATGATACCAGATAAGCAATGTTGCCAACCCAACATAAAGTTATATTTTTTACAAGTAGTACTAATTTACTTTCGGTTATTACATATTTCAAATCCACATATTAAACTAAAACTTACAATAGCAGACTGCTATGCAGTGTTGCAAAAGAAAGACTGTATAGTATTAAAAACATCGAAAACAACCGAACTTTGGAGTCTTCTAAAACAATAGGGCCTAATGACGCAAGTGGGACGGGCATATCTAAACTACCTAAACGTCGAATACTACAGCCATTCTATGGCGTATTTCGAACAAGTAGAAACAAAGCTACAAGAAATTGAAAATTTGACTTTCTTAAAAGAACTTTATTTCAAAAGAGTGTTTAGATAAGTATCACATCCAATTACGTAGATGGTTTTCTATAGACATAAAGATTGTAACGCTGTTTACCATGGGGGCCCGCAGGATATTTTCCGAGGGGGGCAAGACACACACACACAATTGCTAGAATGAAACCCAACAAAACAAATATTCATGGCTATCAGCACCACGTCAGCAAAAGAAACAACAAAGAGCTAAAACTGAAAAAAAGGGGGCCGTTGCCATAGAAACAAACGTTTCCATAACAACGAATCCTGTCACCGTTCGTCAATCTAAGACTGATTGAGGAAAAAGGGCAACAAATGTGATGCACAGAATAAGTCGTGAGTGGGAACCCTTCACCCCTGGTGGGGATGTTCATGAAGCTATCAGCTTATGCCTAATTATATTGGAATATAATTTCCATTTCTTAATTTCTTAATTTCGAACATACTAGGTTCGATCGAAAAGAGAAAACCTTTTATCGGACTTCTAAAGAAAATAAAATCAAATAAATACATGACCGTGTTTATTACATATAGAATTCCCAGTCACGACCCCCCTTTCAGTTTTATTAAAAATAGAAGAAGAAGATGAAGAAAGGAAGAGGAAGATAGAAGAGGAAAAAGGTAAAGTAAGAAGGTGATAAAGAGGAAACTGTTACTGGATATTTTGAGGAATATGGTAAAGGAAAGTGAATAATTATCTAATTGTGATCATTTCCAATAGCTATTGGGTGAATGTCTGGTATTAGGGTGATCAAAGGTAGACACACGTTAACCCATACATCCCCGATCTAGATCCATTTGACCCTAACTACCAAATTATCCCAATCTAGCCCGGAGATAGATGAGAAAGTTTAATTTTACCGTTTATTCAATATTTCCAGAAGTTTTAGACTAATATTCAATATTTGAAAAATGAACGACGAAGTTGATGGCATGTTAGAAATGACCACAGAAAAAAAAAATCAGAGTATCTCATATGTGTCGAAGATTTTGACTTTCACAGTTCTCTCATGATGATCATTCGTTCAGGCTACTTCAGTCCTTTTTACTTCCTTCATAGAGCCAACTTAAGTTAGTATTAACATTCAATGAGTTTAATTGATAACTACCATTAATTATAATAAACCACACATATATGTCAAAATAATGGATGCACTTAATACTAAACCTACATTTCACTCACACACACATTCATACAGGACAATGTATACTTCGGGTTGTATTTAGTTAAATTAAACTAACCTAACTACATTACTATATACATTTATTACATTTCAATAAAAGAAAAATTAGTTGGACATAACAGGGAAAAAAATTTAATACATGGAAAGAATGTTTCATTAACATGCATAGAAATTCGCTAGTTTTATCAAGACCAAATAACACATTTATCTTCCTATATATATATTAAAAGTTGCATTACATAAAAGAGAATTTGACAAAAAAAAATGAAAGACAAAAATAAAAAAAAATTCAAAGATCAATACATTTAGGATTCAATGTAATGAATATATATATATCGTTGCGGAAAAGAAAGAAAAAAATAAATTAAAAAAAAATATATATATAATTGGTTAATCATTCAAAAAAAAATACTTTAATAGCATTTTATTAGGTCTCTGTCCCAAGAGGAGACATTTCGACGATTTTATGAGTCTTTGTTCTCACATCGATAATAGCTCCTTTTTCCAACTCTCTTTTGCACTGTGGTTTGTGTCCATGAGAGTGTTTAATTGTTTTTGTTTTAGCTATAGACAAATAGTCGCTTCATATCACATATATATTTATATTTCTCATTTTGTCACTCGACGCACTCAATATAAAATTTCAAAGTTTATCAAGGTTAAAAAATTTTGAATCCAGTCACAGACATTGAGAACATATTTCCATATTCCGGTATTCACATTAAGTTATCAACTAAATTTCTCTTCATTAAATTTAAGACCAGTAATTTTCTTTATAGTATAGATCTTGTAGTCAAAAGATTCTAGACACTGAATAGTTAAATTTCTGATCGTAGGAGAAGGATTTGTTTCAGAGTCTACTGATAGAAGATTCGTTGGTGGGGCACACTGTTTCGTAGGTTATTAATTTCACTTTGATCTTGCGAATAAATTTGGATGAGGATTAGGGTTATTTTACTTATCTTACGACCTGCTACTCGTTTTACTTACATGCGGTGTTTAACATTATATTCAACTTTAATAGTTACAGACATCAGTAACCACTCAACAAAATGTAATTTATTACAATATACGCGGTAACGCTATATATCACAAATAGTTGGTAAAGGTCGGGTGTCAAAAACCTATGGCAACCTAAACAAAACTAGGGTAAATACCGAGCCCATTACATACATACTCATATATATATATATATTCATATTATTCAATACAATAAATTTCACTTTAATATCCATCGTAGTATTTCGTCGACGTTTAAATTCTACATAACCGTTCATATTCGACAAGTATTCATATTTTATAAATATTTATATTTTATTGGCTCAAAGACAAAAACAAAAACCCTGACTATCAAAAATTCACTTTTTTTTCTCATAAGGTTGCAACATTGTAATTTATATGTATAAACCCGATAATCAATAATCATTTTCAATTTACTAAAGATCCGCGTAGATATATAAAAAATAGTTAACATAAGAGGTGGAAATGCAACAAAATGAGCAGGCACGTAACTTTTAAAACTATGTAAGCACATATATAGATGTATATATAAAAAAAATCAATGTTATTGGAAACTAGTGGGCCCAGACTAATAATACATACACACTATATGACCAATCAATAGAAATAAAAACCAGTAATCAGTTGTCAATGGATATAATTTGTATGATCCATGAATAACGAATGTTTCTAGGAATCCGAAAGCATAGTGTACCTTCCCATCAATTTCTCCAGTGGTGGATTGAATATCGCGAAAATGGTCCTGAGATGTGCTGCAATACCTCCACGAATTGCATCCCTCGATGTCTCAGTTAGTACATACGATCGAAATAAGTGAAATGAATATTGTATGTTTTATGAGTTTCAGAAACCGGGGGGGGGGGAGGTTGAAATTTAAAAAAAAAAATCTCGAAGTAATGAAGACAGAGAGAGATAGAGAAGAAGGAAGACGAAGAAATAGTGGCGCCAAAGACTTAAGTGGGAAATAACTAACGCTACAAAGACAGAAATCGAATTTCGCTCTCAACAAAATCCATAGCCAAAATATTCTTAACATGCCAAAAGGGTGGTCTACTCAAATACGTAGACTCAAGGAACGCCCTGCTGCCAAGGATGCAAGTTCTGTGTCCATCAGATCCCAATCCCACAAGTATTTGGTTGTAAGATTGAAATCCGATCCCCGTATCCGGCCCAAACCAGCAGGTTCCCGGAAATCGTCCGGAAGTTTAGGGTAGGCGTTGATTTAGAATTTCAAAAAAAAAATCATCCGACCTCTTGGAAACTAGAAGATTCCAGAATAGTAATGAAATTAAAGTAATAGCTAAGATATCCCTAACGAGAATTTGCCAAATTAAAAAAAAATTAAATAAACTGAATTTTGAATCGGTGATTTCAATAACCAAAACATCACCGATAGCTACCCTGCGCAGACACGCCACAGTCTGGGATGTCGTTAATTTCCCTCATCTAATTAAACTAAGAAAAGAAACGAAAATACTTAAGGGGACTAGGGGTCGACATCCGGGTACGCTAATGACATGAATATTAATTTAGTAGCAGTTGATTTAATCGGATAGTCCGGACTGAGTTATATGAACACTGCACAATAACTAAATAAGGTAAGCAACGAAAAAAAAAATCTCGGAGAGGCAATGAATGCTAAAGGTACAAATGACCGAAACCTGTACTTTCCGATGATCACAGGATATAGCAGTTGGTTTTCTTAATTATCATTTCTGTCAACCTTTAGAAGTAATTCCCACATGATGCTACTCTATCTATTGAAAGGCTTAAGATCTGGGGCTGTTGTTAGGAGGTACATAAATGCAAAGTAACACACAATTCCCAACTATAATTTACTATCCAAGTAGCAAACTCGGTTGGATGAATGCACTGGTGTGGAAGTCAAAACGCGAGAGATTTTTTTTTTCCCTCTTCGTAAACATATTCATATTTTCACTATATAAAATTCACTAGGCCTATCCATTTAAATATAGGGGTCATCATTTCATTCATATTATATATCATATTATTAACATATCATTACATTCATTCATTATCTACTAATTTTCGCACGAAGTAATATTTTATAAACACCCTATTTCGTACATTTTACACGCAGGCCATACACATATTTACATTACGCAGTAATAAATATATATATATATAACTATCACAATCTATCACGCTCAAACCACCACACGATCACATTCATCGAACCACGTACTCTTTATTTCGAAGCACCCAAATTGTATTTACCTTGCAGGTTTTTTAAAAAAAAAAAAATCATACATGGATTTACGGAAAGTTAAATTGTCAACGATTAATCTATTTCTGATTTGTTGATAAAACTGAAGCAACAATGGAATTTTCTACAGCTACGGGAAAAGAGAATTTAATACTACATTTTTAAACAAACAGTAACAGCATATGGGCTTTACTTCTATTAAGAAAATAGGTGTTCTTTATTTCAGCGGATTATTCATTAACTACTGGACCTAGCAAGCTGAAATTTTCAGTACAGTAAGATCTCATGCTATTTTATACGAAGGTATACTCATCCGAACCGAAAACCATGTCCAATGAAAGTAATTTTTGAATAAATGACTAAAATCCAACAACTTAGATCACTAAGTTATGCGATGTCGTATTGTCAACAAACTATTGAGTACCGAAACCGGACGCTGTGGCGCTGTAGTGGAGGCATAATTTACCGTGTACTGAAATCTATACTTGTACTTATTAATCAGAAATTTAATATTTACTCTGGTTTATTTATGTTAGAAAAATGGGACTAAATTAACATATATTTATACACTGTCCTAACCGAAATTTCACACACTCACACAAGACTACTAACTACATACACCACTGCTAATACTATACATAAAACAACTAACTAAACCAAACATGCACCATTTAGTTACATGCATGTTGACAAAATAAATACTCCCTTCTGATATATACCGTCGGCTCTATTTAATTTAGAGGGGGCAAAATGAGAAAGATAACCACTAGGTCCAATTGACCTGACCAATTATTTACATAATGACTACCAAAAGTTGATGCCCGGGGGGCACCTTAACGAAGTTTATGTAGGGACCCTTCCCCTGAAAGGGGAAAAGGCCCTAAAACGAACAATAACTAACCCATTCCCCCGCTAGAACTGGTTTAATTCAGAAAAGGGGATAGGAGCCCTTTTGAACTAACTTAAGCTGCCATTATGATTATTTACAGTACTATCAAACCTACTACATACATGCAATTACGAAATAAATAATGATAAATCACATTTACTGTATACACGACCAACATGCACTAATCAGGTCGTAATGTCCCTAATCCCTAATTGAATTTGGAATAACAGAAAAAATAAAGTCACTCTTTCACTTCTGCTATTATAGCTGGGCAGCAAACATGGCTTCCTAGAAAAACAGAACTGGATGCTTCACTAACTTATTGTTTCTTTACGGAAAATGTAGCTTTTTTCACTGTTTTGGGGGCTCCTACACAGCCTTCAGTGTTCAATTATGAAATTAAATCATATTTTTACCTGAATTCTATTAAAATCCTAGTCCTTTTAACGCAGATAGGTAGGCGAAAATATAAGCTGCGTCTCGTAAGGTGTCTTCTATTATTCTAATAACATTGCGCCGAAAAAGCCAGAGGTAGGAGAATTCCTCCAATCAGAACGAAAACTTTAGCCGCGGAAATTACAAAGCGAATGGAAATTTGGTAAATCCAGATATAACCGGATCTGAAAGTGACTATGGACTACTGAGAGGGGGTGAGGGAAAAATTAGGTACCTGACTAAATTCTACATTGGTCTGAAATTAAGAAAATTTATATCCAATGACAGAACTATGTTTCGGTATGACGTCAGAATGGTAAACCTGGAAACTTTTCAACTTATATATCAGAAAATGGGATTTACACTTAATCAAAATGTAAATAAATATATTATACAGTGGGAAATATAGTTATTAATGAAATCTTTCGATTCATTGTATTTAATTCGAAGTAAAGGGAGTAAATAAATTGAGTAGCTAAACCGAAATTGAATAAGAAAAAAAAATTACTAGGTACAGGGTGTGTAAAAAAAAAATTGCCATTACTTTCAACTGTAATGGTACATTACAGAGCGTAATTATCTTTTCAACTCAACTGACGGATACCATCATTCAAAATTCTTAGCATTGCATGCAGCATCAGGGTGAATATAATTATTACTGAAAAAATATGAAACATCACATGGGGGAGAGGAGTGGATTAAAATATTGGGGTATTTGACTAAATTTTGTTACTCTCTAAATCATTTAGCGAATGTTGATTTTAAAAGTGTACCATTGTCACCAGAAGGGCCTATAAATGTTAACCTTTTTCGAAAATCCAGGGAGGGGCAATTGCCCTCTCTTGGCCCCCTCTGTGGGCCCATGCTGTTTACTGCAATTTGATATGAGGGATATGAAAACATGATAAAAATTGCTATATTCCTTAAAATATATTGTATTTGTGAAAACTTTCAGAAATATTTCTTGTTTTTTTCTTTGTTTCTATAACACCAAACAGTAATATTTCAGAAACATAATTAAAAGTTCTCGGAATTACATGAGTTTAAACAGTGTTGAAAACTTTACCAATGTTTCCCATATCTCCAGAACGGTTTGGAAATGAAACTTTTCAGTTTAACGTCCTACGTTTATGCCTTTAGGCTAAGGAAAACAATGATTAAGGCAAGCGAATGATGATGGAAGAATTGGTGGAATGATAATATGGGAGAAAACATCAGTGTCACGAAATATCCCACGGACACGATGTTGTATACCACAAACTTACAGGAACACCACGTACCAGAGGTAAGCGCTCCACCACTGAAACACGGTGCTAGCAAGGAGTAAAGATGAGAAAAAGAAATGGTAACATAATAGATTGTTGCCTTCCTACTCTAATTTTTTAAAGACCTCATGCGCATATATCCACTATTTGGTAGTAGGTGTGTCAGCATAGTGATAGGAAAGGTTTGAAAAATCAGGGCAGAAACACAGTGAAGTAAAGTTAATTTATTATGTGGAGATACGCTTGCAGGAGTTTCTCTTCTTTCTTTCCTTTTTTTTTTTTTTTTTTTTTTTTTTTTTTTTTTAAGTGAGATTGAAAGCCTGACAAAAGCGCATAAGCGAATATACACGTATCTTCATGCAAGCGTGGCCATAATACTCCATGTCAAAACGCACGTTGCGTAACTTCATTAACTACAGTATACTGTAGGACAATTATAGCGTGTGAGAAAGCAAATTAACGTTTTCACATGTATTTCGAAGAACTAAACCTCCTTCAAAAATCCAGGCAAGATATGTGATATTCTCTTCAGGCGGACTGGATAATATTTTATGTGATATTCTTTCTTGTGTTTTCTTTCTCTTTCTGCATCTCCATGTAAACTCATGTATTTTAACTACGTATAATGGTGAAATATAAAATATTAACAACACTTCATTGCAAATACAATACTTACTACATGAGTTTATTCTCTTTGGACGTCCCTGTTCTGAATCTATGATACAGCTTCCGGGAGGATTTGGCACTGCTACACGCCACCGCTTATTTTTATCATCACACTCAGTCAACTCGTAGTGGAAGTTCTAGAATGGAAGAAAAAAAGTTCGAACAGAATAATTAATATGTCTCTACTACTACAAGTTATAGAGTGTCTGTAGGCAATGGTGGTAATATTCCTGAACAGTGTTTCTTTCACAAGAAATGTTCCGGTGGGGCACATTTAATAGTACTTGTATTATTTTATTTATTATTATATCATAGACGTATTATTTTGGTCTCCTCCGGGGGCACTCTCAGAGCTCCGTGGGGGCAGTGCCCCCACAAAAACATGTCTGGAAGAAACACTGTTCCTGAATATCGTATACAGCTGAAAGGCACTTTGAGTACATTACCTATAACATAAAAAAGAAAGAACACAAACGATCTTACGCGAATACGTCAAACATACTGCTATGAAGATTTTCAAATATTTATTTCACACTGGTGTGAAAACTTTGTGTCACTCCCAAGCATCATAGATTGGTGGAACTTGAACTATATATAGAAAGTAATGATACGGGATTAAACAGAAACAACAGGAAGAAACGCGTGATTAGCAGAACAAAAATGGCACTTTTATACAGAAACAATAACTTACACTGAAGTCACTGCGACTCATGATGGTCTCCCGACATTACAGGAGTAAGATGGCCCTTAGAAGAGTGTTTGATTAGCACGGACAGCGATGCATACGCTGGGGATTGAATATATAAGTTAAGAATGGAGATTAAATATATTCTTGCAACGCTTAGTCGATTGCAGAAAACCACTTCTCGCTATCTATTATCGGTTTTGCTCTATAGTGATCAACGTAGAAACCGGAAACTGTTAATTTTTAACACTTGTTTTGTATATTAAATCTATCAATGAACTTCATTCTTAAGTTTTGGACACTACATCTTGATCAAATTTGGTGTTGATGCATAAAGTAGTTGTTCAGATTTTTTCTCTCCCGAACGGATGGATGTATGAACACACGCAGAAGGATACATATATATAAAAAAAACTTTTGATAAACCAAGCTCCTTAGTTAAAAGGATAAAAGATCAGTTTCGAGGGAAGAAATGTCATCCGTTTATACACACAATAAATTGCTGAAAATGTGGTCCAAAAAAGTAAGAGAAATTTTTCTTAATAACAAACTGATTTACTGATTTTTCTGGTTTATTTTATTTTAAATCCATTGTGCTTACATTTCGAATCAAAGCATAAGGAAAATGGATGTGAAACAAATAAGACATAAATAATACGCCAAAATACACCTATATTTATCTATTTTACTATTAAATGCACATTGTTCTCTTTTACTTAAATAAATTTAAGCATCACTCAGCACCAGAATAGTAGGAAAAGCAATATTTATAAATATTAACATCTGAAGCGTTCTCTTAAACAACAGAAGTTGATACTGTCACACACACAGAAATCACCCGCATCTGGCACAGCTGAATTAATGAGTAAAGACTTGTTATAAATAGCCATCCACATGGAATTAATTACATGTGTCACACTTTAATTGATATTCTGTTCTGGAAGCGTAGAAAAGAAAGAAGTAAATGAAAAGGAAAAAACACCTGTTATTTGGTGGTTTGCGGGATGTAGTTTTGGCTCATTTGTAAGAGAAGTCGTTAAAAATATTCAAGTATCTCTGTATCGCGTATTTATGTATTTCTGTATAGGGTACCTCGATAAGGTCATGGTCCTAGCTTTCCTTTCATAATAAATATATTTAAAATATATATCCGCCAAATTATTGATCCAACATTGATTAGAACGTCTATATTTCTGCTAGGGATTATTTAGTAAATGATGTTTTCAAATAAGTTATCCTAAGTTTTTTTTTTAAAGCATGAGTTCTGTTAAATTGATGCAAATGCCATTGTTGCTTAACTAGTATGTGAAACTCCGTCGTGGCAATATATTGGAGATTTGGTTTCGAATCTCGGTAGGAGATCATGTGATTCGTATGTGGGATCTACGTATTATCTTCATTAGCAATATTGTTCCTGGATTGTTATGGCATTAGGGCTACTACGGAAACATAAGCACCTTTTCCTTTTTAATAAATTATCCAATAGAATTAAAATGTTATGGTTACATTTAAATCAAATTACACCAATCGATTAGATGTGACCGAAAGTTTGAACCAATAGATCACCCTTTTGTATTGAATTCTCAGTTGTTATATTGAATATCTAAGCTACGTTCTGGTTTTGAGGCTTAGCACGTGATTTTTTTTTACTTGAAGCCGAGATAAAAGATGGAGATGGAAAAAATGAAATCTTGTAGTTTAACGTCCCACGGTTATGCCGGCTAGTATAAAGGGGACGGTGATGATTAGAAATGCATGAAATGGTGGAATGAAGAAAGTGTGAGGAAACGGGAGAGCCCCGAGAAACCCACACACACGGTGTTTGTCCACCACAAAGCTCACTTGGCGCGAGCTGGGATCGAACCAAGGACCTCATGCACCAGAGGTGAGCGTTCTACCGCTGAGGCATGGCGGTCCCAAGATGGAAATGGTATCTATGCTTGGGACGTTAAAATCACTTTAAAAATAATTTCTCGCTGTTTCTTACCGTCTTTTTTCTATGAAGATTATGTGAGAGCTCTGTGTTTCGAACCCCGGCCAAGTAAGTTTGTGACTTAAGCGAACAGTGTCCGTGATCTTTCTCGAGGTACCCCGTTTCCTTCCACATTACCATTCCACCAATTCTTTCATCATCATTCATTTGCCTTAATCATCATCTCCCTTAGCCTAAAGGCCATAATCGTTGGACGTTAAACCAAAGGAAAGATTTCTCTGGAGATTCAAAATTTAAAGCAGAAGTACCTAAAGGTCTATTATTTAATAATTACAATATCGTGGTAAGTGAGGAAATGGTATCTACTCTTGGGACACCAGTTTCACACAGAATTTCTCGTTCACTCGTTGTTGTAACTTCCTGTCTATGATGAAATTATAGATTTGGTAACGAATATGGTCAGAATAGCGAAAGCTGCACAGCCCTCAAAATACACAAGACGATGTCTCTTGGCGCACTGAGTAACACGGGAAAGAAAAATTTAAAATGACAACCTCAGAGTGCGTTTACTATCCTCCTTAAAACGTTAGATTTACATTAGAAGACATGACATCATCCCTCATACGTGGCGGGTTTAAGGTCGTAAATGTCGATAGCGCCCAGAAGTATGAGGGAGGAAGTATGAGTAAATACATTAATAATCGAGCTAAGATATTAAGGCCCGTTACACAGTCAAGCGGAGCACCGCGCTCCGTCTTCCGCCCTCCGCACTACGCGTGTGTGCTTACACAGTCACGCGGAGCTCCGCGCGCGGAGTCCCGCGTGGCAAGATTGTTCTATTGATTCTTATGGGTGCATACATAGTCACGCGGAGGCCTCCGCGCGCGGAGCAGCCTCCGCGTGGCCCTATCCGTGCTCCGCGAGGCAGATAGGGTAATTGAGCAAATGGGTGCTTACACAGTCAAGCGGAACTCCGCGCGCGGAGCAGCCACTTCTCTTTAAAATTTAAAAAGAAACGTGCATGGTAGCAAAAGCAAAATGAAAACTCATCCAGATTTCTTTTCTTATTTTTAATAGTGAGTTGCTGAATAATATTTTATACTGTTCTATAATACTATTTTCATATTTCTATAATGTTATTTTTAATTTAGCTATAATGTCTTCGTTTAATTGGAACTTCCAATATTAATGCCTTTGCTTAATTGGAACTGTACATGTGATGCCTCTAATGTACCATTGTTAAGAGTACGTGACTATTGTAATTTTTCGACTTTCTTTCAACAAATTTCAGTTTCAGTTTCAATTATCACGGAGGTTAAATTAACACCATGTTAATGGGATTCCTCTTGTGAGGAACACAAAAAGCGTGACATTCGTGAACAGGCATGGAACGAGATATGTAAAAGATTTTTTTTTTTTGTAAAAATGAAGGTATGGACAATGAAAAAAGATAAATTGAGGCAAATAATTTATCTCTATTATTAAATAGTTGATTGGATGAAAAGTGATTGGATGTGAAGTTCTAACCAAATGTACAAACATGCGTTATTTTCATTTGTTAAAAAAAACAGTATCTGTTAAGTTTTTTAACACTGTTTTTTTCTTTTTTTGAAAAAACAAGTTTCTTTTCTTTAAAGAAAAGTGCTGTATTTTAAGAGCGTACATATGGATCCTATTTAAACTGCATTTTTATAATTTCGATGGAATTTTTTCAATTAGGTCATCGAACGACTGAATTGACGTACGGAAATTATTGAAGTACTTCTCGTCTTCTCGCAAATCTATGTACACAGACAAAAAAGCTCTCTTCAGACTTCTTTGAGAAACTAAGGGATGAAGCTTGAGACATTTATTTTTTTTGCGTTTTTCGTTTTCTCTTCTTACAGAAATATTAAGATGCCACTATTGTCGTTTCGAACTTTTCATGTTGACTCGCAACACTGACTGAGAAGAATCATGTATATAATCACGTGACGCGTAGCGCGTAGCTACGGATGACTGTGTAAGCACACACGCGTAGTGCGGAGGGCGGAAGACGGAGCGCGGAGCTCCGCTTGACTGTGTAACGGGCCTTAATATCTTAGCTCGATTATTAATGTATTTACTCATACTCCCTCATACTTCTGGGCGTTATCGACATTTACGACCTTAAACCCGCCACGTATCAGGGATGATGTCCCTTGGCGAGCATACTATCCGAGGAGGGGGACGAAGGAAGCGGCTGAAATCTGTATTTTAGATGTCATCCAGGCATTTGCCTGGTGTGAATGACGAAAACCCAGGAAACTATCTCACTCAGGATGGCTGACCTGTAAAAACCGTTACATCTTTTCAACCGAGTATCCCCACCGGGATATTTTAGCTCGATATCAGACAGGCGAACATACCCATTCTACAAGACTTCTCATACTCATAAGTAGAGAGTTTGAGATACTGAAAGCAATCTTCTCAAATTTACCATTCTCCGATTTGATTGTGCCACTTTCAGTGGAACATTGTTTTCTCCAAAAAAAAAAAAAGTCATGGGCGCGAGGTGCACCATGAAGTCCGCTAATGGGCATCTCTCAGCATTGATAAAGTACAAGGGATGGAAAATAATTGAACAGTGAAGTTGGTTGGTGAATTTGGAGTTTAATGTTTCGTTTTAGGACTGAGGTTACATGAATCGAGGACTTTCAGCTAGATTGAGATCTGAACGACATAAGCTCCCACCGGAAATTAAACCCGGTTCTTCCGGGACAAAGGCGCGTATACTATAGTATACCCATGACGACGATAGAGGTCGCAGTAGGGAGAAATGGCGGCAGAATATGTGCTTAGTCTCTTTTCAACTGATATACGCTATACTCATTAAATCGGTCAAGAGTATAATTACCGAAATTTTTATCATTGCATGCCCCTGATATATATATATATATATATATATGGGAAGGCGTTGTACCTTTGAAACAATGTACCTTTGAACACCTGTGCTATTCTCGAATTCAGAGCTATCTAGGTGCAGTGATTAAAATTAGTTTGAAAGATTAAATGAAAAGAAAAAGCACTACAAACGCGTTTGGCTGTTGTTTACTGAGTGTTATGCCGAGTAATGTTCCTTTTAATTTTTTCACCCCCAAACCAAAGATTTTTTGTAATTACCTTTTGAGTTTTGTGCTCTTCGGTTTTTGCAACTTGTGATATTTATTTGTCCAAACTTGGGGTAGAATCATTGGTGAATACAGTAATATTTTTAGTTTTAACATCTGTTTAATATTTAAGCTAGTGGAGAACTTTTTTTCGTAATGGTGACCCTCTTGTACCTATGAACCAGTGGCGGCGATACCGGCTTCGGGGCCCCCCCGCAAAAAACTGAACCGAGTGGCCATGTGTTACTCGAACTTCATTTACAATTTCTATATGCGTACTAATGTATCATTTTACAATGTTAACAGTATTACCACTATGATTACAGCTACTGTGAATAATAATAATAATAATAATAATAATAATAATAATAATAATAATAATAATAATAATAATAATAATAATAATAATACAGTATGACCACGGTTAACCGATCTAAAGTAGGGTCTTATTTCGGATATTTTTTTGTTGTTTGTCTAGTAAGTCATGGACATCTGTTACCGGACCTGTACTACAGTATTTCTTATTTATCTGAAATGTTTTGAAGATCAAATAACTTCAAAACTCTCTTTGTATACTATAGAGTACAGGGGGGCAAGAGTACGTGGGGGGTAAGGATACGATTCCCTAAAATCATGTGAATATATTCGCGTATGGCAATAATGCGTCACGTGGAGTTTGATGTTAATGGCGTCTAGAACCTAAACAAGTTTGAGTGTGCTGCGGCAAACTACAAGCTATCTAGGTAATTATTTATGTTTTTCTAATAGTTTGATATAATATTGGGACATAAGTAGTTAATGAATAACTTACACAATTTTTTAACGATTTCAAAGTACTATAAAAATTTAGTTTCTAACATATCCATTGTTTGACAGGATGGAGTAAATTGACTTTCTTCCAACAGTTGGCTGCACAACATCACGGGAAAGTCAATTGTGTGGTGAGGGGGCAAGGGTACGCAGATACCTACGGGGCAAGGGTACGCGTGCGTACTCTTGCCCCTTCTGTTCTATGAAAAAAGAATCGAATTTGATTTAGATCTAACAATCAAAAAAGAATGTAGATTCCTTTGTAATAGAGAGTGACGGTAAACTTTATGAATACTGGTTCCCATATGTAGCCTCTAACGTTAAGAATTCTGAAGAATCCTAATATTTTCTTATGTACGAGAGATAAATTGTTATTCTAAGTACCACTCCTTACATAAAATATCTAAAGTGGTGTTTGACTTTTCGAAACAGATAAACGTGTAAGATAGTTAAATCTGCAGTTATTGAATAACATTACGCTTGCTTATTTTATTCAGATTTCAGAAATGCTAATCTTTGTCCTCTTTTATCTTAAATGTCAGTAGTTTTCAGTAATTCCAATGGGCCTTACGCAGAGTAGTTCTGACGCGTGATTAGTGCCATACTAAAAAGTTCGACTACCATATGTTTCCTGTAGTAGTCAGTCCTCTAGTAATCATGCGTTAAAATGACTCTGCATAAGGCGGTATCAGTCCAATGATTGGTATGGGATCCTATAAAGATATATGAAGCTAACCTAACCTAACATTTGACAATATGTAGCTTCATCAAAGATAGGTCGAGAAGTTTTCAAGTTACCCTCGTAGGTGAGAAGCATTCTGTAACTGATGGAATAAGCCAAATTTGGAAATATATTTATAAAGGATCTAAATAATATCTGATTTTTTGTATCCTATGCATTCCCATTACTGATATAAGGAGAATTAAGGATTTTTCTTTTCTTTTTTAAATGAGAATCTGTAACGTCTTTAGGCACAATAAAGCCAGTAGGCCTGTTTACCGAAGAAATGGAGAACGAATTAGTGGAATATATCACATTACTGGATCAATTCTTCTATGACTTAACTTTAAAAGATCTAAGAAGAATGATATACAATTTTGCTGAACGTAACTAGTTGCCCCATATCCTTTAGCCATGCGAATCGAATGGCAGGAAGAGATTGGACAGAGTCTTTCCGTCGCAGACATATGACTATTGTTTTGCCTTCAAAGACTGGTCTGGGGAGAGCTCGTGGTTTTAGCAAGCCACAAGTTGAACACTTTTTTAATTGTCTAAAAAATCTTGTAAGAGAAAACTGCTTTTCTCTATGGGATATCTACATGTACGAAACTGGCATAAATACGGTTCCTCATAAAGTCCCAAAAGTCGACTAAAAATCAGTTGTGAATAAAACTGTATCTAGTGATTTTGGAGTTAACATCACAGCTGTTTTCTGCTGAGTGCATCTGGTCCTTTATTTCCCATATATTTCCCAGAAAACGAGAATTACTTGATGGATCGCCGCTGGGTTCTGTGGGAATGATCTCTGATTCTGGTTCATCAACTCACAACTTTTCGTAGAATGGTTATATTATTTACACCAACATGTGCGATCAAATTCGGTTACGAAAAAGGTATTGTTACTTGTTGATAATCAGACCTCTCACATTTCAATCGAAACGATTGATTTCTGCAGGCAAAATGGGATAGTGATGAGTTTATCATCCCCTACCAGCCATAATTTGAAACCATTAGATCGCTCCTTTTTTTGACCCGCTGAAATCCTGCTATTCAACAGTGTGTGATAAATGGATGAGGAATCATCCATCCCGCCTAATTCCAAGTTGCGAGTTTGTTTACTGAGGCTTACTACAAAGCTGCAACCATTGGTATCCAGCCTTCAAGAATCTGGAGTTGTCCCACTGAATCCAGATGTATTCACCGAAGAAGATTTTATTCCCTCTATTGTGGATGTGGTAGACAAATGTAGAAGCCAGCTCTGAGAATGGAAGCATTCCTAAAGCAACAAATCAAGCATCAGACCTGAATAGACCCAAAATCGTTCATCGGATGATTCACTGGAAGTAAAAAGGGGCCAATGCGGCGCCTCCAGATCAAGAACTTTTTGCCAGTTGCTCGTCCTCCTCCATCTGTTACCAAACCTTCAAACAGTAACGCTAAATCCTTACTAGAAACAAGCAAGAGCTCATGCGGACTGTTCACTTCAAACACTCTTCTGCCGGTTGCTCGTTCTCATTCATCTGTTACCAAATCTTCAACCAGTAACGTAGATCCTCACTAGAAGCAAGCAAGAGCTCATGCAGACTGTTCACTTCAAACACTCTTCTGCCGGTTGCTCTTTCTCATTCATCTCTTACCAAATTTTCAACCAGTAACGCTAGATCCTCACTAGAAGCAAGCAACAGCTCATGCGGACTGTACACTTCAAACGCTTTTCTGCCGGTTGCTCGTTCTCATTCATCTGTTACCAAATCTTCAACCAGTAACGCTAGATCCTCACTAGAAACAAGCAAGAGCTCATGCGGACTGTCCACTTCGAACACTCTTCAGCCGGTTGCTCGTTCTCATTCATCTGTTACTAAACCTTCAACCAGTAACGCTGGATTCTCACTAGAAGCAAGCAGGAGCTCAGGAAGAGAGTGTCCACATCAAACACTCCTCTGCCGGCTGCTCGTTCATCTGTTACCAAACCTCCAACCAGTAAAACTGGGTATTCACTGGAGGTAAGCAAGGGCCCATGTAGACCGTCCACATCATGCACTCCTTTGGTGGTTGTCAGTCCTCCTCCGACTGCCACCAAGCCCGCAACCAAAAATGTTGATCTTCTCGAGGTCAATCAGAGATTCTGACATCCTCTCCTTTCAAGCAGAACCTACTTCTGAAACGGCGCACTCCAAAGAGCAAAGGCAAACATCAACTTGCACCAAGAAAGCTACAACCGAAGGTAGCTCCTCAGGTCAGTGAGGAAGTAGTGTACGAGTGTTCATTATGCAATATCATCTACAGTGATCCACCGATAGAAGACTGGATCAAGTGCCCAAGATGCCATGAATGGTGGCATGAACAATGCACATCATATGAAGGAGTAGCACCTTCATCTGTGATAATTATTGATACTTTTTGGGTGCGTACTCTTGCCTCTTTGATTTCGTACTCTTGCCCCACATATAGGGGCAAGAGTACGAATTTGAATGTTTTCATTTTATGCATTATAGTTTCTCCAAGGACAGAGGTATATAAAAGTTGAGTTCACATTTTGTAAAGGAGAGTTCAAGTTTTGTGTTCCATGTAAAAGTTTTCCGTTGTAACTATTTTTTACCAAAATATATAAGTTTAATTCAAATTTGCGTACTCTTGCCCCCCTTTCCTCTACTTATGTTCTTCATTAAAGTTAAGGAGTTCCATAATTTAGTGGTTACAGCGTTGGATTCATATCCACGTGATCCTGGGTTCAATCATCTACTGGAATACTCCAAATTTTTGACGTCTGCCCAGCGTCATGAGGAAAACTGAGGAATGATACGCCTCTTGGTGGAGGGTGACGCAATGGGCTGACCACCTGTTCGTCATCCAAGTAGTTGTAGGCAGGGTGGATTGATTTAAATCAGTCTGATTTAAATCAGGATTTTAATCAAGATTTAAATCACGATTTTAATCAAGATTTAAATCATTTGATTTTTTTAAAAATAAAAATCGTTGATTTAAATCAAAATCCGAAATAAATTAATTTAAAGTGAAAATAAGTAAAATCCCGTTTCTGTTCTGTTATTTCGATTATGGAAGATAATAATCATAATACAATCGGACACAAATGTATGTAAGCACAGTATGGAAACGAGTATCATGCAAAGGATGATTAGAGAAATCCCATTTTGAACGGATAACGGGTGAATCCTACTTACGGTTTTTAAATCGTTAACTATTCCAACGAGAAAATCACCATGGGCATTTAAAGCGAAAATCTTCTTCTGTCAACGTCTATTTCTTTGTTTCCAGATAATAGGAGCGCATTTAGAGGGGTCCGATCCCCTCTCCTAAAAATAAATAAATAAATAAATAAAACTAAGCGAAATTTATGGACTAAATACATAGAAGTTCCTCGGGTTCATAATACGGCAAATTTTGGACGCGTTAAAATATTGAATAATACTTTTGATAAAGCGGCTACTTTCAAATATCTAGGATCAATATTAACAGACCTAAACCATATTCACGAAGAACTTAAATGTCGACTAAACGCAGGGAATTCGTGTTATTATTCACTTCAAAATCTCTTATCGTCGCGAATTCTGTCGAGGAATTTGAAGCTTAAAATATACAAAACGATAATCATGCCTGTTGTTCTGTATAGCTGCAAAACACGGTCGCTAACTCTGAGGGAAGAACATAGATTGGAAGTATTTGAGAGCAAGATCCTGAGACGAATATTCGGACTCAAGGGGAACGGGAATGGGGAATGGCGGAAACTTCATAACGAGGAACTACATAATTTATATGGTTTACCCAACATTGTTAGGGTCGTCAAGTCTAGGAGGCTTAGGTGGGCGGGTCATGTAGCTAGAATGGAAGAAAGTAGAAATGCTTTGAAAGTTTTGACTGGAAGACCGATAGGAAAACGACCATTAGGAAGACCTAGGCGCAGACGGAAGGACAATATTAAGATGCATCTCGCAGAAATAAAAGTACAAAGTAGAAACTGGACCCAATTGGCTAAGGATAGAAATGAATGGAGAGCTTTTGTAAACGTGGCATTGAAGCTCCGGGTTCCATAGACCATAGAGTTGGTTACTTAATTTTAGATGATATATATATACTTTATATGCATTTCGTGCAGCTAGCTAGTTCCGATTTCTTTAAATGTGCCCTTGCGAAATATGAGTAACTTTCGTGAAAAGAAAAGTGTCATGCTGATAAATGTTGCTGTACTTTTTCCTTAATGCTGAAGAAATATTGTTTGGGATTGAAATAGGTTAACGACTGGAGATTAATTGAAAATTCAACCCCCATACTTTCATTTAAATGGCATAACTAACATTTAATACTAATTCCTAATGTTTTTCTTCAGTTTGTGACTTGTATTATACGAGGAAAAAGATTTGATTTAAATTTTAAAAAATCAATTTAAATAAAAAATCAACAAAAATGATTTTTAAAAAAAATATTGATTTTTTTCCAACCTGGTTGTAGGTCCATCAGTCGTTAACATATGGCATTGAGGCCGGCTCAGGACTTAAGGTCTGTTACGCCAGTGGTTTCAGTTTTTAGTTTTTGTAAGTTAAATGAACATTTTTAGGACTACAGTACATTTATATGTAGTTAGTACTGTAATAGTTTACATTTATAGCATATGGATTAGGTACAGCCTAGCGCGTCCCCGTCTTCTAGATTATTCCCGTACAGTACAGTACAGCACATGTTTATTGGATTTGCGATTTCGGATAATTCGGGCTTCGGTTATCCGGGATTATACTGTAACTACATTCCACACAGAGGAAAATTAACGTAGAATATTTTTTGTGTACTCGCGTAAAATACAGTGTTCTCATTGCCTAAAATAAAACGGAATGGAAACTCTTCTTGTATCGTCACACCGGAACACGTAACACACAAACCCACATGATAAAACTAAGGAGAGATATTGTAAGCGTCACTATCACTATATTTCACTTGAAATGGAATGGAACACAAAATTTGTAAGAACTGTTTACCTAACCTTCAGTTCTTCAGGAGCAAGAATTTGTCCATAATTTTATCCATTTTTTTTTTTTTTTTTTTCATGTTCGATGCTCAAAATGGCAATGAAACTGTTAGAATTAGTTATAGGCTGTGTTGAAACGCTTTCAAATTGCACTAAAATTATAAATGACATGTAAAATGAGTCTTTCTGAGCGTACTTTGTAGCCCCTCCCGCACCGCGGGGTCTGCGGGGCCCTTATCGCCGCCACTGCTATGAACATTAATGCATCGTGTACCTTTGAACGATAAATAATACTGTTTAAAGCTACACAATGTAAGTAGTTAAAACAATTGATATATTTTATATAGGTTAGGTGAGGATATAAAGTTATTAATTATAATTTTAAGTAGTTTCTATATATTCGCTTATTATATAACATAATGTTAAGAGTTGTATATACTCAACTTTATTGTTCACTAGTTTTTGTTAGAACTTCTCTTCAATTTTTAATTTAATTGATAAAATTTTAATTCTGGGGAGCTTTTTATAGCTAAACCGTTTATTGCAATTTATAACTGTTAACATTTACGGCTTCTTTTTATATGATTGTCTGAGAAACGTTATAATTATCATTTTGTCCAAAGGTACAAGAGGGTCTGTTCAATGGTACACGACCACAATGTACCTGTGAACAAAACGGATATGCTCTTGTTATATTCTATAAAAGCTAATGTAATTATGTAACATGTTTAAAAATCATCCTATCTGATAGCAAAGAGATGGCACTTCAAATATACGACAAAAATTGGGGAAAAAGTGCTGAATATTAGCACCAAAATTTCGAAGACTAAAAGTGTTCACAGTTACAACGCCTTACCCTATATAAAGTTGAATGTCCCACAATTATGCACCGAAGCTAAGGGAGACGAAGATGATGAGATGGACGATAATGATGGGATGATAGTAATGGGAGAAAACAGACGAAACCACAGAAAATCTATACACACGTTTGTCCACCACAAAGTCAATTTGGCGGGAATGGGGATCCCTGGTAAAAGTTCAATGAACCAAGTGACTTAATAATTAAATGATACAATACGCATTATAAGTTGGAATATTATAATTCCATAGTCATGTTTATAATGTTTATTTAATTCGTCAAAAATTGGAAAGCAATTCATTTTATTTTCTCTTTATTTTTTGTTTGAATTACATAATTCTAATCATGAAACAAGACATCTTAATTTCTCTAACAATAGGAAGTTTACCACATCCGGTGCTAGTGGAACAAAACCTTGATAAGCTGAAATGATAATTCCTGTGTGGCAGATACAGTGCAAAGCATTCGGCAGCTGGAAAGGAATGTATTTTGACGTCCTATTATTATGCTATGCACACTACTATAATTTAATTATAGACCAATTCCATTTCAAATCGTCCAGGCAAACCACAATTGGTCCCCATCATAGTCTCAGATTTCATTTATTTTTTTTTATATGGGATCTACATGCAATATTATTAGACCAAAATTTTTTCTTTTTGCTGAAAAAAAAATTCCTTCGATATACAGCCTTCCAAAATGGCTGCCCTCCTCTCGGATTGCTCGAAAAACTGACAAACATGTCAAATTAAAAGATTTGTTGTAGAGAAACGAGTGTACTTAGTAACGTAATCGCAATACCAGGAAGAGCATAAAGTTGTATGTTTCGTTGGAGGGCCAAAATTCGTCTATTGGTCCAATAGGAATCGCGCAATTCACTCGCAATATTGCCAACTTTGATGAAATTTTTGCTAACTTCAAACATTTTTTTTTTCTGTCCTCACGAGTAATATCAATATCAACCATCTGCTTCTACCATCGAAATTTACTCCATAAGGTCTCTTGAAAATGTAAAGGACTTACGTTTCTGATTATTACATCCCACGTTATAGCATGATGAAAAGCTAAAAATTTCATTAAGACGCTATGTTTGGACGCCATTTTCTCAAAAACCCCACCTTTTAAAAATCTGATTTTTTTATATGTATTGGAGAAGTACCTAAGTATTTAATATCCGTTAACCGTTCATGCGGCTGCAGCCCCTAACATTCGCAATTAATTATTGAAATTTCAATTTTTGTACTTGCAATGTAAATATTTCCTATGGGCACTTAGGTCCTATACACAAGGCGATTTGAAGGGGAGTATGAAAATTTTGAGAGATGAATCCTGACATCAAATCCAGTAGAAAAGTTCCTATAAAGATGAGTCGAATTCCGCTTCGTTTTCGAGTTACAGGGTTTCCAACTCGGGAACAAAATCGGCTCGCGACAATGGAAAATAAAATATAAATTTCGTGTTAAATCAGAAACTATGTGCTAAAGTTATTATGAAGTTCAGAAAGTTGATTTGTATGAATATGATAATTTTTACGTCCGTTGCAATTCGGTTGTCAGTGTTGCCAACTTGCTAGAACTTTTATTTGTTTCCAAATGACACTACGTGGATTTTATTTGATATTTGGTATTTATTAATGATTGTAGACATCATATGAAGCACAATTTTCCCCACATCACCTCAATTTTTGAAAACTTACATGTATTTCATTATAAGGTTTATGTCGTGCGTTATTGATAGTTTGCAACATTACGAGTGAATTTCACTTGATGTTTGCCATCATTAGTAAAACCAAAATGTCGAATAAAAACTACGTCTGTGTAAGTTATAATAATAATAATAAGAAGAAGAAGAAGAAGAAAAAGAAGAAGAAGAAGAAATATTTTTCTATTATTGCAAAACCTCTTGTAACTCCACGCATCAAGTTCGAACTTAATCAAGAAGTTCTGCTGCAACCACGAAGCAGTTTATTACGAGATTCGGTGTAGTGAACATGGTCCTAGTGTTCTCTGGAACCATGGAAATTGTTTTCACTGATAACATGACATTGTAGTGCACTAGTTACAGTGTTTGTGTGAATAACAATGGGGAAGTCCTACACAGAGAAAACCCCGTTCTCCGTACAGCGGTATATTGTACAAATATACGGTATCCTCTTGGTTACTATAGAAATCAGTACGGAACATACGTTATCCGGATGTTACATAGGCACTGCCCTTAGTTGTTACATCATGCCGTTGCAGGATGTCTGACATCTAACAGTTTTCCGTATATCACATGCATATACTTATGTTACCTTCGTCAGCTATATGTTATATACGTCCATTTGTATGTGAGATCCTGACCGCCTACATTGTTTCATACAGAAAGTACGTATAGATGGAACACTTATACAGAAAGTATTATAAAACATGCATTTTCAGTTATACGTCTGCTGTACGTTGTCCAAAAATTACAGGAATTACGCATATAACCTATTTTTTTAAGTGCGCCACCTACAATTTTTTTTCTCAGTGTATTACAGTAAGGACCGTATTAAATGTGTTGATGACTCTAAAAGGCATAAGATAATTGTGTACAGAAAGAATTCTTGACAAACATTTTATCTTGCGGTAAAATATATGCATTGCGTACAGCGCGTCTGCCAAAACATAGTATTAGGAGAGGATGATTATTCGTGTAAAGGGTGCTTTGAATATTTACTGTGAATAATGTGAATGTGTGTGATATTGGTGATCACGAAAGAAGATGTAAATATGAAATTATGCACCAGCAAGATAAAGAATTTGTTCCTCTGAATGTAGATTTGGAAACAATCAACCAGACATTCAACATGCTAAACATGAATGTGCTCCCATTAAAACGGCCGTTATCGGTGAAACCTAGACTACGGTGAAGGATTCACATCTCAAAATTTTTCATACTGCCTTTCAAATCGCCTTGTGTACGGGGCACAAATAATCATCCTCCCCCAATAGTACGTTTGGGCAGACACGCTGTACGCAATCCATATATTTTACAGCAAGATTTTTTTTTTGTTTTGTCTAGAATTCTTTCTGTGCACAATCATCTTACGGCTTTTAGCATAATCAACACATTTAATACGGTCCTTACTGTAATAGGACTTCTCATTCTTATTCACACAAACGCTTAACTAGTGCACTACAATGTCATGCTACCAGTGTAAACAATTTTCATGCTTCCAGAGAACACTAGGACCATGTTCACGACACCGAATCACACAAATTATCAATAACGCACGAGATAAAACCTTTTAATGAAATACATACAAGTTTTCGAAAACTGTGATGATGTGAGGGAAAATTGTGCTTCATGTGATGTTTACAATCATTAATAAATACCAAATATCAAATAAAAACCACGTAGTGTCATTTGGAAACAAATAAAAGTTCTAGCAAGTTGGCAACACTGACAACCGAATTGCAACGGACGTAAAAATTATCATATTCATACAAATCAACTTTCTGAACTTCATAATAACTTTAGCACATAGTTTCTGATTTAACGCGAAATTTATATTTTATTTTCAATTGTCGCGAGCCGATTTTGTTCCCAAGTTGGAAACCCTGTAACTCGAAAACGAAGCGGAATTCGACTCATCTTTATAGGAACTTTTCTACTGGATTTGATGTCAGGATTCATCTCTCAAAATTTTCATACTCCCCTTCAAATCGCCTTGTGTATAGGACCTAAGTGCCCATAGGAAATATTTACATTGCAAGTACAAAAATTGAAATTTCAATAATTAATTGCGAATGTTAGGGGCTGCAGCCGCATGAACGGTTAACGGATATTAAATACTTAGGTACTTCTCCAATACATATAAAAAAATCAGATTTTTAAAAGGTGGGGTTTTTGAGAAAATGGCGTCCAAACATAGCGTCTTAATGAAATTTTTAGCTTTTCATCATGCTATAACGTGGGATGTAATAATCAGAAACGTAAGTCCTTTACATTTTCAAGAGACCTTATGGAGTAGATTTCGATGGTAGAAGCAGATGGTTGATATTGATATTACTCGTGAGGACAGAAAAAAAAATGTTTGAAGTTAGCAAAAATTTCATCAAAGTTGGCAACATTGCGAGTGAATTGCGCGATTCCTATTGGACCAATAGACGAATTTTGGCCCTCCAACGAAACATACAACTTTATACTCTTCCTGGTATTGCGATTATGTTACTAAGTACACTCGTTTCTCTACAACAAAACTTTTAATTTGACATGTTTTTCAGTTTTTCGGGCAATCCGAGAGGTGGGCGGCCATTTTGGAAGGCTGTATATCGAAGAAAAATTTTTTTTTCAGCAAAAAGAAAAAATATGGGTCTAATAATTTTGTACGTAGTTTCTTATTTTAAAATATAAGCTAAATCTGAGACAGTCGTGTGGACCACCCTGGACGATTTGAAATGGAATCACTCTATACAGATCGTCTCTGTGAGCAGAGTAACCCAATGGTAGATTCCCTACTCGCTCCTCAGGCTACGTGAATTTATGGTGAATATCTTTCATGAGCTTTTCGGGGTATTTCGTTCTGGGCCATTAGCTCTGAACCAATATTTTCCCATAATGATTTATAACAAAAATCTAACTCTACTTTGGCTTTTACTCTATAACTCAAGATAAACAATGGTAAAATAAAATAAAGTAAAATGAACTCAAAACTGACCTGTTCGTAGTGTTTCGCGTAGTCTCTTGCTTCTCCTGTTGAAAACAAGACGGGAGTCGAGGCACAAAGTGTATTTTCAAATCCGAGATAAGACCAGAAATATGAGAATTCTTGTTTCGTTTTCCAAATGAGATGAGAAATTTCTCGAGTCTCGTGGAGAACACTAATTCACCCAAGATTAGATCTTAAGCACTGTTCTAGTAGGTAAGTGATTCATGGTAAAATCTAATAATTGATTACGTGATTTTACGAACAATGAAGAACATTCACCAACGTTACCAAGATACGCAAGTCATTACACAATATAATTCAACAATAAATATGATTTAAATGTTGTTATATCACATACTTTGTGGACCTCTCGTGACGGGATGAATTCTGATAGCTTCTAGATAAAATTATAAAGAAAATCAGGAGAAATTTACGAAATGAGACGATAAAAATTTCGAAACGAAACGAGAAGAACTTTCCAAAAGTAGAAATGACACGATTCTGTCTCGTCTCATGGACAACACTAGTTTCTACTGAATGTTTGGTTGTAATAAGCTTAGTGGATTTTAATGAGTGGGGTGAATTTACTCATTTTTGTATGCGAGGAAGTGGTTTAGCTATGTGTCAACTGTAGGAAAATTAATTTACAGTCGCCTTTCGGAATGAACACAGCTTACTTTTACCCAGCAAAGCTCGACCTTAAGATACTATATATTAATCACATAATTTGTCCTTTTTATAACTGTCTCCCATAGGTTTGTGCATGAGGCAAAAATTGAGACTATCTCGTCTTCAAAAGATATCATAAAAATATTGTCTTGTCTCGAAAAGTGTACATGTTTGTATTAGAAGAGCTCTGTCTCGTCTCGTATATTGCCATTAAAATTCTGTTTCGTCTTGTAGACAAACCGTCGTCCCAGTACTCTGCAATAAGCTTCTATAAATTTATAAAATCATCCTGTGCAGACAAAGCACCAATCCACTTCATCCTAGATTTACGTCCTAAAATATCCTTAAAGGAGACAATCCCTACCGACACAGCATGCAAGCCTACGCTACTTGATAGATCCTCATTAATGTTCAAATATGGATTGGTATAACATATTTAATTATTTCTAAAGACAATTCTACATTCTATGCACTAATAGCTTCTCTCAAATTTTGCAAAATCAATGGCCCATACACGGTATTTTACTCAAGTATCTTACGCGTGCGAGATGAAAAGCAATTAAAGTGCATGGTGGTTCAATGGGAGAGCACTTACCTCTGGTGCACGGGATCCCTGGTTCGATCCCAGGCTAATTAAGTTTGTGGTGGACAACATAGTGTCCATGAATTTCTTGGGGTTACTCCCGTTTCTTTCCACTTTCTCATTTCAACAATTCTTCCATCACAATTTACTTGCTTCAATCATCGTCTTCCTTAGCCTAAAGGACATAATCGTGGGACGTTAAAGTGAAAAAAATCATTTCAATGAAAAGCAATTAATCATCTCCGAAGAAATGCCAAATGTTAGTGCTATGCTTTTGACCTATCATACATTTAATAAAACAAATTTAAGACCTCCTGAATGGAAAGCAAGTACTCCCGCTGAACGTACATACCCGCATCTCATTTTAAACTCTAGGTTCTTGTTTCATATATCCTTGATCAGTGAAACCGGAGTCTGAGATAAGTAAACAGAGCAAACAGTTGGCCTCTACTTAATATTTTGTGGAGCCAACGAGGTGGCTCAATGGTAGGATTTTCTCGTTGACCGTGGAAGTGTGTGGACGTGTCTGCGTGCTCTGCGAAGTTAACGTGTTTACTTGTGTAGTGCCTATCAAATGGAACTGCGGAGTGGTAGGTAAAGTGTGGCCTGTTATTTTGCATGTTCTTCCTGAGACTGCTACACATTTATATAGATATATTATATACGATACTTGACGAACTTTTTTTTTCTTCTGAGTTTTTGTGAAAATGGAAAAGAATTTAAGAGAAAATACAATCAAATTTGCATTTGATAAGTCGACGAGTCGAAATAGGCCTAGCCCTTATGCAATACATAAATGGCTGTCTGATACGATCAAACTCAATGCTGATCAGGTGCAAGGTATACAATTAAATAGCGAAGAATATTGTGTATATTTAAAGTTAATTTCTAAGTGTTCTTTTGAACAGATTATGTCCTCACTGCCTCAGTCTGTCAATTTTCAACATGAAGATGGTCTGATCAGTGAAGTTCTAGTGTCAAATGCTACTGAACAAATAACGAAAGTGAAGGTAGTCAATCTTCCATTGGAGATGGAAAATCAAAAAATTGTCGCGATCTTAGGCAAGTATGGTGTAATCAAAACAGTATCAAATGAACAGTGGTCAGACAAATTTGAATATAAAGTTAATAATGGCAATCGTATAGTACAAATGGAAATAAAACAACATATCCCATCTCGTCTTGTCATAAGTGGCTATCGTGCCTCGATTATCTATTATGGACAACCCCCCACGTGTTTTATTTGTGGATCCGTTGAACACGTAGCTAATAGGTGTTCTTTAAACAGAAGAAGAACTACAGTGACACAGCAACAAAATTTGCCATCCACATCTTCAGGTGTTTTGCAACGGCAGGTAGTAAACTTCCTTCCAACAGAATTATTACAGGATGATGGACAAACTCAATCACCAACTACAGAACAAAAGATAGCTGAACGAATAGAGGAAAGAGAACATATTTCAACTGCCAGATCAGCAGCGCGGTACAAGACTCTCGATCCCCATATTAACAAGAATGATGACTTCACTCTCTCCGAGCACAGTTTCCCTCCATTAGTTCCAGCTGTGACTAAAAAGAGTGCTGCTACCCTTCAAATTGCGGAACCCATAGGTGCTTTACAGCCTGATGACGTTAGTCTTGGCCCAGTTTTTACAAATGACAATCAAATGCAAGTATGTATGACTGTATCTGTTGACAAACCATCAGACGATACTATACCTTCTGTTGTGACAGCAGACGAAGATGGTACTGTTTTAGCTGACAAGAACCATGATATTGCGGACCCAGACGAAGGAATGAGCTTACCAGAGACAGAAGGAATAAACGATGACTTAAACACGGAGAGCACATCACCTGAGATTTTGAATGAGAGTAGAAACAAGAAGAAAAGACGAAAAATTAGTCAAATTGAAAGAACAGACAAGCAAAGTGTACAGACATAGTTTTTGACGTCATAACATACATTTTAAGCAATTTGTGCAGTTTAATAGTTATTTATGTTCACTTGAATGCCATATGTTACTAGGTGCATTTCACTAAATATTAACAAACTACAATCTGAAGTAAAACAGTCCCTATTCAAACAGTTTGTGTATGAACATGATGTCGACTTCCTGTGTCTTCAGGAGGTTACGACTGATGATTTTTCATATATTTTTGGCTATACTAGTTATGTAAATCTTGGGGAGAAGAACTTTGGTACTGCGATCTTAGTTAAAGATGGCATTCATATTTCCGATATTAAAATGTTAGTTGATGGTCGTGGTATTGCTTTATATTGGGATCAAACTGTTATTGTAAATATATATGCTCCGAGTGGGCATCAAAACAGGGAAGCTCGAGAAATGTTTTATATTGCCGACATTTTATATCTCTTTACAGGCACTTTCAATAACATGATTTTAATAGGTGATACTAATTGTCACCTTCGACCACAAGACTGTCAGGGTGTGCCTTCGTATAGTGCAGCATTACAACTCCTCGTCGATCAATTCCATTTAGTTGATTGTGCTATTCAGTGTAAACGAGATCAGCTATTTACATATCTCAGAAATAATGCTGGTTCTAGAATAGATAGGTGCTATGTTAATCGTACTATCATTTCACAATTAGTTGATTATAATGTCTACGCTGTGCCCTTCACAGATCATTCTGCAATTAAAC
The DNA here is from genome assembly GCF_964235325.1 of Thermobia domestica. Taxonomy (NCBI): domain Eukaryota; kingdom Metazoa; phylum Arthropoda; class Insecta; order Zygentoma; family Lepismatidae; genus Thermobia; species Thermobia domestica. The sequence goes on from NC_137459.1 coordinate 286,594,522, forward strand.
TAGAGCTTGCCATTGGAAAGCCTTTTGTCTCTTATGGGAAATGTTATTGGAAAATGAATGCCCAGCTCTTACAACGCCAAGAATTCAATGAGTTGTTTTCTGAAGAATGGAAATTATGGGTTCAATACAAGCAGCGATATTCCACAACAACCCAGTGGTGGCAAACGTATGTTAAGAAAAATATAAAATGGTTTTGTATACAATATGCTCGGGAAATACAAAATACAGATAAATATACTATGGATTATTATATGAAATGTTTAGCTGAAGCAACCAAACTTTCTCACGGTAATACTGAGATTTCCTACAGGGATGGGAAATATTTCAAACGTAAAATATTACAGCTACAATGTAAGAAAATTGAAAAACTTCGAACTTCATGTCGAAATACTGATATTTTACCTGACGAAAAGTTAACATTATACCAGTTGATTAAACACCGTGCAAGAAGACAGAAACAATTGATTACAAAACTGGAAACTGATTCCGGCAATGTACTATCATCACAGTCTGCAATTTCCTTATGCATATATGAACATTTCAAAAATTTATTTGACAAAGAATTTACAACAGATCTAACTCATCTTGTAGACATTTCTGACGCGACTCAAGTTACACCTGCAGCTAATGATATGTTAATGGAATTGTATACAGAGAAAGAAATATGGGAAGTTATTAAAAATCTTAAAAGAAACAAGACGCCAGGGTTAGATGGTTTAACAGCAGAATTTTACCAGAAATTTTTTGGCACCATTGGAGCAGAATTCACTCATATGGTGAATGAAATTCTTTTCGGTAACGTTAGTCATCCGAATTTCTCCCAAGGTGTCATTATTCTAATTCCAAAAACTAGATATTCACGTAAAATTAAAGATTATCGTCCATTATCTATGCTTTGTGTGGATTACAAAATCATTGCTAAATGCTTAGCCAATAGGCTAATGAAGGTTATACCCTCTATATTACATCCAATGCAAGCTGGATTTAATGATCGGAACATGATTGATTTGCTGATGGATTTAAGAGACACAGTGTCATATTTGGATTACAGCAGAAAACCACATGGAATATTATCAGTAGATTTTCAAGGTGCTTTTGATTTAGTAAATCGTGACTATTTATATCACGTGATGAGTAATATTGGGTTTCGAATTGAAGTCATACAACAAGTCAAAGCATTATATACTATGGCGAGATCCAAAGTGCAGGTTAATGGATATTTTACTCCATCCTTTGCTGTTAAACGATCAGTGAGACAAGGATGTCCATTATCCATGATCCTTTTTAATATATATATGATGCCTTTGCTTTATACACTTGAAGTAAACATATCTGGTATACAATTCGCTGATTTACAATTTAAACTTTTTTCCTATGCAGACGATTTAACTGTCCTTGTTAAAGATACAATTGAGTTGGATAGTGTCATTGCTACTATTCATGCCTTTGCAAAATATAGTGGTGCACAACTTAATATGGAGAAAACAAAATTACTTAAATTTGGAAACTGGAATAATGAACATAATATATCGATCTCCCAAGTTGACAATCTCAAGATCTTAGGAATCTGGGTTTGTAGGTCTGTACATGAAATGATTACTTACAACTGGAATGTGATTATTCAAAACATCAAAGTTACGTGCCACAACTGGAAAGATCGTAATTTCTGTTTAGAGGAAAGAGTTTGGATTTCTAATACATATATAGCTGCGAAAATTTGGTTCGTTGGCCAACTTTTGCCCTTGCCATTACGTTGTAGTAGGCAAATTCAGACTGCACTTTATTGGTTTGTGTGGAAAGGGTCCATCTTTAAAACTCCTATGTATGTAGTAACACAATCCAAATCTAATGGAGGATTGAATTTAGTTGATGTTCACATTAAGTGTAAAGTTTTGTATTTCCTTAAATGGTTCTACATTCTTCATTCAGACAAAACGTTATTTGTGAAAGTATGGAGTTTATACTGGATCGAGAAAACAGGGACTGTAGCACCTCTTAACCTCACGGTGATTCCCTCCTGTGTCAGATACATCAGGACAATATTTTTGAAAGTGGTTATAATGTTCTCGATCCAAGTGTACCAGTAAGATTTAGTGTCAAAAATATGTATCAATCCTTACAACTCACACAGACAGTGATATACAGAAGTCTCAAGTTTCATCCACATCACAATTGGAATCAGATTTGGGAAAATATAAATAATACAATTCTTAACGCCAAACAACGATCTCTTTGGTATAAAGTAGTGCATGATTTGGTACCAACAAAAAGCAGACTACACAAGATTAATCTCACTCAATCCCCAAATTGTGTGTCTTGCTCTCAACTTGATAACCTTCAACATAGACTAAGAACTTGCAGTCTAATTAGTCCCATCTGGCTCCTTCTCGGAACTATTTTACGAATTATATGTCGTTGCAGTATTGATACGTTTTCGCCAGACTTTATGTTATTTCCAGATTTTAAATACTTTCCATCACAAAAACACAATGCAGTGATTTGGCTTTGTGGAATTACGATACAATATCTTTTGACAAATCAGGAATATACAGTGGACAGTTACAAATATCATGTTTTCAAAGAAAAATGGAAATTTTCTCCCAGTGTACGGCAAAAGAACTTTGGCAATTTTCTTGTTGTTTTAAATGAACAATTAACACCATGATGTACTGGTCCATAGTTTTTTTTTTCTTATTCTATGAGGCCTCTTTTGAAATGTGTAATTTCCTGTTACCTGTATACTATATTTGTGTTAGTTAAATAAATAAATAATAATAATAATAATAATAATAATAAAAAAATGGTAGAGCGTTCACCTCCGGTGCTTGGGGTCTCTGGTTCGATCCCAGCTCGCGCCGTGTGAACTTTGTGGTGGACAAACACCGTGCTCGTGGGTTTCCTCGGGGTACTTCCGTTTCCTCCCAGTTTCTTCATTCCACCATTTCATTCATTTCTTATAATCACCGTCTCCTTTAGCCTAACCGGCATAACCGTGGGACGTAAAACTTAAAGATTTAATTTAATTTTTTATCTTCCTGTTTTTCTCCCACAACTGCATTGAAATTTCAAATTATAATTACGTATGCACCTCTCTTCTCTCGGTCTATAATTTCTTCTATTTTCTCATAAATCAACTGTACATCTTCAGCTGTATGCGAAGTGGTCAGTACGTATGTCTGAATAATAATAATAATAATAATAATAATAATAATAATAATAATAATAATAATAATAATAATAATAATAGTAATAATAATAATAATAATAATAATAACAATAATAATAATAATAATAATAATAATAATTATTATTATTATTATTATTATTATTATTACTTCTATATAGACATAGCAACATTAATGGTAAAATATTGATATGTCTTCTCACGGTTTTCTTAGGGTTAAACCTGGAAAAATAATCAGTATCCCCGAATCTGATGCGCAAGTATTTTGCTGTGTTTAAAATCAGTGTTAATTTTTACTTCCCGGTATTTGTTTAAACACTTGTTCCTCTTTATTTTATTATATAACACATATGAACTATTAGGATATATTACTATCATATGCGCTGTCAGTTTTAGTGAAGATTCTGCATTAATCAAACTTTGGAATATGTGGCAAAGCTCTCAGGCACTTTTAGAAATCACCAATAACATAGTACTTCTGAACGATTCTCTCAATCTTTTCATCCATCTGTATGCGTGTGATGAGAGGGTCACATGCTTTTATTTCAACTTTCATGTGGTTCGGATTCCACGTTAATCAGTAGGTCTACGTCTCGTATAGCCTCGCTGCTGAACGGAACGTAAAACTCAAAATCAACTCAACTCAACTCTTTATTTTCACTTGTGTAGCCGAATTGTGCACACTCCTATATTTCACTGAAAGTAGTTCAGGGTTCGAGCCCTAATGTAGGATATGATGTTATTGACCCACTAGTACGAAGTAATTGGATAATTAGCTGAATTAAAAATGGTGAATTCTCACACATAAATAAAACGTATGTGGCATAAGTAAAAACGTGTTACATGCGTAAATCCTGTATTTTTGGAGTTAACGTACGACTATATGTAACATCCTGCGGCAAACATGTAACTGAAAAGGCTTATTTTATAATATTTTCCGTATAAGTGTTCCATCTATACGTACTTTCCGCATGAAAGAAAGAACGAGCTGCCGTATATAGGCGGTCAAGACTTCACATACGGATGGACGTGTATAACATATAGCTGACGTATGCAATATACGGAAGACTGTTAGATGTCAGACATCGTGGAGACATGATGTAACATCTAAGCACGAAAAGGCATTACGTATGTAGCATATGGATAACATATGATCCGTACAGATTTCCGTAGTAAACATATGGAATCCTTATATCGTTGTCCGGCTAACGGATTGCGTACAGGAAGTCACAAAGAGGAGTGACGGTTGGCGACGTGTAGATGATACATTATCATCTAAATTCGTCTGACTTATCACAGGCAGTCGTTTTTGGATAGGTTTTCCCCAGTAAATTTTGCCTGGGGGGCAAAATCGAAATATGAGGGGCCTGCCTCGGACAATATTTGTTTTGCACACGAGTGACTTGTAATTGCATTTTTAATTATTTTAGCTCTGGAAGGGGGGAGAGGAAAAAGAGGCAAAGCTCTCAAGAGATATGCCTGGAATAAATACAGTTTGCAGATTGTAGTTCTATTGATGTATTGGTTGATGAGAAAGCTTTATGCAAACTTCTTTCCGCCCTTTAATATCCTGGTAAGTAAGAGACTCTGATCGTTACGCATCCTGAGGGCAATACTTGCAACCTGATGGGATATTATTCCAGTTAAAGCTATAATTCAAAATAATGAAATATTACATAAAAATAATAGCTAAGGAAGTGACCTGAAGATTTGAGAGTTCGTACAAAAAATAAGGACACTAAAATGATCAGAACTTCACTTTGAGTTAAGTTATTTGGCATGGAGAGTTGGTTGTACAGCATAAAGTTGAACGACTGAAGTGGATTTTTGGTCAGCTGGCTAACACGCATTCTCTTTGTAAGAGTAGTCCCGAGTTCGTCTCAGGGAAGGTATGTACTTGCCTCCGATAGAAACCCGAGTACTGATTTGGATTTCACTCTAAATAGTTGATCCAATCACATAATACATCACGCAGATATATTATCTTGGTGCTAAAAATGGACTTGAAAAACCAGTCGATCTATGAATATAAAATTGAACGCGTATCATTTAAAATAAATAAATAAATAAATAAATAAATTGGATGGGTATGTTCATGTTTATAAGGGCATAGACATTTCTTCTTGATAACCTAAGTAATATTCAACAAGTAAAATATAAAGAAAATATTACAGACACAAACTTACCTTTCCACAAGAAGTATTAACACTTAAATCATCCTCATTCGTACCAGTTATGACACTGTTTAAACACAACCAAAACGATAAACAACTAAGTGAAAATAATTTCATTGCTTGTCTAAAATTTTTCACTCGAACTTCTAATATTTGAAAATAGATTTAATTAATCAACTAAAGACTGTGCTAATAAATCAGCTGTCGCTTGTTTTGATAATCTGTGAACGAAATTACGAATCAGTAGTGTTTCTGCAGCAGAATCTGGAGGAAATAGCGCTGTGTTACATCTACACACTGTGGGTCTCGCGACTGATAAGAAAATCCCTGCAACGTCTACTAATCCAACCGACGGATTTCCGAGCATCTCACATCGACATGTCTGGTAATGGTTAATGACAAGAACAAAGAAGAGAAGGAAATTAAAAGCGCTTGACATTTTCATCTATATTCATGTTCTGTATCAAATTATGAATAATTAAGTTAACGGAAGAACTATTATTCTCTTCTTGATTAAGATCTATTGATTTCCTTTCATCCGCATTTTGCGTCAAATCTAATCTACACACGGATATTTGGAGAATCTTTATGCATTTGCTAGCTTGTTTCTATGATAGGCCTACATTTGGTCGCGAAAATAATTTATTTTATATTTTGCTTTTAAAGAATGTATATGAAAATACTATATACGACACAAACCTATTGTACCGAGCATGGATGTCCGGAAGGGCGGAGCAAGGACTTAGATCCTCCTTATAATTCAAGTGAATCAATAATTTGACTTAAATTTCGGGCCATGAGCAATACCTTCTAAATTTAATTCTCTCTCCGTGTGTGTGTTTTTAACTTCTTTACGTTTCCAACTTCTGTTGTAATATCTATTATGTGATACAAATAAAAAAGCAAATACAGATTTATTCTTCTTATATTATTATTGCTGCAAAGTATGCCGTGCATACCGGAATGTACCACACAAATTAGCGTTCTTTGCACGTCTTTCCCTTCTACTATCGTGAATTGAGCCTTATGTACTAAAAGGCCCTAAATAATAATAATAATAATAATAATAATAATAATAATAATAATAATAATAATAATAATAATAAACAAAGGACTACACATTTTTCCCCTCCTACGAAAACACCTGTGGATGCCCATAGTCCCTTTCAGCAGCGAGCCAATAGAGATGTGGATTTACAACTTAAGCTGAGGCCCGAAATACATGAGCTCCCGTCGGAAACCGAACCCATGTTTCCCGTGCTGAAGACATGTACGCTAACCATATAACAAAGAAGAAGCTCCCTCTAACATTGAGAATAATTTCATGAAAATATTGTTCTTTGAGCAAACTCGGATCAAAATACAGGGTGGCCCAAAAGTAGGTATACAGTACAGTACTGATCAGCTCATTGCATTTAATATAATTTCTTATTGTTATCCATCAGGTAGACTTAGTTTCTTTATTATTTGTCTTAATATATTTTTACTTATATCTTAAGCTCGGAAGAGCCAAAGTAAATAAATATATAAACTAGAATGTTATGGTTGATCAATGCAGGGGTGTATACCCGGAATGGGGAATGACGGAAACTTCATAACGAGGAACTACATAGTTCATACGGTTTACCCAACATTGTTAGGGTCGTCAAGTCTAGGAGGCTTAGGTGGGCAGGTCATGTAGCTAGAATGGAAGAAAGTAGAAATGCTTTCAAAGTCTTGACTGGAAGACCCATAGGAAAACGACCATTAGGAAGACCTAGGCGCAGATGGGAGGATAATATTAAGATGGATCTCGCAGAGATAGGCATACAAAGTAGAAACTGGATGCAATTAGCTAAGGATAGAAGTCAGTGGAGAGCTTTTGTGAACGCGGCACTGAACCTGCGGGTTCCATAAGCCATAGAGTTAGTTAGTTTAGTTACGGGTGTATACCTACTTTTGGGCCACCCTGCACAGTATTAATTGATTACATGTTCTATGGAACTTTTAACAAATTTTCATTATGCTGATTCTTGGTCAAGTGGCAAAAGCACATCTTTCTTGTGCGCATACTTCTGGCAGAGATACTAGTGATTCCAAATAGTAGTTTGTGTAGATCTTGGTTATATAGCTTCGATGTGCTGAGAAGAAACGTAAACTTATATCTAATAGAATTTCAATTATGTAATGATAAATTATCACAACAAAAAGTAACTAAACATCTCTAGAGTGGATTATACTTTCATATTTTCTTGTTAAGATCACGCATATGGAACTTATAAAATTCCAATGTTAGCATATCTGTCTGTTTGTCCGTTAGTCCGCACGGTTATTCTGGAATGAGATTTTTTTTTTTTGCAATTAATAGCAAGGGCGATTATCTCGACTGACTTTGTTAATGGAGTCAAGCCGTTAACATCTTCACGAATAGCAGTGACTTTAATGCTGACTGTCTTTATGCCATTTGTTAATAAATATCCGTTTCGTGTAATCATTTTCATTGTCCTCAAAGTTTATTGAATTCTGTATTAATTACTATTCATTGTGACATCATTCACAACTTGGAAGAATGGCAAACGTACTAGCAAAAGTGGAGGTGGTTAAGAGAAACAAAACAAAATCATGTGGAATATACGAGGTGTGTTCAACAAATATCGAGCCTTTGGTTAGCAAAAATACATTTATTGATTTGGACATCCGAAACACTAATCCTCTTCAAAGCATTCTTGTTGGTAATGCACACACTTTTCCCAATGTTCTCTCCATTTTTGGAAACACTTCTGGAACGCAGGTTTTGGAATGGTGAGCAATCGTGCCTTCGTATTACACATGAAGTCTTCTCTTGACTCAAATCGGGTCTTTTTTAGTGACATATTCAGCTTAGGAAATAACAAACGTTACACGAAATCATGTCGGGTGAGTAGAGAGCCTGAAGACACTCAAGAATGTTGTGTTTGGCGATGAAAACCTGAATCAAATTTCGCGGGCACTCTCCTCATGCCCAAATTTTGCCTCTCCTCATAAAGACGTGGACCTACAGTTTAAGGTGGAGTCCGAACCACATTAGCTCCCGCCGGGAATCGAACCCGGGTTTACCACTCCTCTTTTCGCTATAGATTGACGTATCAAACGCAGACCAAAAATGTATGTGGAATGAAATAGTGAAACACATTTGGTATTCCAGTGTGATCGACAAACATATGGACATATAAACTACGTCTGTGTCAACAGTCCAGTGATTCTTCTGTCGGAAGTTCTAATTTGGCGAAAGGATACCGCGGCATATCATGTAACTAAAGGAGTTCCTGATGTTCACAACTACAGTGTCTTTCAAGTGCTTCCACCTAAGATATCTTTCACAACTAGCACCACTGCTATGGGTGATTCTTAGGGATGCGCACGAGACGAGTCGAGACAGGATTTTCCTGACAAAATTCGAGTCGAGACACGACTCTTCCAATAGAGAAATATACATTTTTCGAGTCGAGACAACATTTTACAGCACATTTTCGAGACGAGACAGCCACAAATCTTGTTTCGAGCGCATCCGTAGTGATTCTTAAGAGGCGGATTATTTTCAGCGTTGATTGAAGATTATCACTTTCTTTATGGTTATGATTATATTCATACTTCCATTATTAGCGTCATCAATCTATTCAAGCCAATATATACTTATTAGGTTTATTTTTTCCCTCTAAAATCAGAGCATGAATTGTATTTGTTTTTACTTGAACTGGTTTGCTCACAAATGTCATATGTTATATTTTTAAAGCAATTTTTGCCAAATAGATGTCAGCAAAAGTTTTTTTTTTTTTTTTTTTTTTGTAAAATTTCAATACATTTGATATGACAAGATCTTATTTTCATTTAAAATTTTCGTTCTTGATTAAAAATTGATTTTTGTTTCTTTCCTTTCCAGTATCGATCAGTATGTACCACCTCCCAATTTCTTCTGCTGTTTATAATAGAAAAGGGTTATATTCTTATTTGGTATATTTCATTTGTGTCCACACCTCATATTTAACAAGTCCTGTCTCAATGTTGGTGGCAGAATACCAACTATAATTTTCGTTGTGAAGATTATTCTGCATACACGAGATTTCTTCCTGTATCTTGTGATATGCAGAAATGAAGGACAAACAAAACTAACAATAGATTTAATAAAAACAACCTAATAGTATTTAACGAAAATTAATATTATGTGAAAGTCAAAAGAATTAATAAAGGAGGAAAAGGGAAAATTTTGCATACTGAGAAAAGAGAATTAAACGCAGAGGCAAGTGAAGGAGAAGTCTAGAATGGAAGAAATTACCTTGCTTTTCCCTAAAAAATAACTCCGATTCCACACCAATGAGAGAATGACAATTTATAGTTTTCCACAACATTCTGCAAGTACTATAGCATTGCCGTTACCACGTCTTCGATTTTCAAACGTTCTTCTAGAAGTTCTAAGAATGTCTATATTTAACACTGTCTCCCTGCATATTTACTTCCAAATGAATACCCTACGTATAATGTCGTTAGTCGGCTTAGTTTGTTTGATTGGAATAATTTATGTCCACCAACAAACTGCACTCGCATATCGATATGTAACACTGAGCTATATTTTTTTTACAACTCTTGTTTGTAGAAAGCAGTTAGTTATTACAGAAAATGATAATGACATATCTCACAATATAAATTGCGTGATGCTTACCCAAATTACACACGATTTTGCCATAATTCAAAAACTACTATGAGTAGATTAGATCCTAATATGACACATGAATTCACTTTAGACCTATTAGACCTATTAGACACATGAATTCACTTTAGGTTTTAAGGTTTATGTCAAGCTTCATTGTTTATTTTTAGTAAATTTACCTATGAAAGAAAGCCTTCTTTAATATTGACCTAAAATGACAGATTACCGTAACCTGCCTAATAAAGTTTTTCTCTACATGCTGTGGAAAAGGGGTCGACATCCAACGCCAGTTCTAAGATGTTTCTCGGAACTCTGCCCTTGCTGAAAGCACTGTGCGGAAGTGCGAGCGTGGATGTATGAGAGCCAAGGATAAGCTGAAATTCTGCCAAGATCCTCAACCCGAATTTGTGTTACCACCGCAGAATACGTTGTTCCTGTTCAGGTCCTGATTATGGAGGAGAGAGGCTATCTACTGCAAATCAGATCTGGATTAGCCATTTGGAGGCTCGGGGCTAGAAAAAATATGTGGCTCTGCTTACTTTGCCTTATACATTTCTATGAAAGTATAGTAGGAAAGTTAAGGTGTTTTATATTATTGCTCATATTTTATCTTATGATGATGATTGTATTTTGTATAATTCATTTTTAGACAGTCAGTTGAGTTTTCTATCAGAGTAGAGGCCCGGGGCTACAGCTCTCTAAGACTCCCGCTTAATCCTGCTCTGCTGAAAATATTTGGGACTTTTATGATTCTCTCTTTGCATCGTCGGAAGAGTTTTAACAGACTACTTGAAGTTGTCCAAGGTTGGATTACTCTACGTCCCCCGATAGCTGGATGGAGACAAGAAGGTCTCTCACTTAAGAAAGAATTTTACAGGATAAGAACATTGAAGTGGTCCCTCATTCATTCTGCTTCCAAGAACTATCACCCTGTGATCATCTTCTGTTTCCAAAACTGAAAGACTCATTGTGAGGCAGATATTTTTAGTCCAAAAGCGCTCAAGGAAATGACAGTCTACAGGGTCTAAAACATATATCCCTCCCCCAACAGACTTCTCAGATGATTTTAATGATAGGATACAAATATTGCAATGGTGAGTAGAAGTGGACGAGAACAATGTTAAGAGATGATGGAAATATATAACTCGAAAATTGAAAACGATGGACGTTAATGGGAATATGGTACGTAATTTTGGCATGCACTTCGTATATATATATATATATATATATATATATATATATATATATATATATATATATATATATATATATATATATATATATATATAGTTGAATTTTCTTATATTATTTGTAATTTAACGATGCTGTTATGGAAGCACATTTGACAGTGATTCCTTGTAACTTTACTGAGGAACTTTAAAGAACTGTCAATTTACAAGGAAATACCTGACTACTCTTTCCTTCTTTTTCATTGCAATTGTGTACCTTATTGTGAATTGCTAAATATATCATAGACCTTTTGAAATAAAGAAAAATAGTAAGATGTTAGACAAGAAGTGTTAAAAAATATTCAAGTATCAGGCGTGTGGTGATATGTTTGCCTCACACTTCTTCACCACTGCTTCAGAGTTCTCAAAGTGAGTACTGTGGAGCTTTGCCTTAAGAGATGGAAACCGAAAAAATTGCGCGAAGCGAGATCGGGACTGTAAGGTGGATGTGGTACACAAGTGATGTTGAATCAATTCAGGTCGCTTCTTCGCAATGTGCTTAATCAGTGTGGCCAAAACGGAAGTGTAGTGTCCCTGTAACAGTAGAGTGAGGGGAAGTACATGCTAGTAAATCATTCCTCTACCATCAAAAAACGTGATTACCATAACCTTCCCTTCAGATGGAATAACTTTCGCCTTTTTTGGTGTGGGAGAACCTAGTGATTTCCACATTGTGGTAGCTTGCTTTCCCTCTGGATCGTAGTCATGTAACCAAGTTTCATCTCCAGTGATAATTGACTGAAGAAACTCATCTCCTCTCTCAGCAAAGGAACGCAGTACCTCACAGGAAGTCTCAACACGCACAGTCTTTTGTTCCCGAGTCAACAGTCGTGGTATCCAACGGGCAAAAACAGTGCCGGCATTCGGAAACAAAGAAAACTGCGGTACAACTAAAAGTCTCAGTATTTGTTGATCAGCCCTCGTGTATATATATATATATGTATATATATATATATATATATATATAAAATGAACTTAGTCATTAATCACTTTTGTGATAACAATCCTGTACACACTTTAAGTTTTTCTACATTGAATACGTAAACCATTATGATAGTAATTGCCCTATATATGTAACTTATGCACATGCACAAGTATAAGCATTAAATATTTTAAAAAGAATTAATACTGATAGGCTGACGTGTAGAGATTTTAAAATTATTTTAATACATTCTAATATTATTATTTTACAGAATTTAAAACTTTTATACATTTCTTCAGTATTGCACTGAATTATTGGCGTTATTCATGTTTAGCTTCAAATCACGACAATTATTTCAACAATCGTATACGATAACAACAAAACGAGAAATAAGCTATGTGTACTGTCTTCTAGTGTTCTTATATTCTGGCAACCCTATAAAGTAATGCAGAGTCACTCATATCTCCCGTCCTAAAAACCCCCTCAACATTCACACTATGCAAACATAACTCTACGAAACAAGTGAGTGCAGTACTCATGAGATATGTAGTACTGGTCACTATTCAGAAGAGAATACATACGTAGCTCAAGAAATCATCAGAACAGAATTATCTCAGAACAGCAGCGTTATTTCATATTTTGCTTTGGAGGGAGACAAGATGCTCCATCGATATAGGCTAAGTAGAGTTTTATGTATTTTATTAGTATGTTACATCTATATCATCCACATTAGTGTATTATATCCAACTCAGGAAGATACTGCCTTCCTTCCTCCCTCAAATGACGCCCCTGATGAGAAAATATAATTAATACAACTAAACCTTTTTAATTACCAACGGAAATATTAAGTTCCTTTCCTTCACGCTTACAAATTAATGTATTCCATTTAGGGATGGGCACGAGCGAGTTCGAGCAAGTTTTCTTTGAAACTCGACTCGACTCAAATCAGACATCTTTCAGCTCGACCCGAGAACTCGACTCGAAAATTTCCTTGAACTCGACTCGAATTTGAGTCGAGTTGAGCCAAATCGAGCCAAATCCTGTGTTCTAAGTACTCTCTTCAGGTAGCCTGCATAATATCAATGTTACTACTACTACTACTACTACCACTACTACTACTACTACTACTACTTATTATTATTATTATTATTATTATTATTATTATTATTATTATTATTATTATTATTATTATTATTATTATTAACACCATGTAAAAACTTCCGCCAAGTGAACTTTGTGGTGGACGAACACCGTGTGCGTAGGTTTTCTCGGGGTTCTCCCGTTTCCTCCCACTTTCTTCATTCCACAATTTCATTCATCTCTCATCATCAAGGTCTCCTTTAGCCTAACCGGCATAATCGTGGGACGTAAAACTCAAAGATTTCATTTTTCATCATGTAAAAACATGAAAGATGGGCGGTTTGTATCTGAATACCAAAAACTAGTTGACTGCCGATCTCGGTAGTCGTAAAGTCTAAGTACACGGCTATTTGAGGCGATCGCAAAGCGTATTTATTGCCCATGCGTACGCTTGGAATACGCTGACCATGTATTTAAATGTGGATGGCTAATCACAAACTCGAAAGCAATAAAAACGCAAAGAAAACGTCAGATCGAGGGTATTTGGTGTTTTCCGGAACAATAGACCGCCTGCTGTTTAAAAGATTTCAAAGGGAAGGGAAAAAAAAGAAAGACGTGTTGCCAGGATTGTAGCAAGAAACAGCTGCTTGGAAGATGGTTTGTGCAGAGTACTGGAACTCTGCTATTACATACCTGGACCTGGCAAAAAGACCCGGAAACCCTGACTGGCTCACAGTATGATTTACAACTCTGGTGAAAGTAAAATTACTGAATAGCCACCTTGGCCGCGTTCGTTATAGGGGGTAACGCATCAAAAACGCTTTCTCAAATAGCCTAAGTCTAAGATGCAAAGGCATCGTTCACAAGGTTTCGGGTTTACATTCCGGAGGAGGGTGTTGGTGGGCATGGGGTCATACGTTTATAGGACTCACCAACTTAATTGCCTTAGGACATATAGTACAGCCCTTGCCATCTCTTCACCCAGAAGCTGGTAGACCTTGGATCAGCTTAATTTCCTGCGTAATGATTGAAAACAGTATAGTGTGATACAATGAAATTTCTCTTCGGTGCGAGCGGTCCCGGGTTCGATTCCCGGTGGGGCTACTCGGTAGAGAAAGTGTAAAAAGCTTTTTCAGGTGAGCCATCTTGAATGAGATTTTCCTCATTCACACCAAGCAATAGGGTAGTACTTAACTTATAGGTCCCAGGCCGCTTCCTTCCTTCCCCAATCCTTTCTTCCTTCCTTTTCTCCGTATAATGTGATCGCCAAGGGACGTCATTTCTCATGCGTGATGAGCTAAATGGCCATAGATACCGAAAGCCCAGAAACCTAAAATCTATCCATTCATCCACAATGAAAATTCTAGCACCTTTTCTGTTTCTAACTATTCACTATCTCTTACCCTAATAGCTTAGATAGCAGAATACACTTGAAATAAAAAAAAAATGTTTTATTGTTCAAAGAGACCTAATGTCATGTGGATTATTGTTCTGCGCTCCTCTCCCAACTTCCACAATACGCACTGATTGAAATTTCACCGAGAAGCATTCAAAAGACTAATACATCTAGATCAAGAAAAATCTTTTACACGAGAATTCTTTGCGTAAGACAATTGGAAGTTACCTTTTAATCTCAGAACTATAATTTCTGATGCTTTTGATCTTCACTTAATTTATACTTTCAATGATATCATCCTTGAAAAACTGGGGGTAAGGAGTGTCACTCAGGGCAACTACTATTTCGGGGTAAAATTTGGGAAACCTAAATGAAAGACACTTCTGATGTCCTTTTGTGTTATAAACAATCTTTTTTCATATTATTCTTACAGCTTTAGTCCTGAAAAAGACTATTAAGATCCCTGATTCCATAGAATCTATTGAAATATTTAATATTTTAATGTTCGTGGCAAACGCTACGTATTCTAGCACCTTTTCTGTTTCTAACTAGAAAAATATTATAGGCACGTAATTTGGTCAAATCACCTAGGTGGGCCGCGGTGACTCAGTGGTAGAGCGTTCACCTCTGGTGCATGTGTCCCTGGTTCGATCCCAGCTAGCGCCAAGTGAACTTTGTGGTAGATAAACACCGTGTGTGGGGGTTTTCTCACGGTTCTCCCATTTCCTCCCACTTTCTTCATTCCAAAATTCCTTCATTTCTTATCATCACCGTCTCCTTTAGCCTAGTTGGCATAATCGTGGAACATAAATACTTAATTTCATTTCCTTTCAAATCACTTCGGCCGTTACTTAGACAAGCTTATGAGTATTTTCTTTCCGCATCACTCTGTTGACTATTTGTGGCCCAATCCTCTCTCTATCTAGAAGTTTGGAGGTTTTACTGCTTCAAACAAACTAACAGGAGACAATAAAAGAAAGAGCATTTTGTCTGATTAACTGATCGTAGAAGATACGAAACACATGAGCACATACATTATTCAAAACAGCATGTTGTAAAACAAAACCAGTCTGTCTCCAGAGAAAGTGTTTTCTCCCTCCCAACCTCGTATAACAGCGCTCGTCAAAAGACTTGCAAGATCTACGTATTTATCTATAGCCCTAGAGATTTTTCTTCGCAATACGGAAAACCAGATTTTTTAAAGTACGGTCTACAGATTTTCTGTACTCAAAAATATTGTTCAGCACATTTTTTTAAAAGTGAGATCAATGAACTATATAGAGCCTATATTTTACTCCTTGAAGGTATCTTGCTAGGGAGAAAATGCGAGGACGGACAATTGTCAAAAGAATGTTTTGCTGTCTTCCTCTTCCTTCCCCCTATCCAGTTTTGGGTCACTTCCACCCTACAAGAGATCTGTCATAAATGGAAAGTAATAACCATAGAATAAACAAACTTGACTTTTGTTTCACATTATGTAGATGCCAACTGTTGAACCTGCCGCTATTCTATCATTATCACATTGCTGCACGAAACATTGTTGTTAGCAGATGAGTGACAAAGAGTTAATTACTTGATTTCTTGAATGCATTTGTTACCTATATATGCGTTTGTATCTATAATTGAGTATTGTATATACAGATGGTGATCAGAAAAACGGAAACACCTGTAGTTGGCAACACGTCAGATGTATGGGTTGGCAGTGGTGTGTGGCGCCCGCAGCGCCGGACCGCTGGTGGTGGTGTGTTAGGTTGGTTTCCATACTACGTCAGGCGCAGTGGAACAGCAGTGTCCAGTGGCTGCAGCAGACGGAGGTAGTGTAAAATGGGAGACCTCTCAGATTTTCAAAGAGGGCAAATTGTTGGTGCGCGGTTATGTGGAGTGAGTGTGCTGGCAGTGGCTACTGTGTTAGGTGTGTCGAGTGGGACAGTGTCGAAGGTGATGACGGCCTACACAACACACGGGAAAACCACATCGGAGAAGCGGAACAGTGAGCGGAAGAAAATAATGAATGACAGGTCACGCCGGGTATTAAAGCGTATTGTCACGCAGAACCGTTGTGCCACTGCGGAACAAGTGACAGAGGAACTCAATCAGCATCTCCCCCACCCTATTTCGACAATCACAGTCCGCCGCGAATTACATGACATGAACTTACGGGGTCGTGTTGCACGGGTCAAACCGCTCATCAGGGACCATAACACTTTCGCACGCCGCAAATGGTGCCGCGACCATGCAACTTGGACCGTTGAGGACTGGAAACGTGTGATATGGTCGGATGAGTCATCCTTCACCCTATTCCCAACCACGGGCCGTGTTTATGTGTGGAGAACGTCCAAAGAAGCTTATGATCTGGAGTGTCTCCGCCCAACTGTGAAACATGGCGGCGGCTCGGTGATGCTGTGGGCCGCCATATCATGGTTTTCATTGGGTCCTGTGGTCACACTTAGTGGACGAACCACTGCCAACGATTATGTCGCAATTTTAGGAGACCACTTCTATCCTATGGTCCGGATGTTGTTCCCGAACAATGACGCCATCTTCCAGGACGATAATGCACCCATTCACACAGCTGGCGTTGTAGGAGCGTGGTTTGTGGAACATCGGGATGAAGTTCAACACTTCCCCTGGCCCGCCCAATCCCCAGATCTCAACATAATTGAACATCTGTGGTCCGTCTTGGAAACACGACTCCGGCGACGATTTCCACCTCCATCCTCTCTCACAGAACTGGCCGATGC
Organism: Thermobia domestica; assembly: GCF_964235325.1. Taxonomy (NCBI): domain Eukaryota; kingdom Metazoa; phylum Arthropoda; class Insecta; order Zygentoma; family Lepismatidae; genus Thermobia; species Thermobia domestica. Next base: position 286,611,911 of record NC_137459.1, read on the forward strand.
CCTGCACGAGGAATGCGAGTGTAAAATTCCACTTGCTACCATTCACGACCTCTATGCCTCCATCTCACGTCGCATCAAGACTGTTTTGAAGGCAAAAGGCGGCCCGACACCATATTAATCTGGTAAGTTGCAATTTCGTTCAGGTGTTTCCATTTTTCTGATCACCATCTGTAGGTCTAAAGTGAAAATTAATTGTTACGTTAAAGAAAATTAACTAAGAACAATGGTCTTTTTTTTCCTACCTCTTCCCTGCCAAGTGGCGAATAGACCTGCCTTCTATGTGTGCGGTCTCGACTATTCTCGAAAAGTTTGCTTGCCTCGGTTTCAACAAGCGGTAGAAGCAATTTTATTATATTTTTCCGGTTGATTTTCTGTATGCGCAAAAAGCTCTCAAAACTAAGGAAACGATTTAGAGTACTAAGGTCATACCCAAAGGGGGCAGGGGACCCATGGTCCCACCCACCTGAACCAACGAAAACTACTAATCACTGCTTCTATCCATTAATTCTTTAAGATAGCTTACACGATTTATCCAGTCGGAAATTTACACCTGACTGTACAAGAACTTAGTTTCGTAATAGTCTTCTTCACAGCCGAACCAAGAATTTCTTTCAATGATCCATTTGATCCACTTGATCACGTTAAATCCTTTGTACCGACTCTAATGGTGCAATTGGTTTGAATGGGTCGACTCATGGCTTGTTCACCACAGAGCCGAGCTCAGAAAAAACGTTAATGTGTCACGTCTACTGTGCCGATGGCTCGCCTCAAGCGAGCAGGCTCGAGCCATCGGCTGACTTGGGCTAAGTTCGTGGCTCATCCCAAGCGAGTCGGCTCGAGCCATCGCTCAATTGAACCGAGTCGATGGCTCATCCCAACCAAACCGGTTTAACCTATCGGCTCAATTGAGCCGAGCCGACAGATCATCCCAACCGAGCCGGATCGAGCTGTTCTCTCAGTTGAACCGAGCCGAGCCGGTTAACATCACTGTCCGGGTTAGGTTTCTGCTTGGGCTCAAAAATTCGACCGTATGGGTCTGAGCCTTGATGGTAAGAACTACAGTATATACTTATATTGGTGCTTACGGTATTTGAGACTGTCTCGTTATAAAAATCTATTGTTGTCTCGTTATCGAGACGAGACGAAAAACCAGCAATGTCCCCTCTCGTGAGCAACATTAAAAGTAATCCATATTACTACTTACATTTCTCATGGTTTTCGCTTTCCAGTCTAATCAGGTCATGATTTCGAAACTAGTTAACACGAACTGAACGAGCGATATATGTATCAAACTCGATTCTACTCGAAACTCGACCTCAAAACAGTGACTCGACTCGAAACTCGACTCGAGAAAATTACCTTTGACTCGACTCGTGCCCATCCCTAAGTGCATTTCCTTAGAAACTGAACATTGTAACACATCATCAACAATTATTTATAGGAGGTATGTTCAAAAAGTATCGAACCTATTTTTACCCATGTAAATCAATGAAGCGTGGGAGACTTTGTTCAGAGTAGATGTAGAGGAGACACTCATGCGCAGTCGTGAATATTTTCCCACTCGCAGAAAGCGTCAGTCGCTGGCAGTCGACCAACGAGTGAAGACGTCTACTGATCGGTCGTCGGATTTCAGTTTTTTTGTAAATGACTGAAAAACTAGAACAAGAATATTATATCAAATTTTGTCAAAAGCTTTGCGATACCCAAGCGGAAACCATTCAATCAAACCGACACATTCAATTTTTAATGAGAATTTGGGCATGAGGAGAGTGTCCGCGAAATTTGATTCAGGCTTTCATCGATTCAGATTCGATTCGGATATCCGAATGGTTCATGTCCGTTCCTTGTGAGTAATTACATGTGATACTTTTCTAAACACTTTTTCGAAATAAAATTCTTTGAAAAAATGTCTAATTTTCTGTTCCTCGTGATTTTGTTTCTACTTATTCGAAATAATCATATGATGAACTAGTATTCGACAATAACATATTTTAGATGTTCGTTACCCCGTCTGTGTAACTTGTTTAAGTAGTGTTGTAGAACCCTCCTAAATTTGGCAGTTTATCTGTGTTTTGTGATATTGCAAATTCCTTAGTTTGCAATGCCTCCTAATAAGCGTGGAATTGTAACTTTTCATTTTACATGTAAATTTAAAATATGTAATGAACTAACGTAGTACTATTTGAAAGACTACAACTTAATGTTGGGTTGGCAACACTGTTAGTCTGGTGGTATTGAAGAGTATATCAAACCATGTCCTCGCTTCGGTCTTTGCATGGTACAAAATTTCACAGCGTTGTACTTATTAATTTCAAAGTTAGAAGCATGTATCAAGATAAATGGTCCATGTTGTACATGAATCTTAAAGCAGTTATTTGTATCCCCAAAAAGAGGACGTTTCCCCATTTTCCATTTCCTGAAAATCTTCACGGGTCTTTTCCGGGGCAAAAAGAGAACATGTTCAGGTAAAAGAAAGAAACTGTCTGGTAACTCTAAGCATAAGCCAAACCTAGGTTTAGTATAAGTATTACAAGGTAAAAGAAATATTGTAGTACGTACGTATGTGATTAAGTGTTCTCAAGAAAAGGTATAGCTAATGGACAGTTTACATAAATATGTGAACGTAATCCTCATCTCCCTCTAATCAACACTATTTCAGTTTTCAGCTAAAAACATAAAACTTGCCAACTTAACTTGGATGGATTGTCACCAATCAGCTCATGGACTTCGAAAACTATGAATTTGACACTATCGATCGTTTTCGATCATTTTTATGAGTCTCCTCTCCCCCCCTAGGTGTACTTGGAGAGGGGCTTACTCTCACTGAGAGGCTGAACTTGGACTTAAAGCATGTCGAAACTTGAAATTGAATGGTGTGATTTTAGATTAATTCTGATATTGGAAATGGCAATATGTGTGAGATTAAATAAGTATGCCTTGATTTGCAGAATACTGAACATAACAACTGACAATTTAAAATATACCCTTGAAATTTATTAGTTTTGTGATTTTAAGTTCCGTAATATGAAACGAAGACTCTTCATGGACATAGGGCGATAAGAGTGTTCACTTTAAAGTGTTCGGCAAATAATATTCATTATTACTATTTTTGGCTTTAGCCTATTTAAAATCAATCATTATATACAAAATGAGAGGAAAAAGAAGATAATGATCCTGTTTTCCGTAGAACCATATCAAACAAGAAAACTTAATTAGTAGTAATGCCACTGTATCAGCGACACATCGTCATTATCCTTATGGACGCCCCTACACGCCTATTAAAATCATTTAATAGAAATTTCTTATTTTAATTTTCATCAACCATACACTAATTTTTTTCATCCCGAATTCTGGTTTGTAAGCTATAATATCAAAATGCTCCAAAATATGTGCATTTCAAATTATCCATACAATCTTGTACATTAACTGAACACATGGTAATCGTAATTGCAACCTTGAATATTTCTTTTTTCAGTTTAAAGTTCCACATTCATGCTCACTATTCTAAGGGAAACGGATGATTAAGGCAAGTGGAAGAATCGGTGGAATGAGAACGTGGGAGGAAACGGGAGTATCCCGAGAAAACCCACAGACACGATGATGTCTACATAAACTTACTTGACCGGGGATCAACACAAGGACCGCACATACCAGAGGTAAGCGATTGAATATTTCTTAATGTGTAACAAAGTGCATAATGTGAATGTTGCAAAACAAGCTAATTTCAAAGCGAATCTCCTTAAAACAACACAATCAGTTCAAAAGTGCGTAGAGGAATGCAAAAAATAGATGGGTCGCCTACTGTGCCAAGTACATTTCTGATTTTTCATTTTTTTAAAGACAAATTTACTACTATTAGCTAGTACAATATGGTACTATTTAGTGGTGTTTTTAAATGCAATTCCCTACTTCCTTTAATTTTGTAGTATTATTTTGGCATAAGCTATAAAGTTGCACTATCCTCAAATATCTTAGTCATATTAAATAATAATAAATAGCAAAAATGTTAAATATAACATCTACAAACATGTATCAACACAAAATTTGCTTACTTACTTTTCCACAGTTGATATTCCCGTAATTGTAGCTGCAGTGGCTAATACTAACCAACGAAAAGGTAACGAAAGCAATTATGCTGATTTCAATAAACGTCCAATAAGTGTCCTTCATTTTTTAAAATATTATTACAAAATAGAAGGAAACGAACTGGTCTCAAATAAAGCAACAGCATGTATGGTTTCTCGAGCGCATTCCACAAACAACTTTTACGTACGAATTCAGATATCTTCGCCTGCGAACGCCACAGACGTCGCAAAAATCAATACATTACTAGAGTAGCAGTACGACGTGAATGAACAGTGCAAGGCCATGTTGAAGAGGTTAGGTAATAACTCAACCTCACAGGTAATGCGGAGCTTCAGTGTTGTAAACAAATAAAATGCGTTCATTGTTTTATCCAACTTACTTTTTTTCTTTTTTTAGTGCAATTGCGGAACTGACTGTCGACCACTAAAGACGCCATAACTCTTTTAAATCAAAGATATTAACAACATGCCTGTGTAAGATGAGACAGGAGAAGATAAAACCAACTTAAACGTATTTTAAAACTTATTTAACTGTCAAAAGAAAAGCAGTAATCAGTGATCACGTCTGGTGTATGGGATCGGGGGTTCGATTCCAGACAATGTCAGTTTAAGGTTAACAATACCGTTTTGCAGCTTTTGTGTGTGGGCAGTTGCGTTTCTTCTTACTGTAACATTATGACGCTAATAATCTCATAATCGTTGAATTGCACTTGGTCTTGCTTTAGGACAGAAAATGAACCACGGGTGCATGAAATAAAATACATTTCCTAGTGAAAGAACACAAACTGCTACTTCACATAAATTTTACATTATGAATAAAGAGCCAAGGCTAGTGAACTGTAGTAAATACAAACAAATTAAATGCGAATTTAAAGTTCTACGCTACAAAAATTTTAGCTGATTGATTTGGAGTTTAGTATCCCGTTCAGCACCGAGGCCATATGAGACGTGGATTTACAACTTAACGCGAAATTCGAACCACATGAGTTCCCACTTGGCAACATGGGAAACCCGAGTCTCCCGCACCAAAGTCGCGTACGCTGACCATATAGTCACAAGAGTGTTTACTACTTTTAAGTGCAATGCAGTGCAAATAATGTAATGTAAAAGAAATAATGCTCAGAGCTAGACATTTTAAGTGCTGCACCTATTTATTATTATTACTATTATTATTATTTTGCTATTAAAATGCCGAAATTAACTTTTCTTGCAAGGAAAACATTGAATAAACACTCATAACTGTGTTTTGGTTGCAGCTTTTTGTGCCTTTGTTTTCAATGTAGGCACTTTTCTTGCACTTTTTCTCAGTGTTATTCCTTTTTGCACTTTTAAAACTTATGTTTGGCTCCTTTGCTGCATTTTGTTCCTATAATAACACAGCCACACACACAAAAATAAAAGTTTGTAGTGGAACCCAGGGTATGGATTCGATATATTTTGTAACGCAAAATCCAAATTTCGAAACCCCAAGACAATCGACAGTCATTTTTTTTTATGGTTGAAAAATTTTAGCGATTTTGGATAGGGAGAATACATGTAAGAGAGCCATACAAAAACCAACGTTCTATGCGGTGGACCCCAGGGTACGTATTCGATGTATTTTGTTACGCAGAATCCAAATTTTGAAAGCCCAAGACGATCGACCGTGTCAATTTCGTTTAACGGGCAAAAAAGAAGTGCTGTCTTACGTGTATTCTCCCTATCCAAAATCGCTGAAGTTTTTCATCCATTAAAAAAGACTGACACAGATGATCGTCTTGGGGTTTCAAAATTTGGATTCTGTATAACAAAATACATCGAATCCATAGCCTGGGATCCGGTGCACAGAACTTTTATTTATTTATTTTCTGTGTGTGTGGCTGTGTAATTACACATGGAACACCGAACATGTGCGTCGTGGTGTCGAGAATTTTGCGCCCGGGAAATTTGCGTCCTACCCTAAAAAGAGGGGAAGGTGCGCCCGCGATGTACATGAATCGGGAAGTTTGCGCCCCGCGAGATGAAAGAACCTGTTTGAGCTCACCCACTGCCCGGAGGGGCGGACATACAGAGTAAAGAATCCTTCCCCACAGCCGTGCCACCTGTGATTTATTTTCATTGGCTGATTGTGATAGCTTGGGACTATACCTAGGTATAAGAGGACAATAAACCTCAATTATAAGCCCAATGGACACAACGGATTAATGCAACGGTGCGTTTGAAGTGAATAACTCTAGCAAGTAAACATATTGTATATAGATCGATTTTTTTGATAATGTTACTGAAATAATTTTACTTTCACTTTACATTTATTTTTCTATATTTTGTGTCCTAAAAAGCCAAATAACTCGCAAGGATTGTGGACAGATATCTGGGAAGTGCCAAACAGCTTTGTGTAGGATTAATTAGACTCACATGGTTAGTTTAGTTAATTATATTAATATACGTATATTAATTTTTGTATATAGGCCTATATATATATATATATATATATATATATATATATATATATATATATCATTAACTTACACTTTTATTGTATATATTGTACTATAAAGAAAAACTGTATTCGTGTGGATTGCCCTTCAGTGAACTAAAATTATTATTATTATTATTATTATTATTATTATTATTATTATTATTATTATTATTATTATTATTATTATTATTATTATTATTATTATCGTTTAGTTCGGGATTTTATAATGGATGTAGTGACAACTCCTGAGACGACGAAAGGCAAGCCCTGTGCTGCGTATTAAAGATTCAAGTATCACGTGAAGAAGAAGACAACAACTGAGAACTAAGACAACAACTTGGCTGTGTGGGAGAGAGAAGAAAGATAAGTGCAGAAAACAGTTAGTAGCAAAGGGAAAAGTAAGAAGTCAACGAAACACAAATGTCAACCAGACATCGCTAAAGCAGAAGTTTGAGTTCAACGGCTGGCAACAAAGAAGAGAGCCAGAGAAAGTGACGAACCTCTATCGAAGATCTACCACGAAGAAATGGGTACAGTGTTTAATCGTGGATTGGATTTCGTGATGGAAGTTCCCGCATACAACAGCTTCAAGGGAAACATGAATTATATGTGAGGTGACAAGAGCGAGGAGATCTTTGAGGCCTAAATTCGAGACTGTAGTCCCGCGTGGCGTAGTCGCGAACGCTCTCGCCTTTGGTGCGAGCGGTCCCGGTCTCGATTCCCGGTGGGACACTCGGTCGAAAAAGTGTCAGCCATGTTGAGTGAGGTTTTTCCTGGGTTTCCCTTATTCACACCAGGCAAATGACAGGATGGTACCTAGCATAATGATCTCAGGCCGTTTCCTTCCTTTCCCAATTGTTTCTTCCTTCCCTTTCATCGGATAGAGTGCTCGTCGAGGGACATCATCCCTCATGTACACTCAGGTCCAAAATTATTGTCGCATGTCTATAAATACGTTGTTGTAGCAAAATAATTTGATAACGAATTCGCCCGGTATTTCTTACAATGTTAGTATGTGTATAATCGGCAAAGACATGTATGTGATAAATTTCATAGCGGTGGAGATTCAGACTCACTGAAAAAAAAAATGAAATATTAAACATTGAAGTGTTGTAAAAGCTGGATTTGTGACTTTAATAATGTTATCTTCTGGGACTTGATATAGGTAGACCTTTTAATACATGAGTGAACTTTTAGATCTTGTACATAACGAAATTAGTTTTTGATACTATTTGCATGAAGACTTACATTTGAAATTTGGACGTTTATTCCAAAATTTTCCACCTTTGTTTACCAAAATTTTTTATCTAAAATTCCTATCTGTGTGTACAGATCATTTCTTATCCAGTGTGAAAGATGAATTACCGTGAGACAGTATTGGGTAAGTTACTTGTAGAAATGTAACGCGTTAGAAGTTACTTTACTTTCCCATAAAAAGGAAACGCGTTACTTGCCCCGGGAAGGTAACTGTTACTTTACTTCAAGAGTAACACAAGTGACGCGTTACTTTTAGATCCGAAAGTTTCAATAAGTAGAAAAAAATTATTTCAATTTTGTTATTATTATTATTATTATTATTATTATTATTATTATTATTATTATTATTATTATTATTATTATTATTATTATTATTATTATTACTGCACATTCTGATCTTTCCCAATCATCGTAAACGTTAAGAACTGTAGGTTTATAATAATACCGCTACCATATCCTTTCATGTGGACAGTTACTTTATTGGAAATTTTGATGTGCTTCGCTAACTTTATAAACACAATAGTGCACGTTCTGAATCGCTTTATGTAGATGCAACAACAAATTCTTACATGGCAGCTATATAAACATTTTCTTATAATGCAACACTGACTAAAATAAATCATGCTGGGTTAGAAAAAAAAACGTCTTATTATTATTCTGTCTAACTTATTATACAGGGTGTTTCAAAACAGCACCGACAACGTTTAGGAGGTGATTCCTGACACCGAGATAAGACAAAAAGTATAGACAACCTGGGTGCACAAATGCTTCCTTTCGGAGTTATAGGCTGCCGAAAACATGAAGAAAATGAACTTTAAAGGTCTATAACTCCAGAACAAAGGAACCTTCCGTAGTCGGGTCAAGACTTGACTTAGCAACTAATACGCGAACTATCTAAAAATATATGTTTCAAAATCATAATGTACTCACGCAACAATTTTTATAGAGGGAGTTTGGCTACGGGCATATAATTTGAACAGTGGTGTATTTGGGGGGTGGCTATCAGGCTTATGGCTCCCGAAATAAGTTTGTTATATGCATAAGTTCATTAATTTTTTTCGGCACCCAAAAGGAAAAATATAAGTGCTTATTCAAGTGTTGTGCATACCCCCCCGAAACAAAATACTAAATATGCCACTAAATTTGAGGTACTCACCAACTACCTCTACAAAAATTGTTGCGGAAGTACCGCAGGATTCTGAAACTTGGATATTTGGATAGGGCACATGCTCGTTCCTAAGTAAAGTCTTAACCCAACTACGGTAGGTCCCATAGTTTTGGAGCCATGGATCTTTGAAGTTCATTTTATATATATATATATATATATATATATATATATATATATATATATATATATATATATATATATATATATTCAGCAGTCTATAACTCCGAAAGGAAGCATTTGTGCACCCAGGTTGGTCTATACTTTTTGTCTTGTCTCGGTGTCAGGAATCACCTCCCAAACGTTGTCGGTGTTGTTTTGAAACAAGCTGTATAATAAATAATTTGTTATGCAAAATTAAAAATACGAAATATAGTTATAGAGAATCATTGCGCTATAACTAATAAACTGAGAACACATGAACTGGAATTTAACCAAAACTTACCAGTAACTCTAAAATTGACACATGTTCTAAACTCTTTAATTAACTTAACTCTAGAATATGCAAACTGATCTGAAAGAACTCCAATATCACATACCGTCAACAAAGTATTTTCTAGTAATAAAGTAGGCCTGCTCAAGAGTAACAGTTTATTCATTTGATTTGATTGATTTGATTTTGACTTTAACGTTCCTTTCAGCAGCTAGGCTATATGAGACGGGACCTACTGACTAACGTGAAATTCAAACATGAGCTCCCGCCGGGAATCGAACCTGGGTCTCCCACGCCAATGGCGCGTACGCTAACCGCTTAACTATGAACAATACGCTATTATTGAAATATTATACTGCACTGTAAAAAATTGTTTACTTTTTGTACGCTTAAACTGCAATGACTTTTCATCATAGGTTTTACATTTATATATGCGTGCAACAGGAGTGCTAATTGTGTACAAAACGTGTGAAAAATGTGCACGACTTACACCCTTGGAAGCTTCTGCACATTTCTCACACATTTTGTACATAATTTGCACTCCTGTTGCACGCATATATAAATGTAAAACCTATGATGAAAAGTCGTTGCAGTTTAAGCGTACAAAAAGTGTAGGATTATTTTTACAGTGTGTGTTACACTATTTGTAGTTGCTGTAGAATATTGTAAACATGTTTATTGACAAAAAATGTTTTGAAAAGTAAAAAAAAAAAAAAAAAAAAAAAACATTAACCATTAATCTTAATTATTGATTGATAAGGATATTTATATCCTGTAAATCAGTTTACAATATTTTTTACATCGAAGTTTTGACGTTTTGCTGACTAATTTAAAACATATTTATTCTAGTTAAAAGAGTATATCATAGAAAATCACTATATCATTGTCACGATAACCAATCAACACATTACACCTATTTCGCCTACACTCAATATATATATTTCCTTATTTAATCTCTTGAGAAAATGAAATCTTATGGTAAAGACGGGGCAAACGGACATGCTAAGCAGTTATCTGTTGCTTGTATGAATATTTACGAATGACCGAAGAGAACTCAAGATGTTTCTTACAAACCAGTAAGCTTTCTACGAAGTAAAGGTATAATAAAGAAATCGGTTTGTCAGTTAGTCAAGGATATATTGAACAATTAATATATAAGGGTGTAAGATGTCCATATGCTCCATGGGGTGGGGCAGAAGGACAAAAATAGTGGGGAAAACGGGCAGTTACAGTTACAGTTTACAAACCACTAACACTCTTACAATGAATACATAGAAAGTAAGCATCACGGCCGTTTGGATCGCATTCTACATGGAACCAGAAAAAACAATGCTTAACATTTTCATGAGTTAAACTTCTAGCTCTAGCATAGGACAATGATTGCGCTACACACACACTAAGTGTTTTGTGACGCTGTAGGAAACCACGCACTCAATCTTTACCAGCCATTTTTACATCATTATTGAATGTGTGTTTGTATTTGTTTGCAACAGCAAAGATGTACGCCAACTTTCGAAATTCGTAATTCGTAAAGTTAACCCAAATCCCATTTCATCCAAGACGAGAATGTTCTATGATTTCCAAACTTTCGGATTATGTGCGATGACATAACGCATCGTCGTAGTTTATTACAAGGTACATTGAAAGTTGTCGCTGCAGTTGACAGACCGTCTCCTTTAGCCTAGCCGGAATAATCATGGGACGTAAAACTTAAAGATTTCATTTCATTTTCATTTCATTTGCAGTTGACAGAGCCATCTTGTCTTCGCGTATCGCTCTAAGAGCAGCGGCCATGCACGCATCTTTCCATTTGCATCTGTCTGTTGTGCGAGATCGACGACGTACCATGTCTGGAAAAAATGGTAGTACTAATACGAAACCCGCCTCTTAACTAATATCACACACAGAAATATTGTTTTCCTACTTCATATTAACCATTTAGGTCACTGTCCATTTGCCCCACTAATTGCGTGTCCGTCTGCCCCGAATACACATTGGTTTCAAATATTTCTGACCCTACTCAATAGAGGGTACGTAACGTTCATTTACTCTAGTGGCGTGTGTGCCTATCCATGCTATTGTCTGCTGCTCTTCCCGCGAATGTTTAGCAACTTTTCTTCCTTGTCAAATACTTAATTAATGAAGTCGAGTTTTTAGAAATCACGTTTTGGGACACTTACTTCTGTTTGCCGATTTCATCACAATAGTGCTGTAAACACACGATATTCAGTGGATTCCACTCCTGCGATGTGTAGCACGAACTATAACCATACACCACACACGACTCAAATCACTGTTACCAGGTTAGTATATTTCTTATTACTACATTTCTTAACTCCTGTCGGTCTGCCCCCACCGTCCCTCTGGCCTGTTCTTACCACATTTTTTTTTCTTGCTTTGTTGCAATGGAAACTTTTCCCCCGAAGAAATTGCAAGTTCTAAAGTCTCCATAAGTATAAACAGAATAGTAATATACAAGAATGAAGTATTGAAGAAAGCATTAATATAATATTATTAAGAGCACGATGCTTCCTCAAATTTGTGGATGAACTTCTGGCTGTTGATAAATATTTCTCGCTGGGGCACTCCAGACACTTTACTTTTAAATTCTGTCCACCCTCACCCTTAATTTTTAAGAAATATTTATCAAATGTTCGAACGATAAAATATTTTCGTTCTCCGTCTTCATAAAAACAACACCAACCAAAGTATACTAGACTACCATTGTACTCGCAATTCACTCACTGAATGTATTGATTGGGAGCTGTCAAAATCTGACAAAATCTTCCAGGTGCTTGCATCAGGTGATTTCCCTGAGGCTGTACTCATCTTCCAGAAACAGCAAGTGGCACTAACATCTTATTTGTTACTCTTTGTGTCGGTGGTTGACTGTCGGTTACTCACTGGCATAGCTCATGCTCCATTGTTCCATTCTGAGAAATTTACTTACAGGAAAGAAACGTTTGTTCCCGAAAAAATATACTATTATAGTTACTCATCCGAAATGTAACGCAAACTAGGTACGTCGCTTAAAAATTTGTAACGCGATACCGTTACACTTACTTTGGAAAGTATGTAACGCATTACTTCCGTTACGTTACTTCCCAAGGCTGCTGTGACACTTGGCTGGAATGTACGGTGACTAGAGACGTCCTCTTTTAGCCGGGAAGGTTTGTTTTCTAAACTATTGTCTCGTATTTTCTGATTCTCAAAAGGGACGCCTAAATGTCCCATTTTTACGCAAGAATGAACGAAGTGTCCCGTAATTCTTATTCAGAATATAAACGATCAGATCAAATTTTACGCTGTTTCATTGAACTGACCGTGAACTATCTAGAGATGCTCTGAAACTTCTTCTATTCAGTAAGCTTAATTTTGATCAGTCTTGCATCATTTTCTACGAACTATTGAGTACATACAAATAACTTGTAAAGAAGATTATTCATTCCAAAACTAGCAGCGAACATTACGTTATCTTGGTCAGGAATGGATATTAAATGATAAATAGGACCTACATTATTATTACTAGGTGCCACGGCCATGGCCGCCTGCAGCGGGGAGTAGTTGCTTTCCCTTTTCCTGACTTCGAAGCGTGTTCAGTTCTTGGAAATGCATGTCAAGACATACTAATTTGCTTAGTCACTACTATAGTACTTAATATATTTATATCAAATACTATAGTACTATAGTTTATTCATCGTAGTTCATAAGGATATATGCGTTAATAACTGTTGTTTTATGTACACGCGTGCATAAAATTGTGTATGTGTATTCACGACTGCGCTTGTGTGTTTGTCCCCTTCCCCTTTGGAAAAAATCCTGCGAGCGTCCCTCGTCTCCTTACTGGAATGACATTTGATCACCATCAAATAAACTAGCTCTTACGAGAGTAAAGCTGGATTGTCACTTTACAAGAATCTTGTAGCTGTCGTTAAAAAAAAAAAAAAAAAAAAAAAAAACTACAACCCTACAATATTTCTTCAAGGAAACATATCTTGAAAGGAACACACAACATTTTTTTTATTTTTTTCATCTTCCAAGGAGTCAAACCATGTGCAACTTTCTTGATCGTCTTGCTTGCTACCTGATATCTCCCTCCCTCTGACATAAAGAAAGAAAGAAAAAAAAACGTTTCGCCGCTTCCGAAAGAATGAATTCTTTTGGACTGGGAAAGGAAGTGAGTCAAAATACACGTTTTTAATGAGGAGGTTCACTATTTGTGCACTGGATTGCAGTGTTGCATGAGGGAGATATCTTTCTTGCTTTTAGAAAGTTGTAATGTGTAAACAGTAAATAGAAAGATCGGGTTACAAGATTTTTTAATGACATCTACAAGATTCTTGTAAAGTGACAACCTAGCTTTAACTGATTGAAGTTTCGTACTCCTTTTCGGTACAACTCATATAAAACAGGAGCTTATACACACGCGTAAAGTAAAATCCGAACCGCTACTTCGATCTGTATTCGAGGTGAACACACTACACAGGGAATAATCCAACTCGAGATTACACTCACACGGGTAAAACCTTAGTAACAATGAAGTACATATGAACTTACAAGGCTTCTTAACTTCACCATCATCGGATTAGTAAAGAACTGTGCGGAATCCAGTAGGAATTAAACACTTGGACATACTTGGAACCTGCAATTGAGTTGTCCAGTTCCAAAACGGCTCTTGTCCATTTACAGAAAATCCCAGAAAACTTAGGAAAATGTAAGATCTGCGTGTTTTTTTAGAACTGGGGATACTTCTGTCCAGTTTTTCTCGGTTTTCTGGGATTTTCTGTAAATGGACAAGAACCGTTTTGGAACTGGACGACTCAATTGTCCTTTATCAAATTTTCTCCAGGTCATATTTCTGTATCATTTACTACAGTGTACACTAGTTATTATTGCATCCATTTCAAAAGAATATCACAATTAATCATAATAACAGCTTTTGTTTTGGGGGACACAAAAATCGGGATTATTTTAACAATTCAACAAAACCAAGAGTGATGGAAGAAAAACATTTTATTCATAGTAATAAAAACCTTAAAATTTGCCATTTAAGAAACATTCATAGAATTTATCATTTCTTAAAAATAAGGTCCTTTAGATGCCGTCCTCCTGTACGAATGCATTCTTGAAAAACCTTCCCTGGACTCTGGCCCCCTAGATCGCCAGATTTGTCCGTTTGTGATTTTTTCTTTGAGGCTATCTCAAGAGTAAAGTGTACACGATTCGACCAAGAACTCTGAATGAGTTAAAACAGAAAATTCAGGATGAAATCTACAATATTCCAGCTGAGATGTTGTAGCGGTAAATTATGATTACAAGAAAAATCCCGACTCGACTTGTGTCTCGACTCGAACATTCGAGTCGAGAAATACGTTTGTCTCAACTCGTCTCAAATTTTACAAAGTGTGTCTTGACTCGTGCGCATTTCTAGTGGTTAGAATTTCACTGTCTGTGCAGGATGCCGGGTTTGATTCCCGTTGGCAGATACCGTTCAACGTATCGAGACCAAATTTTATAATTTAGGGTTTCATAGGATTCTCCATAGGAGTATTTTTTATATATAATTTTATTCCTATCACCCAAAATAAGAGTTGTTTATTGTAGGGTGAAAATAAAGAAATTTTCTCAAGAACGCCTCTATAACTATTTTATTCACATCCCATACATCGATATTTCATTGACAACCATATGTTACTCTGTAGGTCGTTTCTCTGAAGAAAAAAAATCAGAAGGGGTAATTTACAGGGTGAGTTCACAAAGTTTCAAGACTGAGTGATATCTGAGTAGGGGTGCGCGCACAGACCCGTTCCATTGACAGGGTGCGGTAGTTGGGGATGTCAGCTAACCGTCCACACGAGCCAGGGCTGTCAACCGTACCATAATTATGGTACACATACCATAATTTCAAGTCCTGTACCATGTATACCATAGTACACTATTTTTCCTATACCATAGTACTTTCATTATGGTACGGAAAAGTACCATAATCCAGGAGATGCGACTGTATTTTTGCTTCACTTAATTATTGGAAAATCGGACGAATATGGAATTTTTGTATCTTTTCTACATAGAATATAAAGTTATAAATATGACACTTGTTTCACTTCCTTTGTATTATCTGTCTCCACCTTCTGAAGTAAGGTACCATAAACATATAGTATCCCTGAATATTTTTATTGCCCTGTTTACCAGAAGGACAACTTTGTTCCACTTTAGAACGATGTGACTGGGGTGGTTTTCTTTTCGGAAAACAGTTATTGGCAGATGAAGATTCTGTCTGTTCTTTAACACTTACCTCTGCGCCGCATCAGAAACTGGGAAGGAAAGAAAAATGCAATTGCAAGGGGACCCCTGCATTGTATTGGATTTTTTAAAAATAACTTTTCTCATGTATTATAGACCTCAATAGTAGACGAGTTTTTAGGAAACTTCTTCAGAATGTAATTTTTGTAGTGCAGATTTATTAATGTAAATATAGATTTATTTATACGAGTTCTGAACATTACTGGCATCCAAGGCCATAAGATCATCGTGTATCAAAAATAAACAATCTCGGCGATCACACTATTCGGGTATGGGGAAGGAAGTAAGCGACCTGAGACCCATATGTTAGGTGCCATCCCGTCATTCATGAGTTTGAATTAGGAGAAACCAGGAAAACCATCACTTAAGACAATTGTTATGCATCTTTTCGACAGAAGTCAAACGCGGACAGCTCGCACCAAAGGCGAAGAGTTTAGGAATTTCGGTACACGGGGCCACGTAGTGCATAGAGCCTTTCCATTATGTACGTGTTAACGTTACCCAATCTTTTTTTTAAAGTGTAGTACGTGCTTGTTTCGTTGGAGTTTCATTCCTTACAGCACAGAGAGATATCATGTTGAATCTGAGCAAGGTTTGGGGCTATCGTGTCTCTAAAAGGTGTAGTGAAAGAGCTGTCTCGTCTAGAAAAAATTAATTCTATTTTTACTGGAAGAGTTCTGTTCATCTTGTAATTCATCACGAAAATTCTGTCCTCCCTTGTCTCGAGGACAATACTAGATGCATAAATTTAATCGGTCCCGAACCACACGAAATCCCACCGCAAATCAGACCGAGGTTTCAAGCATCTAAGGTAGTAACAGAGATCCTCTGTATATATCACCGAACTAGCGTAGTAAGTGATAAGCGTGAGCTTTGCAATTGGGAGATCCTGGGTTCAAATCGCGAGGCCGACCATTCTGACTGGGGTTTCCTATGGTTTCCTCACTCTCACCATGTGAATGCTGGAATGGTACCTTTAAATAGGGCTATATAGGCCCTGGCTGACTTGCTTCCAAATTTTCCTTCCCTAGTTATTGATAGTATTTGAGTGTAAAATATCCCTTCAGTTGCTGCCTCTGAAACCTTGGTTATAAATAAATATTAAACGGAAGAGCAATTCTAAATGAGAGAGGTTAGTTTGCAAAAAACGACTATGGTATTCTGTGCATGAGAAAATAATTTGACATGCTGAAATGCATTACAAATAAAGTTGTGCAACTTTTAAATTTTATGCAAAGTTAAAGTTTCTGTGAAGCCACAAAAATTTTGTGTGTATTTTAGCGTTTTCCTTTTAGGTTTCTCATAATGTAGCATGATAAAACATAGTCTTGTATGTAATGAATCTAGTGCTTCTTCCTTACAAGACGGTGTAACCAGTGGCGTAACCAGACGGGGGCAAGGGGGCATTGCCCCCCCAAAGTTCTGGTAGAAGTTATTGGGGGCGCCGAAGGGGCCTAATGATTACTTTGCCTTTTTTTAAGCCGATTGAAGAATAAAAAGTTTATGTACAAAAGCAGTGTTTTGTATGCACTGCCAATTCTTCGACAAAATATAGAGTGCAATGCTTTGTATTATTATAACTAATTGACACTTTTTCTGTTCCTTTTGCGTTGATTGTCTAGGACACATTTGATACAATAAAATTAAGAAATAAAAATTGCCTATATGACAATCAAGCAGCTATATAAACATTTTCTTAATACTTTATCGCCCCTCATTATTACGGGTGACATAATGCTACGATAGAATAAAAAAGGAAATAATGTTACAATGATGGAGCATTGTAAATATATTAATTATTCCTTTCGTCGCCCCTGATTGTATACGAGCGCCTTCGATAGAACAAAAAAATATGTAATATTACACCAAGGGCGCTGTACATATATTAATTATTCATTTTGCCGCCCCTGATTGTATAGTGGCGCCTTCGATAGAACAAACAAAGATGTAATATCGTACCAAGGGCGATGTAGATATAACAGTTATTCATTTATCGCCCCTGATTGTATACGAGCGCCTTCGATAGAGCAAACAAAGATGTAATATTGCACCAAGGGCGATGTAATATATTAATTATTCATTCTGTCGCCCCTGATAATATAGGGGCGCCTTCGATAGAACAAACAAGAATGTAATGTTCCACCAAGGGCGATGTACATATATTAATTATTCCTTTTAACGCCCCTGATTGTATACGAGGGCCTTCGATAGAACAAATAAGGATCTCCTCAGCTACCGCGCAGGAAACAGACCCCGAAAAGACTAGAACACTCGCAGACTTCCGCGAAAAATTACCAATTCAACACCGCAGAAGAGAAATTACGCGCAACTTGTTATGAATGTTTGGACAATATTGTTTGAAAAATTTAGTCGACTTTATCAGCTTGAAATGAAGAAGTATCGTGCAATAGAGGATGTAATTCTGGAAGATAACTTTTCTCACGACATTAGTAACATTTTAAAATAATACCCTGTCAATCCGGACCGACTACAGCTGCAGATGCAACAGTTACCACTATTCCCACTCCAAAAGATCTGAGTGACCTGCTTGAGAACTTCAAGAAACTTTGTAAAGAAACAAGAGAGTTGCTTCCTGAAGTGTTGAAAGTCCTTCGTCTCCTGCTTGTCATCCCGGCGACATCTGCAACTACCGAGAGAAGTTTCTCAATGTTGAGGCGTCTCAAAATTTATCTGAGGTCCACAATGACCCAGGCAAGACTGAACCATTTTGCAGTTCTTAATGCATACCCAGACAGCCTTGACTCACTGGACGTGAAGAAACTTGAACTGTCTAGAGAATTCACAAATAGCTCCTACAATGCAACTATCTTTGGAAAAGTGTGAATTCTGCTCTTTGAAGTGTGCAGTTTTTGTGTCAAAATGAGCTATAGGAATCACAGTGGCTCGTTATTGTTTGCATTGAACATTTAATCAAATTGAAACTATATTATTCCGTTCCTGTGAAAGATATTAAAAGTTAGATATTACGTACGCAAGGGCTCAAAAAACGGCTTTCAAGAAAGTTTTTTCCACCGCTTTTATACCTGTCATTTTTTTTTTTTTAATATTTCAACTTTAATGAAGAAAGTAAATGAAGAAAGTACTTTCCACCTTTGTTCCCCATTATAAGAAGAAAAGAAACTTAATTACTGCATTCTGAAGAAAAATAAATATGAGAAGTTCAACAATCAAGAATAATCGATCACTCATAAGAAAAAGAAGGCCAAATATATTAACCCTTTGGGGACTTTCGGTACAGATCTGAACTATGTCCTCGACCTTCGGAATTTGCTTTATAAATCTCTAGTAAAGCTTTTCATACAGTTTTTTTTTCATTCGTTCAAGCGGGGAAGCATCAAAGAATGTGTTTTATGGGCATTTTGCAGTCACGATTGCGATGCCTGGGGGCAGTGACATCACAAACATGGACGAAGGAAGAAAGAAAAAGATAAATTTTAAAGCTCTTTTTTTTCTAAAAAAAAAAATCCTAACACATCGCTACTAATCCTAGGATCATGGTCCATACCTAGTTGTGTTCCTGATAAAGAAATGTTTCACACTGTACCACTCAAAATTCCCTAGTGTGTATCAGAAGCGGGAATATCCCGCCCAAAGTGAAAAAAGGGGATTTTTCAGATCTTTTTCTTTTTTTTGGAATTCCCCTCCTAAGGGACATGTGAGTGGTAACGTTTAAAACCTACCATCATTCCAAACAAAAGAAGGTACATACCATGATCCAGGGTAAATAATGGTTTAGAAAAAAAAATCTGAACTTTTCCCCTATTACACATTTTAAGTCAACGTGTTTAGTAAAGTAGCTACAGGTCATCCTTATTTGTCGCAGGATCATGGTCTGCACCTCATTTTGTTCGTAAATGATGCAACGTTTCCAACGGTACCACTACCATTGCGCTGTCATGTACCTGAGGAGATAAGATTCCGAGAAAGTTAATTTTTGAAAATTACAATTTCCCGCTTTTCTTTATACATTTTGGGCGGGGATTTCTCCCCTCATGTACATGATAGGGACATGCAAGTGATACGATTTAAAATGCTGGTTCATTACAAACAAAAAGGTACAAACCATAATCCTACAATAAGTAGTCTTGGTGCTAGAGCTGATTTACTAAATCCCCCCCCCATTTTTGAGTAATAGTTACTAATGTATTGTTATTCAATAAGCTCTAGTGGGGGAAGCGGTGACTCAGTGGTAGAGCTCTGATGCTTAGGGTCCCGGGTTCTATCCCAGCCCCCGCCAAATGAACTTTGTGGTGGACAAACACCGTGTGCGTGGGTTTTCTCGGGGTTCTCCCGTTTCCTACCACTTTCTTCATTCCACCATTTCATTCATTACTCATCATGACCGTCTCCTTTAGCCTAACCGGCATAAGCGTGGGACGTAAAACTCAAAGATTTCATTTCATTTTTTCAATAAGCTCTAGCGTCAAGAGTGTTCATTGTAGGATCATGGTTCGTACCTCATTTTGTTTGTAATGAAGTAACGTTTCGAACTGTACCACTGCCGTGGCGCTAGCATGTATTTGGGGGAAGAAATTCTCAAAAATGTTATTTTTTCCTGACAAAAATCTTTTTCCCAATTTGAACGGGATTTTTTCACTTCTGGTACATAATGGGGAAATTTGAATGGTACAGTTGGAAACATTCCTTCATTACAAATACAAAGAGCTACGAAATATGATCCTACAATAAAGAGTATTGACACTAGAGTTCGTTGAATAACAATAGTAGATATTAGGAAAAATTTTAGCACCAAGACTATTTACCCCAGTATCATGGTTCATACCTCGTTTTGTTTGGAATGAAGCAAAGTTTTTTTTTTCTTTGGTAACATTTGCATGCCCATGTTGTGTACTGGAGGGAAGAAATTCGCAGGAAATGGAGACTTTTTTTTAAATCCTTTTTTCCGAATTTTGACAGGAATTTTATTGTCTTAGGTACATATTAGGGAAATTTACAAATTAGGAAAACATTGTTTCATTCCGAATAAAACGGGATATGAACCATGATTCTTCGATAAATAGTCTCGACGCAATAGCTGCTTGACTGAAAATCTAAAATTTACCTTAAAAAGTGGAAATCTCAAAAGGGTTAATATATAGGGTTTTCTAGTTCAAACGAATTGTTTGCACACTTCTTAGAATAATGTTTAACGACAAAAAAAAGTTCTAGTGAAAAGTTAGTAGTGGGAATAATAATTGTTCTGAATAGTGGTTTAATAAGGTCTCGAAAAAAAAAAGAAAATTAACGAATATCTTTTCCATGCTTTTTTGGCTTGGGATTTTTTTTTAATATTTGATATTTAGCGAAAAAACAACAGTGTGTTCCCGCTTTCTTTTCCCATTAAGGTTTAACTTTTTAAAAAATATTGTATTCTGAAGAAAAATAAAAGGTAAGAGCCACCGCACTAAGCTTTGTTGCTCCAGTTCCTTAAACTAAATCATATTATGCTGCTGCTATTAATGAAACATTTCCTTCTGAAATATGAACAAAATTATGAAGTCTTTTCGGTTCTAATATTAGATATTGAAGAGTATCTGAAACAATAGTGTTTCCGGGACGGTGGTGACACTTTTTTCTTGTCTGCCAGTTTGACTTTAAGCAACCCGAACAACACATTTCAACATGTATGAATTTCAAGAACTTGATATCATGGTTAGGCAACCAACGTGGGACTTATATGACATCCTAGTTGTGTCAAAAGAGCGAAAATTTCCGTTTTCTTTCCTAAAGCCGTTTTTTTAATGAAAATAAAAAAATGAAATGAAATCTTTGAGTTTTACGTCCCACGGTTATGCCGGTTAGGCTAAAGGAGACGGTGATTATGAGAAATGAATGAAATGGTGGAATGAGGAAAGTGGTAAGAAACGGGAGAACCCCGAGAAAACCCACGCACACGGTGTTTGTCCATCACAAAGTTCACTTGGCGGGAGCAGGGTTTGAACCCGGGACCCCATGCGCCAGAGGTGAACGCTCTACCACTGAGCCACCGCGACCCGTTAATGAAAATAAAGCACGTCTAAAAAATCCGGCTATTTTGCGTCTCTAGTCCGGTATATCAATACAAAGTGCAGTTCAATCTATGTACTGAATCATTTGAAGATTAATGTGGTGTGAAAGTAAGATAAGAAAAGTGTGCGTGTAGGTGTATTGTGAGAATCTGTTGATCACTTTAGAAAATTTTTTTGTTCTTGTGATATGTTTTCAGCCTCTGAGTTCTGGAGAGTGAGAATGTGGCTTCAGTGCCGAACGTATACGGAGCAATCATGTCATACTATTTAGTGATTAATTAATAGTAAACTGTACTTCATACGTATCCCGACGCAAATCAAATGAGGTCTACTAGTTTTACTAATGTACGACTCTTGTGTTGAGACAATACATTGGGTGGATGAAGAAGCTGTCTTTACTTCAAATAAGTCTAATATTTTAGTTTTTCAAATGTATAGCTGTTTTCGTAAAATTACAATTATTTTCCCACATACACGAAAAAAATACATAACAGTAATACTGTAAAGATTAGTGGGAATTACGCACTGTGATGGGGGGACGCTGTTGAGAGAGGGGCGCAACAAAAAGACTTGCCCCCTCCTATATTCGAAATGTTGTTACGCGGCTGGGTGTAACACTATATATATATGAAACATTAGCTACTAATTTTCCTCCTCGCATTTGAGGCGAATAGTGACCAGACATGTGAGGAATTGGAACTGAAATTCAGTGTGAGTGGAGAAACCATTTGGCAGCACCTCGATCAACTTGGGAAGCACTACAAGTTGGGTCGATGGGTCCCACATGATTTGACTCCGGACCAGAAGACAACGCGAGCAAACACCTTTGTATCTTTGCAGTCTTGTCTGAGGAAGGAGCCACGTCTGGACAGCGTGTTGAAGTGATGCGAAATGGGTTCTGTACGAAGCTCAATTGCGCCATCATCATTGGTTAGCATCCCATGAACCGGATCCGAAACAGCCAAAGCTAGCACTGCACCAGAAGAAGGCTTTCCTGTGTGTTTGGTGGACTGCTCGCGGCATCGTGCATCGGGAAATGCTACCAGCTGGTCAGAGCATTATTGCAACTGTCTACTGTCAGGAGTTGAGCCGTGTTCAAGAAAAACTCAAAACTCTGGAGCCAGCATTTCTAAATCGCAAAGGGGTCTTCCTGTTACAGGACAACGCTAAGCCGCACATGGCTAGGATAACCCGGGACACCATTCTGCGCCTTGGATGGGAAACACTATCGCATCCGCCATACTTCCCGGACATTATACCGTCCGATTCTTACTTGTTACATTCCTTGGAAAATCAGCTTAGAGAACGCCAGTTCAAATTCCTAGTAGAGGTGCAAAATGCACTTGATACATTCTTTCCTTCATGGCCCACCAAGTTCTACCGCGATTGAATCCATGGCCTTCCCGAACGTTGGCAGAAGGTCATCAATGTTGATGGGGACTACTTTTGATCTTTCAGGTACGTGTTAAGTGACATATCGATGTTCGAAGGTGGTGAGTGAAAAGGGATAGAATTTTCTTGGTTACCTTTATAGTTTGTACAGATAGGTACTAAAATATTCCAATCATTTTTCCTCTCTCTTTTTCCTTCTTTTCTTTTTTCCTCCCGAATTTTGCACCCCTTACTTCGGCGCCGGGGTCCGTCGCCCCTCGCAGCCCTCTCACCGCACAGGACTGCTCACTAGCGTACATTAGTTTTTCTTGACTTGAATTCTTTTCAAAAAGATACAGTTGTTAAGAAATCTTTGAACCAACGAATTCATATGAATGTGCATTTCATTATATCTTTCAAATATAAACTTATGAAACATTGTATTTCTCGTAATTATAGCCCAATTTGATATATTACATGACCCCCTTCGTATTTAAAAAAGTCGAGCGAGATAAGAATGGCTGGTTTCAAGATGGCGGCCATGATAAGCATACCCTCAAATAGATGTCTACTTGCTCCCGGTGTCGGCTAATGTTTTTGTTTTTCATTCCTTTACCCGTTTTGCAAATAAAATGAAATTTTCAAACTTGAAACACTTATTACGATCAATCAGTTTTTTGGGCACTGCGGGCGTCTTTATGGACAGAAGCACTTTAAATTTTGTTTACGCTCGTTTCTCGATATTCCACACTTCTCTGCAAGTTTGGTCAAAAAACTAGTTTTCCCACATCGATACGTTTACCTGTAAGAGAAGAAAACTATGAAATACGGTACTGGTACAGAACTTTCTTGAAAAATTGCGAGCCACAAGGGTGAAATATTTATTATAACATTCATTCCCTGTCTGCGTTTTCATTTGTGTTATTTGTCTGAAAAAATAGCTGCCATAAGCAATGAGCAGTGCAGTGTTGGGAAGTAACGTAACGCAAGTAACGCGTTACTTTTTAAATAACGTTTCCTAGTAACGCGTTACATTTTTTCCAAAGTAACTGTAACGGTAACGCGTTACAAATTTTTAAGTAACGTACCTAGTTTGCGTTACTTTTTTCGCGTTACATTTCGGATGAGTAACTACAATATATGTATATTTTTGTTTTTCAGAAACAAATGTTTCCTTCCTGTAAATGAATTTCTCAGAATGAAACAATCGAGCATGAACTACATATGTCAGTGACCGACAGTCACAGACACACAGAGAAACAGATAAGTTCGTAGTGCCACTTGCTGTTTTTTTTTATTATTTTTTTAATTATTATTATTATTTTTATTAAGATGAGGACATCCTTAGGGAAATCACTTGTACTGATTGCAAGCACCTGGAAGATTTTGTCGTAGATTTTGACAGCTCCAAAGTCAGTAAACTAGGAGTGCAATGATACCGGTAGTCTATTTTACTTTGATTGGTGTTATTTTTATAAAGATGGAGAACGAAAATATTTTACCGTTCGAACATTTGAAAGAATACTTTTTCTTAAAAGCTGAAGATAATGGTGGACAGAATTTAAAAGTAAAGTGTCTGAAGTGCCCCGGCGGAAAATATTTATCAACAACTAGGGTGCCATAATTAACGATTTACAGTAAGGGGTTAATATGAATAAACTGTGTTTTGATGAGCAGGCCTACTTTATTACTAGAAAATAGTTTGCTAATGGTATGTATTATTGGAGTTCTTTCAGATCAGTTTGCTTATCCTAGAGTCCCGTTGATTATAGAGTAGTGTAATGTTTCTCTATATTCTTTATTTTTAATTTTAGATAACAACATCGTTATTATTATATAATTAGTTTAGCAGAATAATAATAAGCAACCATTTTTTCTAACGCATAGGGATGAACACGAGTCAAGCTAAAACTCGACTCGACTCGAATTCAAGTCGAGTTTCGAGTCAAGACAAGGGTAATATCCTCGAGTCGAGTTCCGAGCCGATTCAGTTTTTCGCGTCGAGTTTAGAGTCCAGTCGAGTTTGATAAATTGCTCGTTCGTTTTCATGGCCTGATTACACTGGAAAACGAAAGTCATGGAATACTTTTAAGTGTTGCTCACGAGAGGGGACAGTGCTCGCATCTCGTCTCGTCTCGATAACGAGACCACAAGAGATTTTTTATAACAAGCTCAGCTCAGCTTGGCTCAACTGAGAAGATGGCTCGAGCCGGTTCACTTGGGGTGAACCATCGGCTGGAGCTGGCTTGTAGGGATGAGCCATTTGCTCGGTTCGGCTCAACTAAGCCGAGTCGGTTGGGTGAGCTCTTGGCTCGGCTCACTTCTCGGTTCGGGTCGATAGTGAATGAGCTGTGAGTCGAGCTGCTCGAGTCGTTGACAATTCTAAACCCGGGCCGAGCAGTTTTGAAGATATTTGGCCAGTGCCCTATAACTTTTAACAGTGTTTGGCTCGAGCCCGAATACTCAACCTAGACCCTCAACCCAAATTCAGAAGCTCGTGAACAATGTTCTTGACTCCTAGACTTCACGACTACCGAGGTTGGCAATCAACTAGTTTTTTAGTATTCAAATACAAACCGCCTATCTTTCTTTTTATATACGGTGTTGTTATAATTAATAATAATAATAATAATAATAATAATAATAATAATAATAATAATAATAATAATAATAATAATAAAAGTTGTAGTAGTAGTAGTGTCATTGATAATAATTATACTGTCTATGTAAGATACTTGAAAAATGTACTCGAAACTACACACCGGATTTGGCTCGAGTCGACTCGGAACTCGACCCCAATTCGAGTCGAAATGGAGGAAATTTTTCGAGTCTAGTGCTCGGATCAAGCTCAAAGATGTCTGTTTCTAGTCGAATCGAGTGTCAAAGAAAACTCGCTCGAACTCGCTCGTGTCCATCCCTACGAGTAACGCAGTATGGCATTTTATCAATGTTACATTAAATGAAAATGTTCATATATCAAGTAAAAATTTCCATTTACATAAAGCGACTCAGAACGCGCAATAATAATAATAATAATAATAATAATAATAATAATAATAATAATAATAATAATAATAATAATAGCGGTAGTAATAGTAGTACAGGAAATTGAAGTCATAATTTTTTCACATTTTTAAAGTTTCGGACCTAAAAGCAACGCGTTAGTAACGCGTTACTTTCGAAGTAAAGTAACAGTTACTTTTGGGGGGCAAGTAACGCGTTACATTTTTACAAGTAACTTGCCCAATACTGGAGCAGTGTGAGCATTTTCACCAGAACATGTTGTAGATGGGAAAATGTTATAACGGGAAATGGGTATAACCACTAGACCAACAGGGAAAGCGCAAGATATATATATATATATATATATATATATATATATATATATATATATATATATATATATATATATATATATACAGACCTTGGTGCAAGTTAGTTGTAAACCTGGGGCCCCGCACCTCCTAAGGCTGGCCCTGCATGACGTGATGCCAGTTTGACCTTAGCACCAAAGGGGTTTGCTCCCCAACACGAAGCAGAATATAATGAACAAGAGCGTGTGAGTCAGTCAGAAAGCAGTTTGGGTGCTTTGTGGTGGTGTTTCTTACAACGATATGGCCCGAATAAAATATTCCAAGAACTTCACATGAGTAAGAATCGTCGAGAAACTGGAAGAAGGATGAAATGTGACCAATATAGCCCAGAAATTTGGATGACCAAAGGATTCTTTCATGTGCATGAGGAGCATTCCGAACCACAGCTAATACTGCCCGAAGGAGCGGGGGTGGTCGACCACGGTTAACTACAGCAGAGGATGGCCATTGCATTGTGCAACAAGGAAGAAAGGAGCGATGTTAAACAGCGGTTGCAGCTGCAAACATATTTAACAGAACTACAAAACACTCAATCTCACGCTCAGCAGTATCTCGTCGACTGCATGGGAGTGGTATCTTTGTTCACGGTCATTACAATGTGTTCCGTTCTCATTCCCACACTGACGGCACCGTTTCTGTAGTGCCAAGAACATAAGAATTGGGTCGACGATGAATTGGATCATGTTCTTTTCTCAGATGAGAGCAGAATCAGCCTGTGTAGTGATTCTGGACGTTCAATTATCTAGCGAGAGGTGGTAACGCATAATACACAAAGGAACGTTATCATACATAATCATTTTGGTAATTTGGTGTTCTTGTGTGGGGTAACAATGTTATATGGGCATACGGACCACCTAATATTTGAACACGGTACACCCACCGGTCAACGTTATTATGAGACTGTATTTCTTTCTCACGTGCGTCATTTCAGAGGTGTAGTTGACCTCAACTTCATTTTTCTGGATTATAATGCACAGTCAAATCTGAAAGCGCCATTGGCGGAGCTCTTGAAACTAAAAGATATTCGGGGAATGTACCGTCCTGCTCGTTTGCCGAACTTAAATCCCATCGACTACGTGTGGAATGCTATAGGGAGATGCCTAGAGGCACACTCAGATTCACCAAGAACCATTCAGCAGTTGTCAACAGCGCTGATGGAGGAATGGACCTCATTACCAACTTCGTGAGCAGCATGGAACCACCAGGAAGAGCAACATGAAACCACGTTGCAGAAGGCTGATCGCTGTCCGCGGTGATCACACACCCTACTAAGGACCATTTGACCCTTCTGTAAGTCAGGAGGACCATCATAAGTCCCAACGACTTCAATATGTTACTGTTTCAGTATGAAAGTATCATTTTTGTTTTCCTATCAAGTGTTTCTTCCTTTTTTTTTTTTTTTGTATCATTCTCTAGCATTATTTTTGTCTATGCATGGTTTAAATTTCACCAATCTATACCACTTGCGAGTGACACAGCTTCCAAACATACTTTCGTCGTTAAGTTTTTCACACCTGTACCATTAAAAAATCTATAATACGGTGTGAATAATTTTTCATTATAAAATTCACAAAGATAATTTCCCGGATAATTTTCTCAGAAATGACTCAAGCAATTTTGTTCCTGTTTCGTAAATAAACGTTCCATTAAGAAATATACTATATATAAATAGTATAAATCATTTTTCATTTAAAAAAATCACAGGAGGTAGTTTACTCTTGGGGGAGTTTTCCTAGACAATTTTCTTTAAAACGACTCAAGCAATTTTATGTAATTTCATAAATGAAAATTCTATTAATTTATCTACTTTGTGGTAAAACTCATTTTTCGTTAAAAAAAAATTCACAAGGCTTAGTTTACTCTTGGGGGTGAGTGGTTTTCGGACTATTTCGTCAAAAGCTGTTCAGTTGATTTGGTCTTGTTTCATAAATAAATATTTAATTTTAAATTCTTCAATAAATCAATCATCTTGCATGAAGTCGTCTACAACTAATAATCTTGTGGATGTTCCTTCCTGACGACTTTCTAAAGAATGACTTAGACTTTGTTTATATTTCATAAATAAACACTTCTGTAACAACCTTACTACATGGCATGAATAATTTCTTATGAAAAAACTCTATAAAGGATAGTTTGTTCTTGGAGGTATTTTCTTTGATCAGTTCTCTAAAAGCGCCTGTTATAATTTTGTGCGTATTTCATAAGTAAACGGATCCGTAATAACTACAGCATGATATGATTCAATTTAAGAAATGAGAGCGAGAAATATTTAGTGTTGTGGTCCGTTCCCTTTATTGCATATTTGATGTTTTAAAGAGTATATAAAGCATGGATTCACTCAAAACAATGGGTATTTTCTTTTTATTTGTTTCGAAACTAGGAACGAGTAATCGATCCATTTGTCGTGTCGTTCGAGAATGGTAGTCGTTTCCATGGTAACATTCAGTAAACGTAAGTTTGTTTATCACAAACTTGTTCTTCTGCTTCAGGATGATTCTTATTGTACCGACAACACGTTAAAGATGAAGGACGTAAATGCATAGTCTCAATGTCTTCGCATTACTTTCTTGATAATCGTAAGTTTCTTTTCGTTTTAACTTTCAAATTCAGTTGTATATAATGTGTCAAACATTGCGCAGCTTTAATTTATTTAAGAAATAATGTTTTTAGAGAAGAGTGTGCTTTTTCTGTCTATTCATTCTTATGAATAATTATTTACACTTTCTTTGGTGCTTGCAATAATATAATCTTTTACATCCAGCTCTACCTCGTTATAGTTAAAAGCTGTTCTGAAGGCATAGGAATTAGTATTTAGTTTACCGTCCGTGTTAATAGACTACATTAAGGCTAAAAGAGACGGGTGAGTGAATGATTTTAAAGTAATTAAAGATTTCTTGCAGAAAACACTTTACAATAATATAGGACAGCAGTTTATATATATATATATATATATATATATATATATATATATATATATATATATATATATATATATATATATATATATATATATATATATATACTGCCGGTCAAAAGTTTCCGGACAGATCAAAAAACAGGGAAACATTAAATTAGGCTTGTAATACGATGCAATTTTGGACAGTATACTTGGTAGTATAGAAACACAATAATAGTTATAACATCAGAATAATATAATAATGTTATCCAACAACGAAAATTGGCAAATTCCTTAAATGTTCTTCTCGTCAAAGAAACCGTCCTTCGCCGTTATCACACGCTTCACCAATCGGGCCATGCGGCTTCCAAGTTTTTATAGATTTTCATCCGAATTATTATTTCAGGCGTTCTGCAGAATATCAAAAACATCAGCAGCAGATGTTGGGCAGTCTTTTTGTACACTTCTGCCAAGCTCTTCCCAGAGAAGTTCGACGGGGTAAGGATCTGGAGACTGAGGAGGCCATTCCATGATACAAATATCTCATTTGGCTTGTTTCTTCTTAAAATAATTAGAACAAAATTTTGACGTGTCCTTCAGATCAGTATCGTGCAGAAAAGTGATTCTGCGACCAATCAAATCAAATTCTGAGGGAATATATGGCTGCTTAAAATGGAATAATAACCATTTTTGTCCAGATTTCCTTGTATTCTACGAATACAACCAACTCCAGTATTTGCGAAACACCTCGAAAGTATCATAGATCCTCCTCCATGTTGAATAATCGGGATTACATACTTAGGACGCATCTTTTCTGTAACAGATCTTCGAACATAATCTCGGTGTCGTTGTCCAAAAACTTGAAATTTTGACTCATCAGTCCATAATACACGTTTCTACTGATTTGTTGTCCAATTGTTGTTCTTCGAGGTCGATTAGAGCCTCTGTTACTTGTTTCCACTGAACTATTAACTGTTTTTGCACAGTTACTAACTATTACCCAGAGTGCAGTTACTCTCAAATGTCGATTCACAGTAATAACTAAAATGTTTGTAGGGTAACTATGATTAAATTCTGATTGGAGTTCCGCTGCAGTTAGTTTCAAATTTATTTTGCTAAACAATATAATAATATGATCTTTCGTACGTGACGTAATACGAGACCTTCCAGTTTGATTTTTGCCCATGTTCTTTCGTCTTCGCTGAAAACGCTTGATGAAGTCACCAAAAGTAGATGGAGTCTATTTCAGTTTGAAAGGTATTTGACGAATAGAAATGCCTACATTATGACGCGCAATGATTCCACCGTGTGCCTCTTCACTTAAGATCTTACCTCTGTCCGTGATTTCTAACAATAACGGCAACAAACCCTCAGAAGAGGCAAAAAATCCACACAAACATTAGTCAAAACGTTACTGTACTCTATCTTATAATATTGTTCACTAATGATGTAAACTTCTGACGTTGTGTCTGATAAGGCCTGTATACTAAGGAATTATAATCCAAGGGTAACTATAAAAAGGAATTAACTGCTAACGTTTAACCGTACTTTGATCAGGCAAAGTTATTGCATGATCCTGATTAGGGATGGTACCGAGACCGAGACGGACTTTTATATACCGAGACGAGACCGAGACCGAGACGGACTTTTATATACCGAGACGAGACCGAGACCGAGACGGACTTTTATATACCGAGGCGAGACGGAGACCGAGACAGACCTCTATAAATCGAGACGAGACCTTGGTCAGTCTCGAAAGTCTCGGTCTCGTCTTGAATATTTACAGCTATTTTGTCTTTACTCAAAATTTGTTTCGTTGCTGTGTGAGATAATATGGGAATGTTGACTGATGTACAGTGGCGTATTTAGGAGGTAGATGTCGGGGTCAAGCCCCTCCCGAAATAAATTTCTGATCATTTTTTCGCATTGCACGTACAACACAAATGTTTCTTACCGTTCCTCAAGCCTCTCCCGAAACAAAATCCACTCCTGTTGTACATAATCTCTCTCTCCCACACACACACTATATATATATATATATATATATATATATATATATATATATATATATATATATATATATATATATATATACCACGATCATAGTATTTGACGCTAAGATACAAACGATGCGCATTGCACCGTCTATGCCATTTGAGTTATTAGAGATCTCCAAAATGTTGATGTTGGTGATACTGTTTTGTCCTTTGTTACACTGAATAATGTATGTGGTATTGTGGTTTTATTTAATATTTAAATTGGAAATATGTAATACCTTACCTAGTGCAATTTGAAAAAAATACAACTTTATTTTGCGTTGGCAACACTGCTTGTTTATCTAGTGGTATTGCAGAGTATCTGGAAGAATTTTCCCTTCAATATTTCACACAACATGGTACACATTTTCAGCATTTTTAATTATATATATATACAGTCGCGGATCCAGGATATGATCAAGGGAGGGGCTAAATTATACTTTGCCTCTTTATCCAGTGTAAATCAGGATTGAAGCTCATTTTATTTAGTGTATACCTGAGCGTTAAGGGAGGATAAAGCCCCTATAGCCCTTCCCTTGGATCCGCGAATATATATATATATAATTAAAAATGCTGAAAATGTGTACCATGTTGTGTGAAATATTGAAGGGAAAATTCTTCCAGATACTCTGCAATACCACTAAACAAGCAGTGTTGCCAACGCAAAATAAAGTTGTATTTTTTCAAATTGCAGTAGGTAAGGTATCGCATATTTCTAATTTAGATATTAAATAAAACCACAATACTACATACATTATTCAGTGTAACAAAGGACAATACAGTATCACCAACATCAACATTTTGGAGATCTCTAATAACTCAAATGGCATAGACGGTGCAATGCACATCATTTGTATCATAGCGTCAAATACTATGATCGTGGTATAATGTATTTCGAATGAATGAAGGAACAAAGTTACCAGAAATGGAAAATTTAACTTTTTCTAAGACTTTACTTCGAAAACGCGCTGACATATCACGTCTCATCATGTAGATGCTTCCAAAAGACTTAAGTGATCATAATGTCATTTACAACAATTGTTATTTCAAACCGTTTCAGAGATAGCAAACACATGGATAGTGATTGTTATACTGCTTAAAATAACGTATTTGTGTTAAATTTTTATGATTGTTGCTTTAGTTTGCTTCTATAATATTACAACAATAGTTTTTGGTGGTTTTAATTACAAGTCGCAGTTCCATTATTTTAAGTAGTGTTGCCAACGTAAATAAATTGCTAAATAATATTCTAAATACAGCGCAAATAACGTAGCTAAACTGTAAAATATTTTAAAATTACTCGTAATTTGTTTTATGGTGCAAGAATGTTTTCAAAAGACGATTTTTTTTCGTAGTCTTTATAATGTTAATGTCAATGTCAAAGTTTTGGTTCCATCAATACGTGTATATGCAAATTCTAACTAAAATTAAACGTGACTGATAACTTTTCAGTAACCCTAGTTGTTCCCTTAATCCTTAATCCTGATGTACACAAAACCATGGTTAATTAAAAGTTCTAATTACACCCTAGTTAGATTACACTTGTTTTAGTTTGACCACCGACCACCTCAAACTCGATCCATACCATATAGCTAAATGCAATTATTCAAGGACTTACAGTTAGTAATAGACATTGTGTTGATTTTTGGTTTGGTTTGTTTTAGTTTAATGTCCCACGATTATGCTAGGGTGTCTAAAGGAGACGTGGAGCTAATGATTATAATGGAATCCGAACCACTTCGATCGTTTAACTGTACCCCCACCGGAAATCGAATTCGGGACCACGCGAACCGAAGTCAAGCGTGCTAACCACTAGACCAAATGGAGGTCCTCACATTGTGTTGATTTAAATCATTGAGTCAGTGTTGTCAGATTCGAAGATCAAAAACTAGCGTGTCTGTGCTCCAAAAGTAGCGGATTTGAAGTATTTGTAGGCCAAATATATACAGTAGAAATGAATTAT
Organism: Thermobia domestica; assembly: GCF_964235325.1. Taxonomy (NCBI): domain Eukaryota; kingdom Metazoa; phylum Arthropoda; class Insecta; order Zygentoma; family Lepismatidae; genus Thermobia; species Thermobia domestica. The sequence goes on from NC_137459.1 coordinate 286,645,281, forward strand.
TTAGCAACTAATGAAATGATTTTTAACATGGACTGAAAAATGTGCTGGACATATTGCAAGAAATTATGATCGATGACCAAAAACAATTCTAGACAGGATATAACGAGATAAAAACAGCCTAGAAAACGTCCTTGTACAAGAAGGTTTGACGAAATCAAGGATAACTGGGGAGTAACCTGAAAAAGAATTGCTCAAGATAGATAGTTGTAGTGAAGACTTGCAAGGATCTTCATCCAGCAGTGGGTTGATAATGGTTGATTATGATTATGGTCATGATTTTATTATATCTGGACCTCAGAGATAAACTAAACCAAGTCATAATTTCGTAATTTTACAGGAGAAGCGAAAAACGGTTCCTTAAGTAAGAACTATAGTACTGTTTTTCAAACTATACTAAGTAGTTACAAAGTAATAGGATGCTTTTAGATTTACATTATTACACCACTAGAAAGAACATAGTCTATTAAAAAAGTATTGTTAACTCAATTTCGACCAAAAAGTGACTTGGCATAGTCTATCTCTAAAGTTCATACATACATACATACACACACACACACACACACACATATATATATATATATATATATATATATATATATATATATATATATATATATATATATATATATATATATATATATATATTGATTCTTCATATTAAAGCAAAACTACGAAAATTAATAGAAAAGAAAACTAGAAAGTTTAGAATCACTTGTTTTGTCGGGACAGAGAAAATAGATACATATAGCTCGAGTTACCTATATAGACCTACTTATATAATATGTATGTCCATGTTTCGTAAGTAATTTTCAATCAATATACAATTTCAACATAATGAACGCACGATTAGTTTTCTCGAATAAAGACCACATGCACCGCTGAGAGCTCAGGAATAAGCTTAATCTATGTTACAGCACTGGATATATGCTTGTATAATACATTACGACCTTATGAACTTGTATAAGAAACAGAATGTACTTAAAGTGAGACACGAACTATACGAAACATCGGATTTAGAATCTAACTTGTTTGGTGATCCAACCCGAGACCACAGATAGCAAAGATGAATGCCGTAGCTCCCACCACAAGGTTAAAGAAGTTCCTGTTTTAAAGTGTCAATTAAACACTGATATGTGAAACGGTAATAAAGTATTTGGTCAATTTGAAACAAAATATATTGTAGTAATAATTTACTCTATTTGTTAAGATAATGAACGTTATATTATTCTGTTTTTAAAATGACAGTCAAAGCAGAATGTATTGGATAATAACTGAGAAATTGCAAATTTGAAGTTCGGCACGATTAAATACATTCGTGCTGCTATTGTTGCGTTATCCGTTAGGAGGTATTGAACAACTTTGATTCAAAGGAAGGAAATAAACTACTGTATAGTACTGGAGTTAATTTAAGTTTAATTGTATAGGCAGTACTGAGGCTATTTGAGACAAAGTCTATTGCTGAAATTGAAATATGGGTTACTATTATTGCTTTATCCCAGGTATGTTATACCCACTGATGATTGAAGCTGGAACACACATATGGAAAGCATTAACGCTAGCAAATTAACTACGAAGAGGTACATCATACCATAATTCTGTCAAGAATGAAGGCAAAAAATAAGAATCGGAAACGAATGACTGTAATAATAATACTTTCACAATTTTAATTTCACACTATTTATTTCGAGACTTTCGAGACGAGACCCGAGACGAGACCGAGACGAGACCGACACTTGGCCTTCGAGACCGAGACCGAGATCAAGACAAGCATCTGTTGACCGAGACGAGACCGAGACCGAGACGGCGATTTTTGACTCGAGACGAGATCGAGACCGAGACCGCTACTTATCAACCGAGACGAGACCGAGACTGTATAAAGTCTCGTCTCGTCTCGTCTCGATACCATCCCTAATCCTGATCACGCTATTTTTAATTAAAATGATCGCCGACTTTACAATAATTCAATAATCTTTCTTTTTTACTACATGTAAACATGTTACAAAAACGAAAAAAGTCTTTTATCCTCCTGAGACATTATAGAGACTTAAACAAACAAAAGATTTCGAATTGGTGGTTTTCCTATCGAATATAAATTGATTAGCTCATAAAAATGTAAGTTGAAGCGCCTGTCCGGAAACTTTTGACTGAACACCAAAAAACTTTGGAAGATGAATCCTCACACGAAAACATTACAAATATACGAGCTGTTCGGGTGAATATAATGGTATCACATTTTCTAACTTTTGAGTAAACTGGAAAAGGAGGTTGATTATTCCCATGCAATTCAATTTAATAACATATATCAAGCAAGTTTAGCCTACCTCTGCAGATGCATTTCCGAAATTAAACTACCTACATACTCTTCTGTGGCTCGATCACAATTTATTCCACCCGATAACTCAATTTCACTAGAGGTGGTTCTTACCATTATGTTCGCCGCTCATATACTATATACAGGGTGTTTCAAAACAATACCGACAACGCTTGGGAGGTGGTTCCTGACACCAAAACAAGATAAAAACTATAGACCAATCTAGGTGCACAAATGCTTCCTTTCGGCGCTATGACAAGCCAAACATTCATCGGAAAAATGCAAAAAAAATAGCCATAACTGTCGCATCGAAGTCGGGTAAAAGGGAAAGTCCATCATTTTTAGTTGTAGATTCCATTAATGTACAACTCGATGTTGTGCATTGGTGGCGAAAGGGTGACCTCCAAAGAAACTGAAGTATTCCTGGGGATTTTATCAAAAATTGACTAAGAAAAATTGACTAGAGTCAAGTACACTGCGTCAACGAACAAAAGTCGCACACTACATTTTTCAAGTTAGAAGACCATTGTTAGAATTCATAAAACAAGATACACATATTTGATTGATCTATAAAGGTAACCAAGGCTGTCGCTTTTTCACCCACCACCTTCGAACATCGATATGTCACCTAACACGTATCTTGAAGATCAAAAATTGTCCCTATCACCACAACCTTCTGCCAACGTTCTGGAAGTCCGTGGATTCCATCGGATAGAACTTGGTGGGCCGTGAAGCGAAGAAGGTATAAAGGCATTTTGCACCTCTACTAGGGATTTGAACTGGCGTCCTCTAAGGTGATTGTCCAAGGAATGGAACAAGTGATTTAGTCGGACAGTGCAATGGCCGATGTAATAGTGTTCTTCATCCATGGTGTAGAATGGTATCTTGGGTCATCCTAGCCACGTGGGGGCTTAGCGTTGTCCTGTAACAGGAGGACCTCTTTGCGATTCAGAAATCCTGGCTCCAGAGTTTTGAGTTTTCTTAAACACTGCTCAACTGCTGACAGTACACAGTTGTATTGATGCTCTGACCAGCTGGTAGCACTTCCTGATGCACGATGCCGCGAGCAGTCCACCAAATACACAGGGAACCTTCTTCTGGTGCAGTGCTGGTTTTAGCTGCTTTGGAACAGGTTCATAGGATGTTAACCAATGATGACGGCGCCGCGGAGCTTCGTACAGGACCCACTTCTCATCATATGCCAACACGCTGTCCAGAAATGGCTCCTTCCTCTGACGAGACAGCATGGAAACAGATGTCTGCCAGTGTTGCCTTCTGACCCGGAGTCAAATCATGTGGAACTCATCGACCCAACTTGTAATGCTGACTAAGTTGAGGGAGGTGCTGCCGAGTGGTTTCTCCACTCACATTGAATTGTAGTCTCAGTTCCTTACATGTCTGGGCACTTTTGGCCTCAATTGCTGCCAGAAGATCTTCATTTTGTGCCTGTGTTGGTCTTCCGGCATGTGGTGTGTTTTCGAGTGTTTCATCGCCGTCCCTAAACCTGTTAAACCACCGCTGTACTGTTCACGTAATCACGACACCCTCACCAAAAACCTGACATATTTTCCACCCCGCTGCAGCGACGTTTGACCCCACTTTGAACTTGTACAGCATACACGCCCCTACGACACTCTGTGAAGGTCCCATGTTTACTCTGTCCTTACGCAAGTTTACGGTGTAATTGAACTGCCACAACCAGGCAGAATGTTGGATATACCCACACTAACATCCGACCTTCGCCTTATCTCCATTCGCATTCAACTCACGATGTGAGGGCCAATTGAATACAGATCTCTAAAAAACCGACAGAAGTTCTTTGGTTACCTTTATGCTTTGTCTCAGTACAGAATTAGTTATCGGAGGAAGAATTGAAATGATGTGAAGATCATAATGTTTAACTTCTATGCCTTCTAGGCTAATGAAAATAAAGAGATCGTGTGACTATGTGGTTAACGTACACGACTTTGGCATAGGAGACCTGGCTTCGGTTCCCGATGGGAACGCATGTGGTTTGGATCCCACCTTAGAGCGCAGCTCCACGTCTCATATAACCTCGCTACCGAATCTGAGACAATAGTGGACACAGACAATAGATGAAATCTAATAATTGCGAAAGAATTCGTGAAATGAAAATGTAGGAGAAAACAATGATTCGGGGAAAACTCACGGGTACGATGTTGTCCAGCACGAACTTTTATGATCTGCGATCAAACGAGGTTTCCCCCGCATCAGAAGTGAGCTCTTTATCACTAAGCTACGGCGCCCCCCACTTTGGAGGAAGAACTATGATTCTGACAGATGTACCGGTCTAGTAAATAGTGTGTGTGATAGACCAATATAAAATATTTCAGGTGATCAGAATGTGGAATTCGCAGTTTCCTTCGTCCGGAAACAGTTAAGTACGTTTTTCTAGGTCAGTTATTGTTAACTGATGGGCCGAGTCTTTCCAGGGATTGCTGGGCGAACGGTGGCTCAGTGATAGAGCGCTTACCTCTGGTACGTGGAGTCCCTGCAGGTTTGATCCCGGCCCAAATGAGTTTTCTCGGTATACTCCTGTTTCCTTCAACATTCTTATTCCACCAGTTCTTATATCATTATTCATTTGCGTTATCATCGTCTTCCTTAGCTTAAAAGGCATAGTCGTGAGATGTTAAACGAAAATATTTCATTTCATATTCCAGGGTTGCTGACAGTTTGTCGGTGGGCTCCGTTACAGTAGTTTTTAATACGTTGTATTATTGTTGCTATTATTTGTAAGGAAGAAGGGGTCGTATGGGGCTCACAAAGTGAGGATCATAGTCTTCAAAAGACTGAAGACTGCTGTTAATTGTAAGCAATGCTAGAGGTACGAACTAGATTTGATTTGTGAGTCTTTTTAGCATTATTAGTCGTATTATGGCCAACAAATGGTTCAGACAATTTTACATTGATGGAGGCACGGGGAAAATAATTCTACAGTGACTAAGCAAAGTGGTTCATTGGCAGATGACAAAAACGTAGTGGAAGGATAGTGCGTCGAAAAATAGCATAGGTAGTTTCAAAACATATTTGATAAGACCTAGACTTTAATATGTGAAGATGTTTTTTGAGTACTTTTCGTAGTACTATATTTCATATTACGATTCAGCAGACGTTTAAAGATTTTTTTCTTAAGCAATATTAAATTAACTTGAATCGATTGATTCATTGAGTCAGTAACTATTTTTTAACCTATAAAGTATTTTAAATTCGGAAGAAACTGATACAGGAACTAACTGAAAGATTCTTAACAGTGACAACGCCACTTTTAATTTCTTGGATAGGAGCAAGCTGAGAGACAAAAGTACAAGTACAAGTTTACAAGTACAAGTACAAGTACAAAAGTACAAGTTTGGAAGATAGCAATTTTTGTATACGAAAAGGGTAAATTTATGTTACTTTACCTATATTACAATATAATATTCTATAATATTATACAGGGTGGTCGTGCATGAATGTCGGAAAATTCGTGAGATGAATCTACAGGTAAAAACAAGCAAAAAATGTCATATGAACATTGGGTGAATGCGGCTTCGTTTGGACGCTAGAGGCGTCTGAAATGTCACCTTCCGAGGCGGCAATTTGCAATATCTCAAGAACGGAGAGAAATACGAATGTCGGGTCAAAACATATCAAAGGAAACCCCATCCGAAGAATCCAATTATGCATAAGTGGTGGCGAAACAGTGGCGGCGCTAGAGGGGGGCACTAAGAAAGTGAATGAAACATGGAGAAAAGTGAACAATTTACACTGAAAAATTGTAGGAGGGGATGTTACTTGGAATATGCAACAACAAATGTTAATGAACAAAGGCAACAACGGCTAGTCTGTAGGGACTTTATGGGAGGCGGATTGTAGGAATACAGTATCTTTGTAATGGTGAGAAATAGGAATGTCGGGTCAAAAGATATCAAAGAAAATGCCATCCGAAGAATCCAATTATGTATAAGTGATGGCAAAGCAGTGGCGGCGCCAGGGGAAGCACAAAGAAAGTGAATGAAACATGGAGAAAAGTTGAAATTGGTGAAAACACAACTATTTGAAAGCAATCAGGAAACAAGGAATACAACTCTAGGTGTACTGTATGATACATGTCCGATGACAGAGGGCGCATAGCTACAGTAGGTGGAACAAGGGGGCGTGTAGAGCGTCGCGTAGTAGAGTTAGTTATAGGAGTAGTGAAAGCGTGGGTAACGAGAGCGTTCGCATCGAAGGTGCAGAGGACAGCGCACAGTTCATTCGTACTGAATGGGGCAATGACAGTAACAGCACAAGCGTTTTAGTGCTACACTCTACAGGCAGGGCAGTAATCCATGTGTATGTGAATGTGGTTTACTTTGTGTCGTGTGAAACAGTGTTGATGTTGACAAGCGCTATGTGTAATGCACCACAACGAATAGGGTAGTATACACTAACGCCGAAATGGCAGATATGCATTTGATGTACGGTTTAGCGGAAGGTAATGCAGAAGAAGCACGTAGGTTATATGCGGAACGCTACCCAGATCGACAAATTCCAGCACCGGGGATGTTTATTCGTATTCATCAGCGATTGCGGGACACTGGGTCATTCCTTCCCAACACAGACATTCCGAGACGACGACGCGTTCGAACACCCACCTGGAAGAGAGGGTACTCCGACATGTGACCCGGAACCCGAGTATTAGTACCCGACGAATAGCAAGGCAGGAACACGTTTCGCATCAAGTCGTGCTAAGCATCTTGCATAGTAATAATCTCAGACCATACCACGTACAACGAACGCATGCGTTATACGATGGTGACTATGAAACCCGACGACGTTTCTATCGTTGGTTATACCGCCGCTGCCGTGTATCACCAGTCTTTCTAACACAGGTATTGTTCTCGGATGAGGCATTATTCACACGGGATGGCATCACAAATTTCCACAATGACCATCGATGGGCACTCAACAACCCGCATGCAATTGTAGAGACGAAGCATCAACAGCGTTTCCAATTGCATGTGTGGGCTGGTATTATTGGCGACAACGTTGTGGGACCACATTTCTTACCACAGCGATTGAACGCAATATCGTATCTCCAGTTTCTGACTCAGAACCTACCTATTCTGCTTGAAGATGTGCCACTGAGGACACGACAGTGTATGTGGTTTATGCATGATGGCGCCCCTGCCCACTCATGTCACACCATTCGTGCATATCTGAACAAAAAAATTCCACGCAGGTGGATAGGTCGTGGTGGAAGATAAGCATGGCCTCCACGTTCACCCGACCTGAATCCCCTAGATTTTTTCCTGTGGGGTTACGTGTAGAGTCTCGTGTATACACGGCCCCTGCATGATGTTGAAGATCTTCGCCAGCGTGTATGTGCTGCATTTGTCACATTACGGCAAACGCCAGCGATATTGGCACCAGTCAGACAATCCTTACGCCATCGTGTAACTGTCTGTTTCGAAGAACAAGGAGGACATATTGAACAGCTGCTATAGAATGCCATTATGTTGATCATGGTAAGTACAATACCTCTTGTTTTTACAGTACACTGGGTCTCATCTTCCATACGTGTTTTTTACGATCTGCACGTTTCATCACTAAGAGTGTTTAACAGTTTCTTTGCAGCTCCCATGCGCCGCCACTGTTCCGCAGTACGTGTGCATAATTGGATTCTTCGGATGGGATTTCCTTTGATATCTTTTCACCCGACATTTCTATTTCTCTCTTTTAAAATGACACTGTATTTCAACATCCCACCTCTCATAGTGTCCCTACAGCGTAGCCATTGTTGCCTTTGTTCATTAACATTTGTTGCTGCATGTTCCATATAACATCCGCTCCTACAGTTTGTCAGTGTAAATTGTTCACCTTTCTCCGCATTTCATTCACTTTCTTTATGCTTCCCCTGGCGCCGCCACTGTTTCGCCATCACTTATACGTAATTGGATTCTTCGGATGGCATTTCCTTTGATATCTTTTGACCCGACATTCCTATTTCTCACCATTACAAAGATACTGTATTCCTACAATCCGCCTCTCATAAAGTCCCTACAGACTAGCCGTTGTTGCCTTTGTTCATTAACATTTGTTGTTGCATATTCCAAGTAACATCCCCTCCTACAATTTTTCAGTGTAAATTGTTCACTTTTCTCCATGTTTCATTCACTTTCTTAGTGCCCCCCTCTAGCGCCACTACTGTTTCGCCACCACTTATGCATAATTGGATTCTTCGGATGGGGTTTCCTTTGATATGTTTTGACCCGACATTCGTATTTCTCTCCGTTCTTGAGATATTGCAAATTGCCGCCTCGGAAGGTGACATTTCAGACGCCTCTAGCGTCCAAACGAAGCCGCATTCACCCAATGTTCATATGACATTTTTTGCTTGTTTTTACCTGTAGATTCATCTCACGAATTTTCCGACATTCATGCACGACCACCCTGTATTGTAATATAATATTTGGGCATGAAAAGTGGAAGGGCACCGTGAACGAAACTTCCACTATGTGAACTTTATGAGAGAAAGATGGAAAAGAGAGTCAGAAAACATATGTAATAAAGGAAGTTAAAAGGTCCTATGTTAGAAAGTTCAATAGCGAATTAGTTCAGAAATGTAAACACACTAAGAATATATTCTAGAACTAAAGAAAAAGAAAGATAAAAGAGAAATTAAAGTAGTGGATTGTTCGTAAAATACAAGGCATTTTTAATAATTACACTTACAAAAGCAGCGCTTTTCCATACAACATACACATTTCAGTATTTTCCATGAATGATAAATCATACACTCAAATAATATGTTTATCGGAGGGACAGCTCCTTCTTCGTGGGTTTATTCTACGTTCAGATAAACTAGCTCGATCAAATATATACATCTTTTCTTTTTACGAATTCTAACAGTATTCGCCTAACTTGAGCATCGTGACATATTTGTTCGTTGACGCAATGTACTTGATCTAGTCAATTTTTCTCAGTCAACTTTTGATAAAATACACTAGAAATTCTTCAATTTCTTTGGGGGTCACCCTTGAGCCACCAATGCAAAACATCGAATTATGCATTAGTGGAATCTACGACTAAGAATAATGGACTTTTCCGTTTACCCGACTTCAATCCGACATTTTATTCTCGAGTTATGACTGTTTTCGGATTTATTTCGACAGATTTTCGGCTTGCCATAGCGCCGAAAGAAAGAATTTGTGCACCCAGGTTGGTCTATATTTTTTGCCTTGTTTTGGTGTCAGGAATCACTTCCCAAACGTTGTCGGTGTTGTTTTGAAACATCCTGTATATATTTCAACCAAACTTGTTACTCATATTATTTACAACCTAGAAAATAATACTGGGGTAAGAACTTAACACACCAGGGGGGGGGAATGGAAAGTAGTAACTTATAGAAATAATCGAAAAATATACTGATGTTAGTATCGAATTCATAGTTTTTGGGGTCGATGAAGTGAATCGTGACAAACCCGATACTGCTTATGTGTAATTTCGGCCACCAGTAAGGGTAAGCCCATCTAGCACCCCTAGGGGTATGCGGAAAGAGGGAACATGCTAATATTTAAAAAATCAATATTAGTGACGAATCCATAGTTTTCGGGATCGCTGAGTGAATTGTGACACATTCTATGCCATTTAAGTCCACATTCAACCCCTAGAAGCACTCGTAGGAGATGAGAGTAGACTGATATGTAAAAATAATACAAAAAACAACGTCCGATATTAGTGGAGAATTCATAGTTTTCCGAGTGCTGAGATGAATAGTCGCATTCCTGATACAGTTAAAGTTCAAATTTAGCTCCTATCGGCATGGGGGTTAGAAGGGTGAAAAATAAAATATCTAAAATGATCTAGGGGGTCCGTCATCAATCATTGTGTTTACGAGGTCATTGAGCTGTTAGGTGCCAATCCTGCTGACACTTAAGTCCAAGTTTGGGCAGAAACGGGCATGTCAGCTGAGTCGAAATTTTACAGACACAACAGTGAAAGCGTCACTCGCATATAAACATGGATAGATGCTTTTGCTTGTGTGTGTATGTTATGTTTTGCCTTAAATTTGAAACGACTAGAGCAATTTCAATCAAACTTGTTACAAGTATTATTTACAGTTTAGAAAAAAATGTAGAGTAAGACACCTTACCTCTACTAGGGTTGGGACAGAAAGGAGTGGCGTGTAAAAATAATCGAAAACTACCTATATTAGAGTCAAATCTTAGTTTCTGGGATCGCTAGGATGAATACTGACTTCCAATGCTGTTTCAGTACACGTTCAGCCCCTACTAGCATGGTAAGTGAGAATGAAAGTAAAATATCCAAAATGACTGAGAATAGTGTCTAATCTATAGTTTTCGTGTCGGGAAATCGGCTGACCTATTTGAAATAACTTTTGGAACATAATTATCTACTTTAAGTTATTTTTTTGTCATGTCACTTCGATTAAAGTTCGTATACTATCGGATAGGGTGTTGCAAAATGTATGCCAAAGGTGGTAGAGTATCTTATGGATTATCATTACAGTTAAAATCTTAGGATTAAAACATTCCTATTTTGTCCGTGTGAAGAATGACATTTCAGCTTGTGTATATATATATAAGGTACCAACATGAACGCAAAAAGGAATCATAACTCCCTGAAAATTGGAAAGATAAAATTAAGTCATAAATGGAGAAAAAAATGTCTGATCAAGGTTGCATAAGAGAACATATACCTAATGATTATTTTGAGCCTATATTACATTAATGCACCAGTGGATGTGAAAAAGGGTTAGCCTCAAAATACTGTATAAAGGGAAATTCTTGAGGTCTTCTGGAAATAAAAAATGATAAATTGCAAACTGAAAACTGGCATACATTTCATATTCATTGGCACATTAACGGAATTTAGGCTCAAAATGATCACTACGTGTTTTACCTGACCATTACACGATATTTCTTTCTCTCATGTAATGATATTTTTCGTATTCTTGTGACCAATTTTCGTCGGGTCATAACTCCGAAATGATGAATGTGTGTAACCATGTTGGTTTACATTTTACGTTATGTCAATTTTAAAATGATGTAAAACGCCGTAAAAATAAAATTTGTTTCTAAAAATAGTTTATACACTGAAATTGTGCGCTTTAAAATAGTTTCAGAAACTTACCTCGTGTATATACACAAAATATTAAAATCTGGAACTTTCAACATTTTCTTGAAGAATACTTCAATTGCTGAAATGAAAGAGTAGGAGACAGGAAGAAAATAGAGAAAAGGATAAATTCGAAAATCTAGAGACGTAATGCGATCAAACAAATATTTAAGTGTCCTGTGATCGAAGGTATGCTATTTGACAGCAAATGCATCTCCAGCTGAGCGGTTCCGGGTTCGATTCCCGGTAAGGATACTCGGTCGGCAAGGTGAAACAGTTTTTTTCAGTCCAGTCATCCTAGTGAGTTTTTTCCTGGGTTTTCCTCATTCACACTAGGCAAATGCTGGGATGGACTTCATATACAGGTTCCATGTCGCTTCCTCATTTCTTTCTTCCTCCCCAATTCCTCGGATAATGTGATCGCCGAGGGACGACATCCATCATACGGGACGAGTCATAGATACCGTTAATGCCCAGAAATAAGTATAAATAAATAAGTATCCTCATCTCCAAGACAGGCGCTAGGCAATTTCCCACTCCATGCAATAGAAGAATTTGCTACTTTCATTTCCAAGAAAGAATGCCTTTTAAAACCCACGACTTTAACTACATTACCTCATCATAATTTTTTTACTAGTGTAAATTAAAATTAACCGAATAATAATAATAATAATAATAATAATAATAATAATAATAATAATAATAATAATAATAATAATAATAATAATGTATTAATAGAAAGAGTTGTATAGCGTAGGTTGGTTGTTAAAGTTACTGTAAGTTAGTTTGTAAGGGATTAAGTTTAAAACAAATACAGTGTCCATATTACGGGAAAGAAGGGCGAACTCCACACAATTTCCCTACATGTCAAGTAGCTGCCCATATCATTTGCAGAAATTATTAAAAAAAAATGACCCGTTGTTGAGTCTGACCTCACTAGCCGGAAAGACTTATATGCTCTGCCCTTCTTCATTTCCAATCATAGTAAGTAGTAGTTTCTGCCTCTAAAGTAACATCGTCCGTCTCCCTTAGCGTGAGAGGCATAATTGTGAGATATTAAATTGGAAGATTTCGTTTTCCAAAGTAGCATCGTCATCTGAAGAATCTTATAATACAATTGGCATAAAATCATCATTTTCCGTTGCACTATCATTTTCTTTTCTTTTCTTATCCTTTCTGTTTCCGATTGCTGCTAAATTTGGACTTCCTTTATATACTGGCTTTGCCTTCAAAACGTTTGGCTCTTTCCGGAATGTCTGTGAAGATACGATTTCTGCCTTTCTTTCTACGATGTTTCTTGAGGTGACACAAAACACTGTTACGTTCTTCTTTCTGGAAAACATTTCCTCTCGGATCTACATCTATATTTTCAACTTCTTGAATTAGAGGATTGTTGCTTGAAGAAGGTGCAATCAGTTGGTCTTCTGTCTGCTTTTGAGTACATACGTAGAAAAGAAAACCAGGGTCTGTAAATACATTTTGATAGTGAGGAAACATTCCTGTTTTTCTGAAACCTGCTTTGATGTAAGTTGGAATCACTGCTCGTGTAAATGCTATTCTCAAGTATTGACCTACTTCGACATGGATACTCTTGGGTTTTGTAACAACCATGTATCCACAGCTACATTTTAATGTGCTTCCAATGGTCCGAACACAGGCACATCCAACGGTTGTATTTTATTGCTAGAATGTTTTAACAATTCCTCATTCATCCATCCTGATGGACTTCTCAAACTGTGTGTGTTAGGTGATGCCTCATTGATCATGTGTGTTTTAAATTTTTTCCTAGGATAAACTATAGCTGGCGGCAAAAATGTACCCGTTGGTTACAGTCACACACGTCACAACGAGGACCCCTTTTCGCCACTCGTGCATAGATTTAATTGCTTAGCATCTTTCTCTGCTATTACTTCCTTGGATGTCCGAACTGTTGTAGTTCCTCTCTGATCCAAGTTGGAAAAACGTGAAAGGATACAGAATTCGAGAAATTTCGTAGATAAATTGCGTAAATTATTAAAGAATGCCTCAACATTGTGTTTGTTGAATGACGTCAATATTGAGAGTCCAAGATTGAGACACCTAGATCTCCTCCCCCTAAACTTTTCAACATAATCCAATGAACTGTAGCTCTGGTTATGAACAACAGTATAATAGGCCGCGGTGGCTCAGTGGTAGAGCGTTTACTTCTGGTGCATGAGGTCCTTGGCTCGATCCCAGCTTGAACTAAGTGAGCTTTGTGGTAGACAAATATCGTGTGCATGGTTTCTTTCGGGGTCTCCCGTTTCCTCCCATTTTCTTCATTCCACCATTCATTCATTTCTCATCATCACCGTCTCCTTTAGCCTAGCCGGCATAACTCTGGGACGTAAAACTCAAAGATTTCATTTCATTTTTTCAACAATATAATAGGCGAAAGTTCCCCTCAACTGAGCTACTTTTCTCTCTTCTTTCCCTGCAATTAATTGCACGGACTAAAGATGTTTATAATCCAACTACAAAAGAATCGCCTTAGAAACTTAAAATGATGTCTTATAAAAATGTTTTACAAGAAAATAATATCCAAATTATTTAAATCAGTGATACAATCTACCTTCAATATTATTCCTGCGTTTATCAATATTTATTTACATAGCTGTATTTCCCAAAATTACATTTGTCAGTTCAAACTGGTGAAAAGCTGACTTTTCTCCTTGCGTCATGTGCGATTATCAGGACCGGATTGACACATTTCTAAGCCCTAGACGAAAGCACAATTCTGCGCCTTTAGCCCCTCAAAAAGATTGTTTATAATTTCTATTAACTTACCTAATGTCTTGCTGGAGAAAAAGTCATTCATCTTCCCTCTGCTTGTACACTCCGCATCAAAAAAATTGCGACAGCCAATGCCTTGCAGCTAGGCCACCCAATATACACTTTCTTATCCCATAATCGTGTCTGGTAAAGAGACCCTCTCTCTCTCCTCCTTTCTTCTCTCCCATACTAAAATTAGCTAACAACATGAGCGCAATTCCAATTTCAAACTACTAGTATCGATAAAATGAAATATCAAAACCGAGATGGAACAAGATTCATAAGATGTAGGGAGAAACTGAAACACAATGAAACATTGAAACCAATGGATGTCTATTACACAGAGCTTCAGAAATGAGGCAGAGAGAGAGAGAGAGAGAGTGAAGGCGAGAAAAGAAGAAAAGTAAAAGGAAGAACAGATACAAATGTGGAATTTTAACGTAGTAAGAAAAGAACCTAACATTATAAAGATCCGATACCAAAAATCTAACAGTAATATAGAAATAACGTTTGTTTTTATATATTTTTCATTACTATTAGAATATATAGAGGATGCTTGAAACATTCATTAGTCACTTTCAAAAAGGATAGTATACTCAATTTCCAGTAGAACTGTAGATCTCCGAGACACATATAAGATAATGTAAAAAGCTTAGCACACATGCTTTGTTACCACGTGGTTCGGTTGTAAGTTCGGTAGTGTTCATTGGACGTACTGATCCAAACTACTTGCTAATAAACCTAGTAGGTAGCGTAGGCCATATCTTCCATTCCAGACTACTAATACAAAGTGAACAAAAAAAGAAAAAGAAACGAAAAGAAAAGGAAGGAAAGGTAAAATTGAATGAGTGCTATTTTACTGCTAATTTTTTATCAGAAATACTGTATCCTATATTAAAAGTGCAAACTATATCATAATGAAAAGTTACAAATGTTCAAATGGAAAATTGGATGTTCTTTATAAATGTAGCAGACCTTGCATGTTTCAAATTTCAACGTGAACAAAACACATAGAATTATAGGATGGAAACGAATTTTGTGTCAAACTAGTATAAATAAAATTTGTTTTCAAATAACCAAAGAGGTTGCCCTTTTCTAGTTTTTTCCGAAGATTTATCTGTTCCCAACATCCAGCATCAATTTCACCTCTTGCGGATATAACGTTGTAATTTGCACAGATAGAATGAACACGCTAGAGCTCAAACGGATCATAGTGTCAGTCGGATGATGTTGGTTAGCTTATGGACCACCACTGGGTCGAGGATTCAAACCCGTAGTGACCCGGTAATTCGGCTGAGACTCTTTAACCCAGATGATAAAAAAGATATTTTGCTTATACCTTTGCGTTTGAACAGTATTTCTTTCAGAGATGACCACGATTGGAGATGTTATCCCCAGAGCACGAAAAACACGACGGTAAAGTTGCCAGTTAATTACATTTTCCAGACCAGGTCTATCGGTCTCTTGCTCCGTTTTAACTTTGGAACACACACACGCACATGAAGAGCGTGTGTGCGTGAGAGAAAGAGAGGAGAAGTGAAAGATGCAAAGACAAGATAGGGAAAGGTCAAGAAAGAGAGAGAGAGGGGGAGGGATGAATATAAATATGAAACATACTTATTATTACAGTGTATGATAAAGAACGCACACACTGTTTACTCAAATTCTCACCAGTAATGCCTTGTAACTTCTCCAGTAGGAGATGAATCTCTGTTTACAGCCATTATTTTATTCGAAAAAGTTATACTTCCTGACGGGAAATCGAACCAAGATTTTCCATTAGGAAGTCTGGCACTTTACCGCTACACCACCGATCGCTTTACCAAAACTTTGTTGAACAAATGGTGTAGTGTTTATTTCTAAGAAGGATAACACGAAAAGTGTATACTGCAGATCAATGAAGTGTTTCGAATGTCCTAGTAACTCCCTTGCCCTTTCCCAACCAACATTCGTAAATCGTCTCTATCACGATACAGGTGTTTGCTTCCACATTCTTAAGTATTGCTCGACTAGTATGAGATATAGATTCTACACAATCACTTTGTAAAAAATGCAGCTTTGGCGTGAACAGGACTTGAACCAATGGCGGAGAGCTGTATTAATCGTAAGTCCATTACGTTACTTCTACATTATAATACCACCTAAAACAACAAGCCAAATATTATTTCTTTAGCCTTGATCTTTGGAACGATCAAGCTTCTTGCTGTAAGGTTATTTGCACCTAAGTGCACAACGTAATTTATTTATTCGAGTTCCTAGAAAGAAATTAATGCCCACTAATAAGGGAAATAAAATACAATCCAGGAAAAATTGCAGGTAGCAAGACGATGGTAAATATTTTGGTACCAAATAGTAACCGGTGGCCACTGTCCAACTGGCCACTGGTTTGGCCAGTAGCCAGTTGTATAGTGGGCATCAATTAATATTGGCGTAACATTCTATTAGGGATTGATTAACACAAATACCGTCTCTTTATGACTTACCGTTCCCGTGATATTGGCCAAAAATGGCCAATTTCTAGATATTTAAGGAGCCATAGCTCGGGAACCATAAGCTGTAGAGAGATGCTATTGACGTTGGTCAATACCTAAGAGGATGGTAAATATATTGGTATCAAACAGTAACCGGTGGCCACTGTCCAACTGGCCACTGCTTTGGCCAATGGCCAGTTTGCCAGTGGCCACTAATTAATATTGGCACCAAATTGTTTACCTTCTTCTTAGGTATTGATTAACACCAATATCATCTCTCTATGACTTACCGTTCCCTTGATATTGGCCAAAAGTGGCCAATTTCTAGATATTTAACGAGCCGTAGCTCGGGAACCATCAGTTGTAGAGAGATGATATTGATGTTGATCAACACCTAAGAGGATGGAAAAGATTTTGGTACTAAATAGTAACCGGTGGCCACTGTCCAAGTGAATCACTGGTTTGGCCAATGGCCAGTTGGCCAGTGGCCACCATTTAATATCCGTACCAAAATTTTTACCATCCCCTTAGGTATTCATTAACACCAATGTCATCTCTCTAGGACTTACAGTTCTCATGATATTGGCCAAAAAATGGCCAATTTCTAGATATTTAATGAGCCATAGTTCGGCAACCATAAGCTGTAGAGATATGGTATTGATGTTGATAAATACCTAAGAGGATGAAAAATATTTTGGTGCCAAATAGTAACCGGTGGGCACTGTCCTATTGGACATTGGTTTATCCAATGGATAGGTGGGGAGTGGCCACCAACCAATATTGGTACTGAAATTTTTATCATCCTCTTAGGTATTGATTAACACCAATATCATCTCTCTATGACTTGCCGTTCCCGTGATATTGGCCAAAAAATGGCCAATTTCTAGATATTTAACGAGCCATAGCTTGGGAACCATAAGTTGTAGAGAGATCATATTGGTGTTGATCAATACCTAAGAGAATGGTGAACATTTTAATACCAAATAGTAACCAGTGCCCACTGATTAACTGTCTACTGGCCAACTGGCCACCGTTCCCCAGATATTGGCCCCAAAAGTTCAAATTTCTAGATATTTAAGCAGCCATATCTCGATAACTGTAAGTCATAGAGAGTTAATATTTTACTAATTTTTGCGAGAGACAGAGAAGGTGCGGATAAAAAGATTTACATCTAGGAACAATGGCAGTTTTCCTTCCCTCTCCATCTCTCCATTCTTTTTAAGGTCGTTCTGGCAATGCTCATGGAGCATTCTCAACTGGTTTATATTTGAAACATATACATACCATTACCAACAATTGTCAATCCATTGCTGAATTAAGATCTTTCCAATACTTTTTGATAATCATCTGTCTTGATAATTCGTTTCCAAGATATTCGCAGTGCTACCTAATTTCGTCACAGCACCTTGTATTAGAATGCTGTGTAAGTCTCTACTTGTCCTTTGTGGTATCCGTAAAAACTTTGCTTTTATCTACCTTGTGTAGTATGGTTTGTTTCGTAAGAGAATTATATATATGAGGAACATTCAAATGAAAACTGGTCAGTGCATCTAACTTTGCCTTACATGTAAGGTGGCACCACGTAACTGCGGGTATGGTGGCGCCATCGATTGGTAGAGAGACTGACGCGTGCGCACCGTTTAACGTTGCATAGAGCCAGTGTGGTTTCACGCCGAAGAGAAGGTGGTCACACAAGTTATCGTCCATTACCGAACATGCAGGCAAGTAAGCAGGAACAACGAGGAGTGATTCGATTTTTGGCGGCGGAGGAAGTTAGAGGCCGTGAAATGTATCGACGAATGAAGGCTGTGTACGGTGAGTACAGTCTGAGTCGTGCAAGTGTTGTTGAATGGCGCAAAAGATTCCTTGAGGGGCACGAGTCACTGGAAGACGATGCTCGTTCTGGACAGGCTCATCGTGTCATCACACCGGAAATGATTGCAGAAGTGAACGCTTTAGTCTTGGACAACCGCAGAATACCGTGGACGAGATCCATCGGTTACTGAGTATTAGCGTGAGCACCGCCCACAGCATAATGCATCAACACTTGAACTATCGAAAAATTTGTGCGCAGCGGGTTCCCCACCAACTGACCGCCGAACAGCGCAATACTCGAATGGCGCTGTCTTTGAGTCATCTGCAACGTTATGATGAGGAGGAATACGGCTTTTTTCGCGTATTGCCACAGGGAAAAACACTGTGTCACCATTTTGAACCGGAAAGCAAGCGTCGGAGCAAGCAGTGGAAACATGCGACTTCACCACCTCCAAAGAAATCAAACGCCGTGCACACCAATTCTGGTGAGGTCATGATGTCCTTTTTTGACCACAAGGACCCACTGCTTGTCGAGTTCCTGGAACGGAGTACCACCATCAATGCCCAGCGTTATCAAGCCACTTTAAAGAACCTTAGACGAGCCATCAAGTCGAAACGCCCAGGCATGTATACTGGCGTTATCCTTCTGCATGATAACTCCCGCCCACACAAGGCCAATGCAGTGAAGACGACATTGCTGCAGTTTCGGTGGGAAACGCTGGAACATCCACCGTACAGTCTCGACCTTTCACTGTGTGATTTTCATGTGTTTGCACCTCTAAAATAAGCTATTCGCGGGTATCGATTCGCAACAGACGACGAAGTGTGTGACTGGGTCCAGGCCTGGATCCAAAACAGCAGCCTACTAGCTTCTTCAAGGATGGAATCGACCGGCTAGTGTCGCAATGGGATAAATGTGTCAACAGTTTTGGAGACTATTTTTGAGTATGTGTAATGTGTATCACTACATGTTTCATTTGAATTCTCCTTTTATATATATATATATATATATATATATATATATATATATATATATATATATATATATATTAGAGACCTGCACGGGCCGAATTTTTCGGCCCGAGCCCAATCCAGCCCGAATGTACGTAGGCCCTGCCCAGCCCGGGCCCGAAAAGTTTTTGAGATTTTCGGCCCGAGCCCGGCCCGGCCCGGGCCCGATAAATTTTCGAAGTTTCATTTTGTAACATTTTTCACGGGCACACTTCCTCAACGTTTGCCTTTATTCTAATTATCGTTAATAACGAATGTCAATAATTATTAAAGAATTGCAATTAATGGGCCCCAGCCCGGCCCGACCTGAAGAGAAATCAGTGTCGGCCCGCCCAAGCCCGGCCCGTGCAGGTCTCTAATATATATATATATATATATATATATATATATATATATATATATATATATATATATATATATATATGCAGAACCGGTTGTTAAAAATTAGAATAACACCACTGCCGTAAGGATGTCAAATTCGTTACTATAAACTTTAACAAATGTCTGTATTTATATTAAATAATATACTTTTCATATCTTATAATTTTATTACCTTAACAGTAGATTTGCCGCCTCATGCAAATGCACATTTGCATACGATAGAGCCGGGCCTGTGCAACCAAGTCATCGTGTTCGACTAACAATTAGAGCAAGGTCGCCAAACATCGTATAACAAAAATAGATAAATAGAGTGAAAGAAAAATAATTTCTCCTTAATTATTTCTGACGGATTTTGTTTCATTGACATACCATACGCCAGCAGCGTACGCAAGGAGGGATTCGATATTTTACCCGCTCTTGAGGAAGATACTATGCAAAAATAAACATTAACAATAATAATATATTTACATAAACATATGAAATTATATCAACTTGGACACTTGAACTCCCCTTGGCAAACTTCTGTGTACGCCACTGCCGTATGCTAATCTTTCTGTGTAATAACATATGAAAAGTTTTTGTCTATATTAATGTCTTAGTCCATGAGCCAGACAACATTTTGGTACCATTCTGGGGAACAAAATCCCCCAATACTTTTTCAACAGATACGTGGTTCAGGGTGACAAAACTGCTTGGTGGACTTTCGTCCGTCACAGCTTTATGCAAAATATGACGTCATCAATATGGCTGCCTACAGATTTCACCATAGCAATTTTAAACAATTACAATTGCACTATCTTTCAAGATAGATACTTAATTCTTGCTTTATTGTCGAGAATATGCACCAGGCCTATATTTTAACACCAAAACTTTTCTAATTTTTGCCTCCATTTTGAACTATAGTGCCTGAAAGTGGAGAAATGTCATTGTCACATATTCAATCTCAACCTTTAATGGCAAATAACTGCGAAACTGCTATACTTACGCAAAAACAGAACGAAATAAACAAAGTTGTGCATTTTAAGAGCTTTCAAACGACACCTAAATCATAATTGTATCTTTACAAATAATGGAAATAATTCACTTTATCCACTGCTACATGTAGGTTTCTAATCATTCAAATATTAGAAATTTTACTTTGATTTTGATTTGGCTTGAGTTTAGCGTCCCACGATAATGTCATGGCGGCTAAAGGAGACGTAGAATTACTGATTATAGTGGAATCCGAACACGTTTTTTTGTTGAACTGTACCCCCTCCGGGAATCGAGCCCAGGACCACGTGCACCGAAGATCAACATATTAGCTACTACATCAAGCAGGAGTCCTCCGAAATTTTACCTTGTCAACATCTGGATCTGACTTTTATTATACAATAAGAATGAGACATGGTGATATTGATTTCGGCAGAAACACATGGTCTTCAATACGAATTGATCATTTACTGAGGTTCTAGATTTGCATTACCATGTTCATACAGCCATTAACAATATGGTGAGAACTATAGGAAAGAGATTTAAAGGTGCTAGCTTACGGGACCTGACTGTGCAATCCAGAGTGTCAGCGTAGGATTCTATTGGTGCAGCACTTGAAAATAGACATTAAAATAGTGGAGTAAGACGGTAGAAGTTGCTCTACAAAGTCTTGACGAGATTGGCATGGAAGCGCTTTCTTAAATGGATGGAAATAAATAACCAAAACATCATCCAAGATCTTAACAACGCTATCACACAGTTTGAATTACTTCATGACAATGTGTATTACGAGAAGTTTATAAGGTGCATTAGAGAATGTATCCTATATTCGCAATCTGAATCTCTTCAAAGACTACCAGAAATTCCTGCGAAACGAAAATGATGATTTATCATTTTGAACGAGCTATATTGATATGGTAGAGATTGTTCTGGGCCTAGATAGTGCTTCCAGAGAAGGAAACTGGTTTCTTCATCTTGCTATGATTAAAGAGATGATTCCATGGTGTTTTGCATATGATAGGTAAAATTACTCTAGGTATCTACCGGTTTATTACCTTGGAATGACTAGACTGACTTGAAATGACTTAAAATTGTCCACCCACAGTTGTATGATCATTTCACCAGAGGAGGATTCATTGTATGTCTTGGAGGAAGCAATCCTTTTGCAAGAATTCCAGTTGTTTAGGCAATAGAGGGCACAGTTAACAAAGACACTCAAACCACCGGTGGAGTTAAAGGACATAGTCTCCGTACAGGGGCAGTGGCCAGGTATTACAGAACAGTAGAATACAGGTGCGCATGCCTTAGGAATCTAAGAATGATTAGTGGTATAAAAAGAGGTGGTTTGTCAAAAGCTGATCTCGAACCTTCTAGGATACAGAAGGATGAAAAGAATGTACAGTCACTTCTTTACACAAAGGAGAACAGTTGGGGAAATCCTTTTCTTGGTCCAGTAGACTTATTATCATTATCGACTGGCATACTTGCTACTACCGAAATTGGAATCTCCTAAATATCAAAGAGAAGGGGCAAATGCTTTTATCAGTTTTAAACAAGATAGAATGAAACCCAATGAGTCATCCATTAAATTCCATGACCGCCTCCAGGAATTAAGGCTTATGACTTTCAGTGATATACAAACGTTCAAGAAATTGGGGATTTCGAATAAGGATGTTGTTTTGAGAGCTGATAACAAGTTATTTGGCCATATGATCTTAGCAGTTGGAAAGATAAAACTGGACATGGGATTAGTTCTACATACAAGGGATTAGGACAACTTCCATGGGCTTTGGCTAATTGTGATGGAACCATGAAGAAAACAAACAAGGCCACTCTTCGCAGATATCTTGAGGAAAAAAATGTCTGCTACAGAAAACATACCGAAACCGTCAGCCTGTTTAATTGATGGGATGTGTCTTGTTCACAATAATGGTGAGCAAAAGACTTTTGAAGAGGTATCAAAGAGCATATTTGCAGCAGCCTTGCTAGATGGATCCGACAGCGACAGGATTGACGTTGTATTCAATGTATACGATGATAAATCCATAATGAACGCAGAGACGATTAATCGAGGGTCCACCTCTGGTTTGCTATACAAAAACATAATGTCCAATCAAAAAATCAAGCAGTGGAAAAGGTTACTTGCTTGGTCTGCAAGTTAAACAACACTCATCGTGTTTCTTGTTAAAAACTAGAAATCGCCCACATATCTCCAGAAACTTGATGATAAACAGTTTTTGTTACATTGAAAGACGAATGCATAAGACTAACTTCTAAAGAAAGTATGACTTGTGAAGATCTTCAGACGTCTCAGGAAGAAGCTGACTCCCGAATGCTTCTGCATGCAAAACAAACAAGTGTCGATCATCCAATTGTGATCATTGTGTCTATTGACACCGATGTTTTTGTTCTCAGCCTTTTCTTCAGTGAATATATTCGTAATGTGTTCATAAAATGTGGCACTAAGAACATAGAAAAGTGCATTGCTCTGAAACGGGTTGCCTCCTCATTGGGAAAAGATGCATGCAGAAGTCTTGTTTGTTTCCATTCATTCACTGGTTGTGATTCTGTCCGTGCATTTAGTAGCCGTGGGAAGATTAGAGGCCTTAAATTTATAAATATTGCTAATGGACTTCAAAAAGCAATGGTAGCTCTTGGGCGGAAATGATACCTTGAACCAGAACTTTTTCAGAAGCTACAGGAATTTACATGTAGGATCTATGCACCGAATTTACCTATCACCAACGTCAATGTGCTCCGGCTGAAGAAAGGTGAAATCGAATCTGAGCAGTTGTCACCATGTGCGGATACACTGTATCTTCAAGATAGAAAGCGCATTATCAGTCATCTGTCTGGAAGAGAAGCCTCGAAAAGCATCCCAACATTCCCAGCCCAGTTAGCCATAGATAGCTATTTGAAGATGACCAGTTACAAATTGAGTAGATGAAAGGTCCCCCGACTACAGATGAAATTTTGGAGTTCCTGGCGTGCAAATGTACCAAAGAGTGTAGGTCTTCTAGTTGTCGGTGTATTAGCAACAACCTGAAATGCACACCTGCCTGTAAATTTCAGACATATAGTAACATGTTAGAAGAGCATAATCTTTACATTCAGAAGAACAGATGAGTACAGTAATGAAAACATGTAACACGCTAGAGCGGTGCATCAAGGTGTATATATGTTTCACTTAGAAGCAATACCAATTGAAAAAATCTATATATATAAAATTGAAAATCACTATGTTTGTGGCTCTAAATCTCCTGAGCCGCCTGACCAATCTCGATCAAATCTGCAACATGGATGAAGTTTGAGGCTGGGCTGGTTTTAGGCTATTCAATTTGATGGTAGAGCTGTGGGTTTGGGGGAGTGGGAGATGTTATAAAAATAAATAAAACTTAATAACTCCTGAACCACTCGACCGATCTTGATCAAATTTTCAACATAGGTGAGGCTCAGGCCTGGGATTGTTTTTATGATTTAAATTTGACGGAGCAACTTAGGGGAGGAGAAGGAGGGGGAGATATGTAAAAATCAATTTATATAAGACTGAAAGTGACTATTTTTGTAACTTAATAACTCTTGAACTATCCGACAGATCTCAATCAAATTTTCAGGATGCATGAGATTCGGATCTGGAAACATTTTTGTAACTTCACTTTAACGGTATATACTAGGGGAGAGGGAGGGAAGGAGGGTGTATAAATAAAAAACTAATAAAACTTAATAACTTTTGAGGCACCAAATCAGTCTCGATCAAATTTTCAACATATATATGAAGTTCTGACCTTGGGTGTTTTTTTTATCGTTTCACTTTGACGAGCCAACCTAGGGGTGGGGGAGGGGGAGAATGTATATATATGGAAAAAAATATTTACAGTACCTTAATATTTTAAAGAGTTTATGAAAACCAGATTTCTGAAATGTAACATGAAACCTAATGTGACATGAGGATCATTTTTCATACAAAACGTACCACGTGTGCTGAGACTTCAGTGAGAGGAGTGGGCTTGATTTTGTGCCTGCAGAGTTCTTTAATGTCAGATGTTATGGTGGAAATCTGCAGTCTCATATCTAGTTCCGCATCCAGTCTGTTTCGGTATTTGCTTTTGATGGAACATACACATAAAATCCCAGCTTTACTAGGTGCTTACAAACGGAAGTAGCACCTTAATAGCTTTCTTCGATAACCCCGAGTACTCTTTTTTCAACTGGCCCCAGAAGTCTATCAACGGCAGCTTCTTGAACTGAAGTTCAAGGGGTGAATCGAATGTTAAGTCTATTAGCTTCTCGTATTCGTCAAGTGAGGCGAGGAAACTTACTTTGGATGTCATATGGATTTTTTACTGACTGATGATGATGTTCACTTTCATTTTCTGGGAAATACCGATTTACATTGTACTATAAATTCTCCAAGTGAACAATAAATTCTTTATTAATGCCATCGAATTCTACGAGATTCCCTTCGTTCTCCTCAAGGAGATCTTTCGCTGCAGGAATTATGTCATATTCAGATTGAGTGATACTTCTGCTCCAGAACTGTAACTTCCTCTTAAAAGCCGTGATTTTGTCCTCTGCTATAGATACATTTGCGTTCTTTCCTTAGAGGGACAGATTGATCTCATGCATTTTCAGAAATACTGTATGTCAGCTAGAAAGACAAGCCTAAAGAGACTCTGTTGATCACTCAAACGTTCTTCCAACTCGAAGTAGTGATTGATGAAGAAAACCGTTACCTCGTCTCTTGGTTCAAAGAGTGTGCTTAAAGCTTTACCACGAGAAAGCGATCTGACTTCTGTATAGAAGGAAGGATTTATGAAGACTTCCTATATCGTCGCAAAGAATTTTGAAGAGCATTGCATTTAGTGCTGTTGACTTGATAAAGTTTATGATTGTGACTGCTTACGACGGTTTAATATATAATTACTACTTTTGCAATTTTCCGCAACGTCCTTTATGCGTGTAACAGCTTCATCTATTTTTCCTACCATTGTCTTCGCACCATTAGTGCAAACATCAACGCAGTTGCTCCATGGTATCTGATTTTCTTCTAAATACTCAATAATAATTCTAAAAATTTCTGACCCAGATGCATTAAATGAGAGGTGTTTACATAATAGCATATCTTCTTCCAGAGTTTCTTCATAATAGTAACGTACAAACACAAGCAGAACAGCCAGCCCTGCTACATCGGTTGACTCATCTATTTGTAGTGTGAAGTGGAATGACTTGAGCCGATGGTTCAATTCTTCTTTTATGTAACCTGCCATATGTTCAACACAACGAGCAACTGTGTCATTTGAAAGTGGCACTAAAGAGATTTGTTTACTTGATCTTTTATTTATCATGCAGTTAACCATGTCAATCGTGCAAGGCTTTATCAATTTTTCGGCTATAGTGGGCCTCACCTGCCGGTGTAGCAGGAAAATCAGACCCCAGGAAAATTGTCACCTCAGGGTGCTATTTTTCCCAGGAAAATAAGACCCCAGGAATCACCTTTACACGGGGTGATACGTTTCCTAGGAAAATTATCACCCCGGGGTGTTAATTTACCCAGGAAAATTGTCACCCCGGTGGCATAAATTTCCCGAATATCAATTAAAAATGTACATATGGGGGTATAACTTTCCTGGCCAGGAAAAATGGACCCCCACCTAACAAACACAGAAAAATACTACCAAAAAATTCAATCCTTTGCCATTTCATTAGTCTTTAGAAAGCCGATTTGTCCACACAGTAGGGTGGGGGTATGATTTTCCTGGCCAGGAAAAATGGACCCCTCCTAAAAAAACGCTGAAAATAAGCACCAAAAAATTAAAACTTTTGTCATTTCATGTGTCTTTAGAAACGAGATTTGTCCACACAGTAGGGTGGGGGTATAATTTTCCTGGCCAGGAAAAATGGACCCCACCTAAAAAAACGCTGAAAATAAGCACCAAAAAATTAAAACTTTTGCCATTTCATGTGTCTTTAGAAACGAGATTTGTCCACACAGTAGGGTGGGGGTATAATTTTCCTGGCCAGGAAAAATGGACCCCACCTAAAAAAACGCTGAAAATAAGCACCAAAAAATTAAAACTTTTGTCATTTCATGTGTCTTTAGAAATGAGATTTGTCCACACAGTAGGGTGGGGGTATAATTTTCCTGGCCAGGAAAAATGGACCCCACCTAAAAAAACGCTGAAAATAAGCACCAAAAAATTAAAACTTTTGTCATTTCATGTGCCTTTAGAAACGGGATTTTTCCACACAGTAGGGTGGGGGTATAATTTTCCTGGCCAGGAAAAATGGACCCCACCTAAAAAAACGCTGAAAATAAGCACCAAAAAATTAAAACTTTTGTCATTTCATGTGTCTTTAGAAACGAGATTTGTCCACACAGTAGGGTGGGGGTATAATTTTCTGGCCAGGAAAAATGGACCCCACCTAAAAAAACGCTAAAAATAAGCACCAAAAAATTAAAACTTCTGTCATTTCATGTGTCTTTAGAAACGAGATTTGTCCACACAGTAGGGTGGGGGTATAATTTTCCTGGCCAGGAAAAATGGACCCCACCTAAAAAAACGCTGAAAATAAGCACCAAAAAATTAAAACTTTTGTCATTTCATGTGTCTTTAGAAACGAGATTTGTCCACACAGTAGGGTGGGGGTATAATTTTCCAGGCTAGGAAAAATGGACCCCCACCTAAAAAACACTGAAAACAACCACCGAAAAATTCAATCCTTTGCCATTTCATTAGTCTTTAGAAAGCCGATTTGTCCACACAGTAGGGTGGGGGTATAATATTCCTGGCCAGGAAAAATGGACCCCCACGTAAAAATCGCAATAAATAACCATCAAAAAATTCAACCTTTGGTCATTTTATTAGTCTTTAGAAAGGAGATTTGTCCATGCAGTACGATGGGAGTATAATTTTCCTAGCCAGGAAAAATGGAGCCCCACGTAAAAATCGCAGTAGATAACCACCAAACAAATCAATCTTTTGTCATTTCATTAGTCTTTAGAAAACATATTTGTCCACACAGTAGGATGGGGGTAAAATTTTTCTGGCCAGAAAAAAAGGGACCCCCACCTAAGAAAAGCAGTAAATAAACACCAAAAAACAAAAAAAAGTCATTTCATTAGTCTTTACAAAGGAGATTTGTCCACACACTAGGGTGGGGGTATAATTTTCCTGGCCAGGAGAAATGGACCCCCACGTAAAAATCGCAATAAATAACCACCAAAAAATTCAATCTTTGGTCATTTCATTAGTCTTTAGAAAGCATATTTGTCCACACAGTAGGATGGGGGTATAATTTTCCTGGCCAGGAAAAATGGATCCCCACCTAAAAAGCGCTGAAAACAACCACCAAAAAATTCAATGTCTTGTCCTTTCATTAGTCTTTAGAAAGGAGATTTATCCACTCTGTAGGGGGGGGGTAAAATTTTCCTGGCCAGGAGAAATGGACCCCCACCTAAGAAACGCAGTGAATAACCACCAAAAAACAAAAAAAGTCATTTCATTAGTTTTTACAAAGGAGATTTGTCCACACACTAAGGTGGGGGTATAATTTTCCTGGCCAGGAAAAATGGACCCCCACGTATAAATCGCAATAAATAACCATCAAAAAATTCAATCTTTGGTCATTTTATTAGTCTTTAGAAAGGAGATTTGTCCATGCAGTACGATGGGAGTATAATTTTCCTAGCCAGGAAAAATGGAGCCCCACGTAAAAATCGCAGTAGATAACCACCAAACAAATCAATCTTTTGTCATTTCATTAGTCTTTAGAAAACATATTTGTCCACACAGTAGGATGGGGGTAAAATTTTTCTGGCCAGGAAAAATGGACCCCCACCTAAGAAAAGCAGTAAATAAACACCAAAAAACAAAAAAAAAGTCATTTCATTAGTCTTTACAAAGGAGATTTGTCCACACACTAGGGTGGGGGTATAATTTTCCTGGCCAGGAGAAATGGACCCCCACGTAAAAATCGCAATAAATAACCACCAAAAAATTCAATCTTTGGTCATTTCATTAGTCTTTAGAAAGCATATTTGTCCACACAGTAGGATGGGGGTATAATTTTCCTGGCCAGGAAAAATGGATCCCCACCTAAAAAGCGCTGAAAACAACCACCAAAAAATTCAATGTCTTGTCCTTTCATTAGTCTTTAGAAAGGAGATTTATCCACTCTGTAGGGGGGGGGTAAAATTTTCCTGGCCAGGAGAAATGGACCCCCACCTAAGAAACGCAGTGAATAACCACCAAAAAACAAAAAAAGTCATTTCATTAGTTTTTACAAAGGAGATTTGTCCACACACTAAGGTGGGGGTATAATTTTCCTGGCCAGGAAAAATGGACCCCCACGTATAAATCGCAATAAATAACCATCAAAAAATTCAATCTTTGGTCATTTTATTAGTCTTTAGAAAGGAGATTTGTCCATGCAGTACGATGGGAGTATAATTTTCCTAGCCAGGAAAAATGGAGCCCCACGTAAAAATCGCAGTAGATAACCACCAAACAAATCAATCTTTTGTCATTTCATTAGTCTTTAGAAAACATATTTGTCCACACAGTAGGATGGGGGTAAAATTTTTCTGGCCAGGAAAAATGGACCCCCACCTAAGAAAAGCAGTAAATAAACACCAAAAAACAAAAAAAAGTCATTTCATTAGTCTTTACAAAGGAGATTTGTCCACACACTAGGGTGGGGGTATAATTTTCCTGGCCAGGAGAAATGGACCCCCACGTAAAAATCGCAATAAATAACCACCAAAAAATTCAATCTTTGGTCATTTCATTAGTCTTTAGAAAGCATATTTGTCCACACAGTAGGATGGGGGTATAATTTTCCTGGCCAGGAAAAATGGATCCCCACCTAAAAAGCGCTGAAAACAACCACCAAAAAATTCAATGTCTTGTCCTTTCATTAGTCTTTAGAAAGGAGATTTATCCACTCTGTAGGGGGGGGGTAAAATTTTCCTGGCCAGGAGAAATGGACCCCCACCTAAGAAACGCAGTGAATAACCACCAAAAAACAAAAAAAGTCATTTCATTAGTTTTTACAAAGGAGATTTGTCCACACACTAAGGTGGGGGTATAATTTTCCTGGCCAGGAAAAATGGACCCCCACGTATAAATCGCAATAAATAACCATCAAAAAATTCAATCTTTGGTCATTTTATTAGTCTTTAGAAAGGAGATTTGTCCATGCAGTACGATGGGAGTATAATTTTCCTAGCCAGGAAAAATGGAGCCCCACGTAAAAATCGCAGTAGATAACCACCAAACAAATCAATCTTTTGTCATTTCATTAGTCTTTAGAAAACATATTTGTCCACACAGTAGGATGGGGGTAAAATTTTTCTGGCCAGGAAAAATGGACCCCCACCTAAGAAAAGCAGTAAATAAACACCAAAAAACAAAAAAAAAAGTCATTTCATTAGTCTTTACAAAGGAGATTTGTCCACACACTAGGGTGGGGGTATAATTTTCCTGGCCAGGAGAAATGGACCCCCACGTAAAAATCGCAATAAATAACCACCAAAAAATTCAATCTTTGGTCATTTCATTAGTCTTTAGAAAGCATATTTGTCCACACAGTAGGATGGGGGTATAATTTTCCTGGCCAGGAAAAATGGATCCCCACCTAAAAAGCGCTGAAAACAACCACCAAAAAATTCAATGTCTTGTCCTTTCATTAGTCTTTAGAAAGGAGATTTATCCACTCTGTAGGGGGGGGGGTAAAATTTTCCTGGCCAGGAGAAATGGACCCCCACCTAAGAAACGCAGTGAATAACCACCAAAAAACAAAAAAAGTCATTTCATTAGTTTTTACAAAGGAGATTTGTCCACACACTAAGGTGGGGGTATAATTTTCCTGGCCAGGAAAAATGGACCCCCACGTATAAATCGCAATAAATAACCATCAAAAAATTCAATCTTTGGTCATTTTATTAGTCTTTAGAAAGCATATTTGTCCACACAGTAGGATGGGGGTATAATTTTCCTGGCCAGGAAAAATGGACTCCCACCTAAAATGCGCTGAAAACAACCACCAAAAAATTCAATGTCTTGTCCTTTCATTAGTCTTTAGAAAGGAGATTTATCCACTCTGTAGGGTGGGGGTATAATTTTCCTGGCCAGGAAAAATGGACCCCCACCTAAAAAAGCAGTAAATAACCACCAAAAAACAAAAAAAAATGTTATTTCACTAGTCTTTACAAAGGAGATTTGTCCACACACTAGGGTGGAGGTATAATTTTCCTGGCCAGGAAAAATGGACCCCCACGTAAAAATCGCAATAAATAACCATCAAGAAATTCAATCTTTGGTCATTTCATTAGTCTTTAGAAAGCATATTTGTCCACACAGTAGGATGGGGGTATAATTTTCCTGGCCAGGAAAAATGGACCCCCACCTAAAAAGCGCTGAAAACAACCACCAAAAAATTCAATGTCTTGTCCTTTCAAAAGTCTTTAGATAGGAAATTTATCCACTTTGTAGGGTGGGGGTAAAATTTTCCTGGCCAGGAAAAATGGACCCCCACCTAAGAAACGCAGTAAATAACCACGGAAAAACAAAAAAATATCATTACATTAGTCTTTAGAAAAGGAGATTGGTCCACACTCTATTGTGAGGGTACAATATTCCTGGCCAGGAAAAATAGACCCCCTCTTAAAAAACGTTGAAAATAACCACCAAAAAATTAAATCTTTTGTCATTTCATTAGTCTTTAGAAAGGATATTTGTCCATACAGTAGGGTGGGGGTATAATTTTCCTGGACAAAAAAATGGACCCCCAACAAAAAAAACGCAGTAAATAAGCACCAAAAAATTAAAACTTTTGTCATTTCATTAGTCTTTAGTAAGGAGATTTGTCCACACACTAGGGTGGGGGTACAATATTCTTGGCCAGGAAAAATGGACCCCTACTTAAAAACGCTGAAAATAACCATCAACAAATTCAATCTCTTGTTATTGCATTAGTCTTTATAAAGGAGATTTGTCCATACAGTTGGGTGGGTGTATAATTTTAATGGCCATGAAAAATTGGCCCCACCTAACAAACCTTAAATAACCACCAAAAAATTCACTTTTCTCATTTTGTTAGTCTTTACAAAGGAGATTTGTTCATACAGTAGGGTGGGGGTATAATTTTCTTTGCCAGGAAAAATGGATCCCCGCCTATAAACGCAGTAAATAACAAAAAATTCAATATTTCGTTATTTCATTAGTCTTTACAAGGGCGATTTGGCCATGCAGTAGAATGGGGGTATAATTTTCCTGCCCAGGAAAAATGGGATCAACACGAAAAAACACTGAAAATAACCATCAAAAATTAAATCACTCGTCATTTCATTAGTCTTTAGAAAGAAAATTTGTCCATACACTAGTGTCGGAGTATAATTGACCTGGCCAGGAAAAATGGACCCCAAATAACAAACAGTAAATAGCCACCAAAAATCAGACTTTTGTCATTTTGTTAGTATTTTGAAAGGAGATTTGTCCATACAGTAGGGTGGGGGCCAATTTTTCCTGGCCAGAAAAACTATACCCCATCGTAGTGAGTGAACAAATCTCCTTTCAAAAGATCTACGAAATGACAAAAATTGAATTTTTTGGTCTTTATTTACTATGTTATTTAGATTTGGTCCTTTTTTCCTTGCAAGGAATATACCCGCACCGTACTGTGTGAATATATCTCCTGTCAAAAGACCAATGGAATAACAAAAGTCTGAATTATTTGGTGGTTATTTACTGTGTTTATTAGGTTTTGGTCCTTTTTTCCTGGCCTGAAAAATTATACCCACACCCTAGTATGTGAATAAATCTCCTTTAAGAAGACCAATCAAATGATGAAATATTTAATTTTTCGATGGTTATTTATTGTGTTTGTTACGTGGGGTCCATTTCTCCAGGCCAGGAAAATTATAAGCCACCCTACTGTATGAACAAATCTCCTTTGTGAAGACTGCAAAATGACAAAAGTTTGAATTTTTGGTGTTTATTTACTGCGTTTCTTCGGTGGGGGTCCATTTCTCCAGGCCAGGAAAATTATACCCCACCCTACTATATGAACAAATCTCCTTTGTAAAGACTAATGAAATGACAAAATTTTAATTTTTTGGTGGTTATTTACTGCGTTCTTTTTAGGTGGGAATCCATTTTTTCTTGGCAGGAAAATTATACCTTCACCCTACTGTATGGACAAATCTCCTTTCTAAAGACTAATGAAATGACAAAAGATTGAATTTGTTGATGGTTATTTTCAACGTTTTTTTAGGTGGGGGTACATTTTTCCTGGCCAGGAAATTTATACCCCCACCCTACAGTGTGGACAAATCTCCTTTCTAAAGACTAATGAAATGACAAGAGATTGAATTTTTTGTGGTTATTTTCAGCGTTTTTTAGGTGGGGTCCATTTTTCCTGTCCTTGAAAATTATACCCCCACCCTAGTATTTGAACAAATCTCATTTAAGAAGACCAGTGAAATGACAAAAGATTTAATCTTTTGGTGGTTATTTATTGTGTTTGTTACGTGGGGTCCATTTCTCCTGGCCAGGAAAATTATACGCCATCCTACTGTATGAACAAATGTCCTTTGTAAAGACTGACAAAATGACAAAAGTTTTAATTTTTTGGTGCTTATTTATTGTTTGTTAAATGGGGTGAATTTTTCCCCGCCCAAACAATTATATCCCTATCCTACTGCATGGAAACATCTGCTTTCTAAAGACTACTGAAATGACAAATGATTGAAATTTTTGGTGGTTATTTTCAGTGTTTTTGTAGGTGGTGGTCGATTTTTCTGGCCCGGAAAATTATAGCTCCACTCTACTGTGTGGACAAATCTCGTTTCTAAAGACTAATTAGATGACAAAAGATTGAATTTTTGGTGGTTATTTTCTGCGTTTTTTAGGTGGGGTACATTTTTCCTGGCCAGGAAAATTGTACCCCCACCCTAGTGTGTGGACAAATTTCCTTTCTAAAGACTAATGAAATGACAAAATTTTTAATTTTTTGGTGCTTATTTTCAGCGCTTTTTAGGTGGGAGTCCATTTTTCCTGGCCAGGAAAATTATACCCCCACCCTACTGTATGGACAAATCGGCTTTCTAAAGACTAATGAAATGACAAAAGTTTTAATTTTTTGGCGCTTATTTTCAGCGTTTTTTTAGGTGGAGTCCATTTTTCCTGGCCAGGAAAACTATACCCCCACCCTACTGTGTGGACAAATCTCGTTTCTAAAGGCACATGAAATGACAAAAGTTTTAAATTTTTTGGTGCTTATTTTCAGCGTTTTTTTTAGGTGGGGTCCATTTTTCCTGGCCAGGAAAATTATACCCCCACCTTACTGTGTGGACAAATCTCGTTACTAAAGACACATGAAATGACAGAAGTTTTAATTTTTTGGTGCTTATTTTCAGCGTTTCTTTAGGTGGGGTCCATTTTTCCTGGCCAGGAAAATTATACCCCCACCCTACTGTGTGGACAAATCTTGCTTTTAAAGACACATGAAATCACAAAAGTTTTAATTTTTTGGTGCTTATTTTGAGCGTTTTTTTAGGTGGGGTCCATTTTTCCTGGCCAGGAAAATTATACCCCCACCCTACTGTGTTGACAAATCTCGTTTCTAAAGACACATGAAATGACAAAAGTTTTAATTTTTTGGTGCTTATTTTCAGGGTATTTTTAGGTGGGGTCCATTTTTCCTGGCCAGGAAAATTATACCCCCACCCTACAATGTGGACAAATCTTGTTTTTAAAGACACATGAAATCACAAAAGTTTTAATTTTTTGGTGCTTATTTTCAGCGCTTTTTGGTGGGAGTCCATTTTTCCTCGCCAGGAAAATTATACCCCCACCCTACTTTGTGAAAAAATTTCATTTCCAAAGACACATCAAATGACAAAAGTTTTAATTTTTTGGTGCTTATTTTCAGCGTTTTTTTAGGTGGGGTCCATTTTTCCTGGCCAGGAAAATTATACCCCCACCCTACTGTGTGGACAAATCGGCTTTCTAAAGACTAATGAAATGACAAAAGTTTTAATTTTTTGGTGCTTATTTTCACCTTTTTTTTAGGTGGGGTCCATTTTTCCTGGCCAGGAAAATTATACCCCCACCCTACTTTGTGAAAAAATTTCATTTCCAAAGACACATCAAATGACAAAAGTTTTAATTTTTTGGTGCTTATTTTCAGCGTTTTTTATGTGGGGCCAATTTTTCCTGGCCAGGAAAATTATATCCCCACCCTACTGTGTTGACAAATCTCGTTTCTAAAGACACATGAAATGACAAAAGTTTTAATTTTTTGGTGCTTATTTTCAGCGTTTTTTTTAGGTGGGGTCCATTTTTCCTGGCCAGAAAAATTATACCCCCACCCTACTGTGTGGACAAATCTTGTTTTTAAAGACACATGAAATCACAAAAGTTTTAATTTTTTGGTGCTTATTTTCAGCGTTTCTTTTAGGTGGGGTCCATTTTTCCTGGCCAGGAAAATTATACCCCCACCCTACTGTGTTGACAAATCTCGTTTCTAAAGACACATGAAATGAGAAAAGTTTTAATTTTTTGGTGCTTATTTTCAGCGATTTTTAGGTGGGGTCCATTTTTCCTGGCCAGGAAAATTATACCCCCACCCTACTGTGTGGACAAATCTTGTTTTTAAAGACACATGAATTCACAAAAGTTTTAATTTTTTGGTGCTTATTTTCAGCGTTTTTTTAGGTGGGGTCCATTTTTCCTGGCCAGAAAATTATACCCCCACCCTACTGTGTTGACAAATCTCGTTTCTAAAGACACATGAAATGACAAAAGTTTTAATTTTTTGGTGCTTATTTTCAGGGTATTTTTAGGTGAGGTCCATTTTTCCTGGCCAGGAAAATTATACCCCCACCCTACAATGTGGACAAATCTTGTTTTTAAAGACACATGAAATCACAAAAGTTTTAATTTTTTGGTGCTTAATTTCAGCGCTTTTTAGGTGGGAGTCCATTTTTCCTGGCCAGGAAAATTATACCCCCACCCTACTGTGTGGACAAATCTTGCTTTTAAAGACACATGAAATCACAAAAGTTTTAATTTTTTGGTGCTTATTTTGAGCGTTTTTTTAGGTGGGGTCCATTTTTCCTGGCCAGGAAAATTATACCCCCACCCTACTGTGTTGACAAATCTCGTTTCTAAAGACACATGAAATGACAAAAGTTTTAATTTTTTGGTGCTTATTTTCAGGGTATTTTTAGGTGGGGTCCATTTTTCCTGGCCAGGAAAATTATACCCCCACCCTACAATGTGGACAAATCTTGTTTTTAAAGACACATGAAATCACAAAAGTTTTAATTTTTTGGTGCTTATTTTCAGCGCTTTTTGGTGGGAGTCCATTTTTCCTCGCCAGGAAAATTATACCCCCTCCCTACTTTGTGAAAAAATTTCAATTCCAAAGACACATCAAATGACAAAAGTTTTAATTTTTTGGTGCTTATTTTCAGCGTTTTTTTAGGTGGGGTCCATTTTTCCTGGCCAGGAAAATTATACCCCCACCCTACTGTGTGGACAAATCGGCTTTCTAAAGACTAATGAAATGACAAAAGTTTTAATTTTTTGGTGCTCATTTTCACCTTTTTTTTAGGTGGGGTCCATTTTTCCTGGCCAGGAAAATTATACCCCCACCCTACTTTGTGAAAAAATTTCATTTCCAAAGACACATCAAATGACAAAAGTTTTAATTTTTTGGTGCTTATTTTCAGCGTTTTTTATGTGGGGCCAATTTTTCCTGGCCAGGAAAATTATATCCCCACCCTACTGTGTTGACAAATCTCGTTTCTAAAGACACATGAAATGACAAAAGTTTTAATTTTTTGGTGCTTATTTTCAGCGTTTTTTTTAGGTGGGGTCCATTTTTCCTGGCCAGAAAAATTATACCCCCACCCTACTGTGTGGACAAATCTTGTTTTTAAAGACACATGAAATCACAAAAGTTTTAATTTTTTGGTGCTTATTTTCAGCGTTTCTTTTAGGTGGGGTCCATTTTTCCTGGCCAGGAAAATTATACCCCCACCCTACTGTGTTGACAAATCTCGTTTCTAAAGACACATGAAATGAGAAAAGTTTTAATTTTTTGGTGCTTATTTTCAGCGATTTTTAGGTGGGGTCCATTTTTCCTGGCCAGGAAAATTATACCCCCACCCTACTGTGTGGACAAATCTTGTTTTTAAAGACACATGAATTCACAAAAGTTTTAATTTTTTGGTGCTTATTTTCAGCGTTTTTTTAGGTGGGGTCCATTTTTCCTGGCCAGAAAATTATACCCCCACCCTACTGTGTTGACAAATCTCGTTTCTAAAGACACATGAAATGACAAAAGTTTTAATTTTTTGGTGCTTATTTTCAGGGTATTTTTAGGTGAGGTCCATTTTTCCTGGCCAGGAAAGTTATACCCCCACCCTACAATGTGGACAAATCTTGTTTTTAAAGACACATGAAATCACAAAAGTTTTAATTTTTTGGTGCTTAATTTCAGCGCTTTTTAGGTGGGAGTCCATTTTTCCTGGCCAGGAAAATTATACCCCCACCCTACTGTGTGGACAAATCTTGCTTTTAAAGACACATGAAATCACAAAAGTTTTAATTTTTTGGTGCTTATTTTGAGCGTTTTTTTAGGTGGGGTCCATTTTTCCTGGCCAGGAAAATTATACCCCCACCCTACTGTGTTGACAAATCTCGTTTCTAAAGACACATGAAATGACAAAAGTTTTAATTTTTTGGTGCTTATTTTCAGGGTATTTTTAGGTGGGGTCCATTTTTCCTGGCCAGGAAAATTATACCCCCACCCTACAATGTGGACAAATCTTGTTTTTAAAGACACATGAAATCACAAAAGTTTTAATTTTTTGGTGCTTATTTTCAGCGCTTTTTGGTGGGAGTCCATTTTTCCTCGCCAGGAAAATTATACCCCCACCCTACTTTGTGAAAAAATTTCATTTCCAAAGACACATCAAATGACAAAAGTTTTAATTTTTTGGTGCTTATTTTCAGCGTTTTTTTAGGTGGGGTCCATTTTTCCTGGCCAGGAAAATTATACCCCCACCCTACTGTGTGGACAAATCGGCTTTCTAAAGACTAATGAAATGACAAAGGATTGAATTTTTCGGTGCTTGTTTTCAGTGTTTTTTAGGTGGGGGTCCATTTTTCCTGGCCAGAAAAATTATACCCCCACCCTACTTTGTGAAAAAATTTCATTTCCAAAGACACATCAAATGACAAAAGTTTTAATTTTTTGGTGCTTATTTTCAGCGTTTTTTTAGGTGGGGTCCATTTTTCCTGGCCAGGAAAATTATACCCCCACCCTACTGTGTGGACAAATCGGCTTTCTAAAGACTAATGAAATGACAAAAGTTTTAATTTTTTGGTGCTTATTTTCAGCTTTTTTTTAGGTGGGGTCCATTTTTCCTGGCCAGGAAAATTATACCCCCACCCTACTGTGTGGACAAATCGGCTTTCTAAAGACTAATGAAATGACAAAAGTTTTATTTTTTGGTGCTTATTTCCAGCGTTTTTTTAGGTGGGGTCCATTTTTCCTGGCCAAGAAAATTATACCCCCACCCTACTGTGTGGACAAATCTCGTTTCTAAAGGCACATGAAATGACAAAAGTTTTAATTTTTTGGTGCTTATTTTCAGCGTTTTTTTAGGTGGGGTCCATTTTTCCTGGCCAGGAAAATTATACCCCCACCCTACTGTGTGGACAAATCGGCTTTCTAAAGACTAATGAAATGACAAAGGATTGAATTTTTCGGTGCTTGTTTTCAGTGTTTTTTAGGTGGGGGTCCATTTTTCCTGGCCAGAAAAATTATACCCCCACCCTACTTTGTGAAAAAATTTCATTTCCAAAGACACATCAAATGACAAAAGTTTTAATTTTTTGGTGCTTATTTTCAGCGTTTTTTTAGGTGGGGTCCATTTTTCCTGGCCAGGAAAATTATACCCCCACCCTACTGTGTGGACAAATCGGCTTTCTAAAGACTAATGAAATGACAAAAGTTTTAATTTTTTGGTGCTTATTTTCACCTTTTTTTTAGGTGGGGTCCATTTTTCCTGGCCAGGAAAATTATACCCCCACCCTACTGTGTGGACAAATCGGCTTTCTAAAGACTAATGAAATGACAAAAGTTTTATTTTTTGGTGCTTATTTCCAGCGTTTTTTTAGGTGGGGTCCATTTTTCCTGGCCAAGAAAATTATACCCCCACCCTACTGTGTGGACAAATCTCGTTTCTAAAGGCACATGAAATGACAAAAGTTTTAATTTTTTGGTGCTTATTTTCAGCGTTTTTTTAGGTGGGGTCCATTTTTCCTGGCCAGGAAAATTATACCCCCACCCTACTGTGTGGACAAATCTCGTTTCTAAAGACACATGAAATGACAAAAGTTTTAATTTTTTGGTGCTTATTTTCAGCGTTTTTTTAGGTGGGGTCCATTTTTCCTGGCCAGGAAAATTATACCCCCACCCTACTGTGTGGACAAATCTCGTTTCTAAAGACACATGAAATCACAAAATTTTTAATTTTTTGGTGCTTATTTTCAGCGTTTTTTTAGGTGGGGTCCATTTTTCCTGGCCAGAAAATTATACCCCCACCCTACTGTGTTGACAAATCTCGTTTCTAAAGACACATGAAATGACAAAAGTTTTAATTTTTTGATGCTTATTTTCAGGGTATTTTTAGGTGAGGTCCATTTTTCCTGGCCAGGAAAATTATACCCCCACCCTACAATGTGGACAAATCTTGTTTTTAAAGACACATGAAATCACAAAAGTTTTAATTTTTTGGTGCTTAATTTCAGCGCTTTTTAGGTGGGAGTCCATTTTTCCTGGCCAGGAAAATTATACCCCCACCCTACTGTGTGGACAAATCTTGCTTTTAAAGACACATGAAATCACAAAAGTTTTAATTTTTTGGTGCTTATTTTGAGCGTTTTTTTAGGTGGGGTCCATTTTTCCTGGCCAGGAAAATTATACCCCCACCCTACTGTGTTGACAAATCCTGTTTCTAAAGACACATGAAATGACAAAAGTTTTAATTTTTTGGTGCTTATTTTCAGGGTATTTTTAGGTGGGGTCCATTTTTCCTGGCCAGGAAAATTATACCCCCACCCTACAATGTGGACAAATCTTGTTTTTAAAGACACATGAAATCACAAAAGTTTTAATTTTTTGGTGCTTATTTTCAGCGCTTTTTGGTGGGAGTCCATTTTTCCTGGCCAGGAAAATTATACCCCCACCCTACTGTGTGGACAAATCGGCTTTCTAAAGACTAATGAAATGACAAAGGATTGAATTTTTCGGTGCTTGTTTTCAGTGTTTTTTAGGTGGGGGTCCATTTTTCCTGGCCAGAAAAATTATACCCCCACCCTACTTTGTGAAAAAATTTCATTTCCAAAGACACATCAAATGACAAAAGTTTAAATTTTTTGGTGCTTATTTTCAGCGTTTTTTTAGGTGGGGTCCATTTTTCCTGGCCAGGAAAATTATACCCCCACCCTACTGTGTGGACAAATCGGCTTTCTAAAGACTAATGAAATGACAAAAGTTTTAATTTTTTGGTGCTTATTTTCAGCTTTTTTTTAGGTGGGGTCCATTTTTCCTGGCCAGGAAAATTATACCCCCACCCTACTGTGTGGACAAATCGGCTTTCTAAAGACTAATGAAATGACAAAAGTTTTATTTTTTGGTGCTTATTTCCAGCGTTTTTTTAGGTGGGGTCCATTTTTCCTGGCCAAGAAAATTATACCCCCACCCTACTGTGTGGACAAATCTCTATTCTAAAGGCACATGAAATGACAAAAGTTTTAATTTTTTGGTGCTTATTTTCAGCGTTTTTTTAGGTGGGGTCCATTTTTCCTGGCCAGGAAAATTATACCCCCACCCTACTGTGTGGACAAATCTCGTTTCTAAAGACACATGAAATGACAAAAGTTTTAATTTTTTGGTGCTTATTTTCAGCGTTTTTTTAGGTGGGGTCCATTTTTCCTGGCCAGGAAAATTATACCCCCACCCTACTGTGTGGACAAATCTCGTTTCTAAAGACACATGAAATGACAAAAGTTTTAATTTTTTGGTGCTTATTTTCAGCGTTTTTTTAGGTGGGGTCCATTTTTCCTGGCCAGGAAAATTATACCCCCACCCTACTGTGTGGACAAATCTCGTTTCTAAAGACACATGAAATGACAAAAGTTTTAATTTTTTGGTGCTTATTTTCAGCGTTTTTTTTATGTGGGGTCCATTTTTCCTGGCCAGGAAAATTATACCCCCACCCTACTGTGTTGACAAATCTTGTTTCTAAAGCCACATGAAATGACAAAAGTTTTAATTTTTTGGTGCTTATTTTACGCGTTTTTTATGTGGGGCCCATTTTTCCTGGCCAGGAAAATTATACCCCCACCCTACTGTGTGGACAAATCTCGTTTCTAAAGACACAAGAAATGACAAGAGTTTTAATTTTTTGGTGCTTATTTTCAGCGTTTTTTAGGTGGGGTCCATTTTTCCTGGCCAGGAAAATTATACCCTCACCCTACTGTGTGGACAAATCTTGTTTTTTAAGACACATGAAATCACAAAAGTTTTAATTTTTTGGTGCTTATTTTCAGCGTTTTTTTAGGTGGGGTCCATTTTTCCTGGCCAGGAAAATTATACCACCACCCTACTGTGTTGACAAATCTAGTTTCTAAAGACACATGAAATGACAAAAGTTTTAATTTTTTGGTGCTTATTTTCAGCGTTTTTTTAGGTGGGGTCCAGTTTTCCTGGCCAGGAAAATTATACCCCCACCCAACAATGTGGACAAATCTTGTTTTTAAAGACACATGAAATCACAAAAGTTTTAATTTTTTGGTGCTTATTTTCAGCGCTTTTTAGGTGGGAGTCCATTTTTCCTGGCCAGGAAAATTATACCCCCACCCTACTGTGTGGACAAATCGGCTTTCTAAAGACTAATGAAATGACAAAAGATTGAATTTTTCGGTGCTTGTTTTCAGTGTTTTTTAGGTGGGGGTCCATTTTTCCTGGCCAGAAAAATTATACCCCCACCCTATTTTGTGAAAAAATTTCGTTTCCAAAGACACATCAAATGACAAAAGTTTTAATTTTTTGGTGCTTATTTTCAGCGTTTTTTTAGGTGGGGTCCATTTTTCCTGGCCAGGAAAATTATACCCCCACCCTACTGTATGGACAAATCGGCTATCTAAAGACTAATGAAATGACAAAAGCTTTAATTTTTTGGTGCTTATTTTCAGCGTTTTTTTAGGTGGGGTTCATTTTTCCTGGCCAGGAAAATTATACCCCCACCCTACTGTGTGGACAAATCTCGTTTCTAAAGACACATGAAATGACAAAAGTTTTAATTTTTTGGTGCTTATTTTCACCGTTTTTTTAGGTGGGGTCCATTTTTCCTGGCCAGGAAAATTATACCCCCACCCTACTGTGTGGACAAATCTCGTTTCTAAAGACACATGAAATGACAAAAGTTTTAATTTTTCGGTGCTTATGTTCAGCGTTTTTTAGGTGGGGTCCATTTTTCCTGGCCAGGAAAATTATACCCCCACCCTACTGTGTGGACAAATCTTGTTTCTAAAGACACATGAAATCACAAAAGTTTTAATTTTTTGGTGCTTATTTTCAGGGTTTTTTTAGGTGGGGTCCATTTTTCCTGGCCAGGAAAATTATACCCCCACCTTACTGTGTGGACAATTCTCGTTTCTAAAGACACATGAAATGACAAAAGTTTTAATTTTTTGGTGCTTATTTTCCGCGTTTTTTATGTGGGGCCAATTTTTCCTGGCCAGGAAAATTATATCCCCACCCTACTGTGTTGACAAATCTCGTTTCTAAAGACACATGAAATGACAAAAGTTTTAATTTTTTGGTGCTTATTTTCAGCGTTTTTTTTAGGTGGGGTCCATTTTTCCTGGCCAGAAAAATTATACCCCCACCCTACTGTGTGGACAAATCTTGTTTTTAAAGACACATGAAATCACAAAAGTTTTAATTTTTTGGTGCTTATTTTCAGCGTTTCTTTTAGGTGGGGTCCATTTTTCCTGGCCAGGAAAATTATACCCCCACCCTACTGTGTTGACAAATCTCGTTTCTAAAGACACATGAAATGAGAAAAGTTTTAATTTTTTGGTGCTTATTTT
Source organism: Thermobia domestica (assembly GCF_964235325.1). Lineage (NCBI taxonomy): Eukaryota > Metazoa > Arthropoda > Insecta > Zygentoma > Lepismatidae > Thermobia > Thermobia domestica. The sequence continues at coordinate 286,688,333 of NC_137459.1, forward strand.
CAGCGATTTTTAGGTGGGGTCCATTTTTCCTGGCCAGGAAAATTATACCCCCACCCTACTGTGTGGACAAATCTTGTTTTTAAAGACACATGAATTCAAAAAAGTTTTAATTTTTTGGTGCTTATTTTCAGCGTTTTTTTAGGTGGGGTCCATTTTTCCTGGCCAGGAAAATTATACCCCCACCCTACTGTGTTGACAAATCTCGTTTCTAAAGACACATGAAATGACAAAAGTTTTAATTTTTTGGTGCTTATTTTCCGCGTTTTTTATGTGGGGCCCATTTTTCCTGGCCAGGAAAATTATATCCCCACCCTACTGTGTGGACAAATCTCGTTTCTAAAGAAACATGAAATGACAAAAGTTTTAATTTTTTGGTGCTTATTTTCAGCGCTTTTTTAGGTGGGGTCCATTTTTCCTGGCCAGGAAAATTATACCCCCACCCTACTGTGTGGGCAAATCTAGTTTCTAAAGACAAATGAAATGACAAAAGTTTTAATTTTTTGGTAGTATTTTTCTGTGTTTGTTAGGTGGGGTCCATTTTTCCTGGCCAGGAAAATTATACCCCCACCCTACTGTGTGGACAAATAGGCTTTCTAAAGACTAATGAAATGACAAAGATTGAATTTGTTGGTAGTTTTTTTCTGTGTTTGTTAGGTGGGGGTCCATTTTTCCTGGCTAGGAAAATTATACCCCCACCCTACTGTGTGGACAAATCGGCTTTCTAAAGACTAATGAAATGACAAAGGATTGAATTTTTCGGTGCTTGTTTTGAGTGTTTTTTAGGTGGGGGTCCATTTTTCCTGGCCAGAAAAATTATACCCCCACCTTACTTTGTGAAAAAATTTCATTTCCAAAGACACATCAAATGACAAAAGTTTTAATTTTTTGGTGCTTATTTTCAGCGTTTTTTTAGGTGGGGTCCATTTTTCCTGGCCAGGAAAATTATACCCCACCCTACTGTATGGACAAATCGGCTATCTAAAGACTAATGAAATGACAAAAGCTTTAATTTTTTGGTGCTTATTTTCAGCGTTTTTTTAGGTGGGGTCCATTTTTCCTGGCCAGGAAAATTATACCCCCACCCTACTGTGTGGACAAATCTCGTTTCTAAAGACACATGAAATGACAAAAGTTTTAATTTTTTGGTGCTTATTTTCAGCGTTTTTTTAGGTGGGGTCCATTTTTCCTGGCCAGGAAAATTATATTCCCACCCTACTGTGTGGACAAATCTCGTTTCTAAAGACACATGAAATGACAAAAGTTTTAATTTTTTGGTGCTTATTTTCAGCGTTTTTTAGGTGGGGTCCATTTTTCCTGGCCAGGAAAATTATACCCCCACCCTACTGTGTGGACAAATCTTGTTTCTAAAGACACATGAAATCACAAAAGTTTTAATTTTTTGGTGCTTATTTTCAGCGTTTTTTTAGGTGGGGTCCATTTTTCCTGGCCAGGAAAATTATACCCCCACCTTACTGTGTGGACAATTCTCGTTTCTAAAGACACATGAAATCACAAAAGTTTTAATTTTTTGGTGCTTATTTTCCGCCTTTTTTAGGTGGGGCCCATTTTTCTTGGCCAGGAAAATTATACCCCCACCCTACTGTGTGGACAAATCTCGTTTCTAAAGACACATGAAATGACAAAAGTTTTAATTTTTTGGTGCTTATTTTCAGCGTTTTTTTAGGTGGGGTCCATTTTTCCTGGCCAGGAAAATTATACCACCACCCTACTGTGTGGACAAATCTTGTTTTTAAAGACACATGAAATCACAAAAGTTTTAATTTTTTGGTGCTTATTTTCAGCGTTTTTTTAGGTGGGGTCCATTTTTCCTGGCCAGGAAAATTATACCCCCACCTTACTGTGTGGACAATTCTCGTTTCTAAAGACACATGAAATCACAAAAGTTTTAATTTTTTGGTGCTTATTTTCCGCCTTTTTTAGGTGGGGCCCATTTTTCTTGGCCAGGAAAATTATACCCCCACCCTACTGTGTGGACAAATCTCGTTTCTAAAGACACATGAAATGACAAAAGTTTTAATTTTTTGGTGCTTATTTTCAGCGTTTTTTTAGGTGGGGTCCATTTTTCCTGGCCAGGAAAATTATACCACCACCCTACTGTGTGGACAAATCTTGTTTTTAAAGACACATGAAATCACAAAAGTTTTAATTTTTTGGTGCTTATTTTCAGCGTTTTTTTAGGTGGGTTCCATTTTTCCTGGCCAGGAAAATTATACCCCCACCCTACTGTGTTGACAAATCTCGTTTCTAATGACACATGAAATGACAAAAGTTTTAATTTTTTGGTGCTTATTTTCAGCGTTTTTTTAGGTGGGGTCCATTTTTCCTGGCCAGGAAAATTATACCCCCACCCTACTGTGTGGACAAATCTTGTTTTTAAAGACACATGAATTCACAAAAGTTTTAATTTTTTGGTGCTTATTTTCAGCGTTTTTTTAGGTGGGGTTCATTTTTCCTGGCCAGGAAAATTATACCCCCACCCTACTGTGTTGACAAATCTCGTTTCTAAAGACACATGAAATGACAAAAGTTTTAATTTTTTGGTGCTTATTTTCCGCGTTTTTTATGTGGGGCCCATTTTTCCTGGCCAGGAAAATTATATCCCCACCCTACTGTGTGGACAAATCTCGTTTCTAAAGACACATGAAATGACAAAAATTTTAATTTTTTGGTGCTTATTTTCAGCGTTTTTTTAGGTGGGGTCCATTTTTCCTGGCCAGGAAAATTATACCCCCACCCTACTGTGTGGACATATCTCGTTTAAAAAGAAACATGAAATGACAAAAGTTTTAATTTTTTGGTGCTTATTTTCAGCGTTTTTTAGGTGGGGTCCATTTTTCCTGGCCAGGAAAATTATACCTCCACCCTACTGTGTGGACAAATCTCGTTTCTAAAGACAAATGAAATGACAAAAGTTTTAATTTTTTGGTAGTATTTTTCTGTGTTTGTTAGGTGGGGTCCATTTTTCCTGGCCAGGAAAATTATACCCCCACCCTACTGTGTGGACAAATAGGCTTTCTAAAGACTAATGAAATGACAAAGATTGAATTTGTTGGTAGTTTTTTTCTGTGTTTGTTAGGTGGGGGTCCATTTTTCCTGGCTAGGAAAATTATACCCCCATATGTACATTTTTAATTGATATTCGGGAAATTTATGCCCCCGTGGTGACAATTTTCCTGGGAATATTAACACCCCAGGGTGATAGTTTTCCTAGGAAAAGTATCACCCCGTGTAAAGGTGATTCCTGGGGTATTATTTTCCTGGGAAAAATAGCACCCGGGGTGACAATTTTCCTGGGGTCTGATTTTCCTGCTGCAGCGGTGCCAATCTATAAGTTACAATGAAAGATGCTTCTGTTGCATTTTCAGTCATACTAAATGACGTCTGAACTAAGCTCTTTTGTGAATTGAGTAACTCATGACGTTTTCTTTCAAAGGAATCAATATTTCTTGTTTTGAAACTCACTACGATTAGTTTCAAAATGACGCCGTAATTTTGCAGGAGCCATGAAACTGTTAGGTAAAACTCTACCACACACAGCGCCGCTTTGAGCATCCATGAAGCCCATGGCTAAACAACTGTCGGGAAGAAGCTTTTGTCATTTTCTATTTTTTCAAAAAAAAAAATCATATATTTTTAATTGTATTCCGGTTCAAATTTTCACAAACAAATTCCGAAGGACCTAAAATTCAAACCAACTTTTAGATGAGAGAGAGACTTGCGAATTTTTTATTCGCCTCCTTGAGGTCGGTTTAAAAATGAAAATGAAATGAAATCTTTAAGTTTTACGTCCCACGCTTATGCCGGTTAGGCTAAAGGAGACGGTGATGATGAGAGATGAGTTAAATGGTGAAATGAAGAAAGTGGGAGGAAACGGGAGAACCCCGAGAAAACATACGAGCACGGTGTTTGTTCACCACAAAGTCCACACGGGGCGAGCTGGAATCGAACCAGGGACCCCAAGCGCCGGAGGTGAACACTCTACCACTGAGTCACCGCACCCCCTTTAGGTCGGTTTATATGAAAACCCTAGGAACTCTTTAGGGAACCCATGAGTTCCGCGGAGCACACTTTAAGAAACTCTGCTTTAGGCTATTCACTTTGACAATGCAACTTAGGGGAGGGGGGAAATTTAAAAATGATCAAAAATGACCGATATCAGTGTTGAATCCATAGTTTCTGGGGTCGATGAGAGAAACAGTGACACTTCTGATGCTGTTTCAATCCAAGTTCAGCCCTGATAGGGTACAACGTAGGGGCGGGGGATAAACATTTAAAAAAGATGGAAAATGACTAATATTTGTGTCGAATCCATAGTTTTAGGAATAGCTGAGATTAACAGTAACAATTCTGATGCCGTGTGCTGCAGCACCGAGGAGGGGAAAGAGAGCTATGTATAATAATGATCGAAAATGACCAATATTAGTGTCTAATCGATAGTTTTCGGGATCATTCAGATGAACAGTGACAGTTCCGGTCCGGTTTAAATCCAAAATCAGCCCCGCCACTTGGGGGAGGGATATATATATATATATATATATATATATATATATATATATATATATATATATATATATATATATATATATATATATAAATGATCGAAAATGGCTACTATCAGTGTCGAATTTATAGTTTTCTGGGTCGCTTAGATGAACAGTGATATTTTCGATCCCGTTTGAATTTAAATTCAACCCCGCAACTTGGGGAGTGGGAGGAAGAGATTTAAAAATGATCGAAAATGAGTGTGTTGAATACATACTTTTGGGTCGTTGAGATGAACAGTGAAACTTCCGATGCCATGGTCCGCAACATGGAAGAGGGGGATATATTAGGGTTAAATTTTTAATTCTTGGGGTCGCCGAGATGAACAGTGACACTTCTGATGCTGTTTAAATCCAAATTCAGCCCCGCATCTTGGGGGAGGGGGAAAGGGAAATACATAAAACTGAATCAAAAATAACCAATATTAGTGTCGAATCCATAGTTTCCGGGGTCCGCTGAGATGACCGGGGACACTTCCAATCCCGTTTAAAACCAAATTCAGCTCCGCAATTTGGAAGAGGGAGAGATAATAAAATGATCGAAAGTGACCAATATTAGTGTCGAATCCATGTTTTTCGGGGTGATCAATTATCTTTCCGATGCCATTAAAAACGAAAACAGCATATTTCACGGGTACTAAACACATAAGATACGGAGTTGTGCATTTAAATTTTCATTACAATCCAGCGAAGCGGGTAATATATACTAGTATGTATATAAAATTTCGTATAGTAGCATATACATATGTCGTCTATTTTACAGATAGAATAAACTGTAAAATAGGGTATGAAACCAGATATAGTAACGTTCATATAATACTTATGAGGCATAGTAAATTAGATACAAAAGTTTTCCAGTATACTTTAAAGGTGATTTGAATACTGTTATTTTTTTTACATTATAAAAATATTTTGGATTGTATTCGTATATCATCATATAAAGTATTATCTGTGTAAGAGAAATAAACAACCTTATGGCAAAATATACAAAAGTAGTTTTAAAATAATATATATACACTTTACAATACAACATATTACTTGAAATGAAATATTTATGTAGTTTCTCAGTGTAGATAGGCCTACATACTGTATGTATAAGTTTGTGTGTGCGTGACAGAGAGTGTAGAGTTTATGATCATTCACATGAATACTGTTGAATACTGCCTTGTAAGTAGTATTTATACCTTCAGTATATAAGTAATTACGTCATTTACGGTTACATAATCTATTCATACTCGCTCAGTAAATTTTACTGTGTATGCATGTTTGCTTAATTTCCTTTAATGTTTTACGGCAGATTGTAATTGTAAATCTAGAAATGCAATAAACGATAACTACATATTGAACACTATATATTTCTGGCAAAATCAATATCACAAGGCTTCATTCATATCGTATAATAAAAGTCAGAGCCACATATTGACAACGTAACATTTCTAATATTTGAACTATTAGAAACCTACATCTATCAGTGCATAAAATGAATTATTTTAGTTATTTGTAAAGATACAGCTAAGATTCATGTGTCGTCTGAAATCTCTTGAAATACACAACTTTGTTTATTCCGTGGTGTTTTTGCGTAAATATGGCTGTTTCGTAGTTAGTCGCCATTAAAGTTGCGATTGAATGTGTGACAGACATTTCTCCAGTTTCAGGCACTATATTTCAAAATGGCGGCAATAATTAGAAAAGTTTTGGTGTTAAAATGTAGGTCTGGAGTACATTGTCAACCAGGAAGCAAGAATTAATTTTCTATCTTGAAGGATAATGCAATTGTAATCGTTTAAAATTGCTATGGAGAAATCAGTAGGCCGCCATATTGATGACGTCATATTTTGCATAAAGCTGTGCCGGACGAACGTCCACCAAGCAGTTTTGATATCCTGGACCACGTATCATATCTGTTCAAAATGTATTGGGGGATTTTGCCCCCCTGAATGGTACCGTTGACCAAATTTTAGGCGTCTGGCTCATGAACTATATAGTGTTGAGTGAAAAGTTGTAACATTAGTAAAATACTATCTTTTGAAACAGCATTCTTCGTATTATTCTTTGGCTAAAGGTTAATTTCTTTCTAACTCCTCATTAGGTATATGTTAGCCTACACCCATTCAGCGCTACAAATACGGGTTTGACTCCCAATTGACCTCATGTGGTCCATATCCCATGACCTTTGTGGTGAAAAGGACAATAAACTCCAGAAAACGACCAATCGAATACTTTATTCCGAAAGAGTTTATTTTAATGAAGAAAAGCAAGGAAAATCTCGCTTCAACCAACAGAAACAGACGGATGCGATTCTATGTGGCTTGCTACCAGTCCAGTTTGCTACAAAATCCATTTTAGTCCGTGTAGCGACTACCTTCAATTGAAATGATGATGAGATTAGAGCACCGCCTCCTACGGATGTAGAAGGCAGTGGATTAGAGCCACGAAAACAGAACAGTTTGCGATCAAACGACTAGTTGTTTGAACAATCCATTTGAACAGGGTAAATCACTGAACCAGTTGTCGATTTCTATTTCTTTATATTATGAATACTTATGACTAATGTAATAAAAGTTGGATTAATTTGCTTCTTAATATGGTGTAGTTGTTAATTACTAAAATAATGATACAAGTAATACATTTAGTCATCAACTTACAACCACCCGCACTTACGATCAGTTGGAAAGATTAGGTTAAATATTGTTATTATCAGCGTCGTATAATAATAATAATAATAATAATAATAATAATAATAATAATAATAATAATAATAATAATAATAATAATAATAATAATAATAATAATGTTTATTTCTGTGTCATGAATAGCCTAATGGCAACAATACAGCACCTTATCAGACAAAAATAAACATACATTACATACAATGTAACCTATCTACTGAAACAATAAAATAATAATATTAATGATGAAATAAAATAGTAGCGGATTAAACAACAATTCCTTGTCAAATTAATACCAAATATTTTGTCTCAAAATAGATACAACGTGAACAAAAATACTACAAATAATATTTGTCGAGCTTTAAAATGTATGCTTCTGTACTAATAAAAATAAATGGTTCAAATTAGATTAAAAGAATTGGCCATTCTTCTTAAAATTACAGATTTTGGATTCAAAGGAACTAATGTTAATCCATTTCTCATATTGTATATACATTGGTACACTTATGCCTGTATTATGTAAGCAGTATTCACTATGATATCTATTGTCTATCAATAAGTTTTCCCCTGTCACTTAATGCCTGTAATCCTCAAAACAGATTCCAGTATTCATAACTATGTGAGTAGTAATCTCTATTCATTTTACGGTCTAATAAAACATTTTTGAACTGTCTCAATTGTGTTTGCCAATGTTACACATATAGTATTCCAAATAATTACACCAAACTCTAGTCTTGACAACAACAACAACAATAATAATAATAATAATAATAATAATAATAATAATAATAATAATAATAATAATAATAATAATAATAATAATAATAATATAAAGTTACAAATTATGGCATATTCCATCCCAGATTTCTTATATTGGTTTTATTTGTATGCTACAAATACTGTAAATCTTATTCATAGGTAGCAACTAGGAAAAGTTTCCTTCTTCTCCTTTCCTTAAAAAAAAAAAAAAAAAAAAAAGTTTCCATTGAAAACGTCATGTCACTCTAAAGATCATACATATGTTTCTAAAAGAAAACTAAATGAACTCTATTTAACTTTCCATTCTGCACACTAAACGAGAAGGATGGTGAATGCGTGAGAGTGATCATGAAATAATTTAAGGACTATAGTGAAAATAAAGGAGAGAACCACGATAAAACCAAAAATTATCAGATAGTACAGCCAATGGCGGACTTACATATGGTGCCGCCCCTAGGCACGATTCGACCGACCGGTCCTTTGTGTTTCGCGAATATAGGAAACGTCTCAACCTAATAGGAGATTAAAATTTTCCGCCATTGACTCGCTCTTATTCACACCTTTGTCCAAGAAAGGCACTGTGAAATAAATTGTTTTGAATTTTTATTAATACATTTCGAGATGAAAAAAAAAAATCTTGCCATTTAGGCGAGAGTGAATGTAAATGAATAATTCGCAGGACGCGATACCGTTCTTAGCAAAATTCGATTAAAATTTGCTTGGTCTATATTATGCACTATATTTGAAAATAATATATTATAAAAATATTCATATATTCACTTTCTCATTCATTGATGAAAAAGATTCAAAATAACAACTCACAAGATTTGTAAGTTTTATTTATTGCACTTAAGAAGTAATAGTTTTAAAAAAACACATACAGAAATTAACTGAAACTCAATTTTCTTTTTTGATATTCAGGGATAAAAGCGGATCTGAAAAGGTAGGGGGACGCATGAGATCACGCCATCCCCCGTGCTTATCTTTACCCATTGTATTTTTTTTAAGTAGGGGAGACGGCACATATATTTTCTGGAGATGGGGAGGCGACGTCCCACTGCGTTCCCCTTCACTTTTACCCCTGGATATAATAGTTTATAATGATAAATATAGTGTAAAAATTATCATTAATATTCTTTGTATGTGGAACATGTAGTATTGTTTATTAGTTTTACTACCAAAACAAAACTGCTAAGGTATTATGAAGATATATTCTTACATTAAACGTTTACGCTTTGCTTTCATAACAGAAAATTCTTCAATTAATTGTTCAAATCCAAACTTTTTACCATTAAGGTTCAATGTTAAGAATTGCAAGAATTGTTAAGAATTGCAACAATATAGCCCTTGTACTCACGTAAATGCTAAAATTAATACAAAACGACACAAAATACCATCATCGACATCATAAGAATGTTTGATTTCGTAGTACTAAAGGGAACTAGCATATCTCAACGTTTTTGTGCCTTAAAATCCTGGTTCTACTATACTATACAAAGGCCATACTTTGACTCTACCTCTATAATTAAGAAATTTGTTTAATTTATTTTAATTTTCCACCACTTCACGCTTCTATTATTTTCCAAAAATATATGTTTCAAAGAAATAAAATCGTAAAATAATCACAAAACATTAAAAACTGTGCAGTAAGACTGATAAATATTAAAACTTTATTGTGCTTTCTGCAGACTCATAGCAGACTACAACTACTAGGCGGTAAGACCATCGGACTACTTACGTCACAAAATGCGAGGTTGCCTTATTTACTTCGCGGCTAGCAACTATATAGAAGTCACTGAATATTTCATTATGGAATTCTTTTAAAATAACCCTCCGAATGAAATTAAATTGAGGGTCACATTGACCAATTGTAAGTACATATGTTCCTATAATTTACCGTTAAAAACAACTTCTTCCGGCTGCCGCCCTCAAAGGCTGTGACTCTAGGCACGTGCCTAGTGTGCCTAATGGTAAGTCCGGCACTGAGTACAACACAAACTCACATGACTAATCTTTAATGTTCGGAGATCAAACCATTGACCCTTCTTACTAGAGGTTAAGGTTTAGAGGAAGAAAATGATTTTGGAAAGGTAAACGTACTTTTTCTTCAAATTACGTCAACTGCTCATTATTGGTTGGGATACTGTCCCAGTAATATTTATATCGCTTTAATAAATCCAGAAATATTAATTCTAGGCATTCAACAGGCATAGGTCTCTAGCCGGATGATGTGGATCAGCATATCGGCTTTATCAGTATTGTTCCTGCTTTTTTTAGAATACAATCCGGTAACCTACACGTTAATCTTTTAGGGCCTTGTGCAGAGTTGTAATGACGCGTGATTATTGCCATACTAAACAGTTCGACTAACATATGTTTCCTGCAGTAGTCAGGCCTTTAGTACGATGCGAATCATACGTCGAAACGACTCTGCATAAGCCGGTTAATGTTTTACGATGTCTAGTCAACACTGTGAAAATATTGTGCTCTACCACAAATAGAACCCAAAAATCACACACACAGAGCAGGCCTTGTTCGAAATGTCATTTCGTCAGAACATAATGAATTATAATGAGGCTTTGCTTAGTTAAATAAACTTTCTGAACAATTAATTAATGAAGAAAATCTATATTCAAACTGAAAATTGACAGGAATGTAATAAAATATTGTTACGTATAAAAAATGGAATTCTAAAAAATAAAAAAAAGAAATACAACACGCGAAATTCTCACTAAAATGTAACAGAAATTTGATATTTTTAATTTTCCATTCAGAAGCTTTTGATCTGGTGCCATTTAGGTCAATATTCTATTATTTTTGAGGAATTATTAATATCCTGTTTAAAAGAGCTACGCAAAATTTTGTGATCACCAATTCTTTCTACCTTGGTTAATTTATTTCTATTATAACAGTTAAATACAATTGGACCTAACAACCAGTTCAGTAATTCCTGCTTCCCAAAGGTGTCTGTCAAGGAATTAGTCACTGTTAATAGAATTAGGTTCGGAAACAGAACTATTTTATCATAGCTGACAAATCTTACCTAGCTACCGCCAAGTGAACTTTGTGGTGGACAAACACCGTGTGCGTGGGTTTTCTCGGGGTTCTCCCGTTTCCTCCCACTTTATTCATTCCACCATTTCATTCATCTCTTTCATCATCACCGTCTCCTTTAGCCTAACCGGCATAACCGTGGGACGTAAAACTAAAAACTTTCATTTCAATTTCAAATCTTACCTACTTGTCAATCAGAGATGATCACTAAAGAGACGAAAATTGAGTTAATCCCAAACTGGATTGATCGAACACTGGAATATACCCACTCATGCACCCCCTTACTTACACAAACACACACAAAACAGGAGAGAGAGAGTTCAAAATGGAGCAGGGAGCTGGGAAACATGAGGCATTGCAGTGTCTTGTTTTCAGTACTTAAGATCTCCTGTGGATTAAATAAGCGTTATTGCCAAACATATTTTATGTAAAATTTTAAAGTTTTTTCTATTATATCACCAAACATAAGGAAGACCAACTTCCTTTCTAACTTTCATTCTTAATTATTCAGTTTACAAAGTAAAAAATGACTTAATTAGTACTCAAAAGTGCGCATCTTACTTATTATTTCACATTTTTCTTTTCTGTATTTTTATGGGGTGAACACTATCTTATTCACTTCTTTTCTGCCACAATAATTCATCCCTTTACTACGAATATGAATTTCATTTTGTATCTAATTAAAACCGAACGAGTACAAACATCAACTAGAATTGAGAGCTCTGACGTGTGCCAATAACATTTTTAGTGGGTAATTCTGACCTATCTTCCTTTCTTTATTTTCATTTAAAACATCGAAAGCTTACGAAGAAAGAGTTTAATGGTCACTTTAAATTAATGTTCTTAGTTTTACTTTGAAGTCGAACCTTAGATACAAGTATCCAACAAAGTATCCAACAAGTATCCAATAAGTTTACGAAACACAAGATATAAATCAGTGTAGAAACTCTGTGGACAAATGCATACGATCATAAGTCTTGATCAAATATTGTTTTCATTAACCCCTTTCTGCATGATTTTTTTCGGTTAGCGAAAAAAATAATCAGTATTGATGATCCTCATATGAAAACTTGAAAAATGAATTAAAACTTGAATTTTATATTTTTTACTCAATTCTGACGAGAAATAAGTAATGGCACACTATGCGTTAAGGTAAACTTTTCTAAAAGTATGTAGGGTATGGATCGTGCAATATATGTCACTTCATGCAGTAATATAGGGCTATCTAACATATATATTTATATTCCCTCATGAAAAATGTTTAGAAAATAAATTGCCATATTTGTTGCTTTCAGTATAAAACTTTCTTTTTACGGTCCTTCTTACATAACCATTTTTTGATTATATATTTTTTCATAGGAACAAGAAAAGTTTTTTTTCTGCTTCTTATTCAACTACTTTTCTACTTCATAGCTTGGTCTTCCACGTTTTCTTGAATCTGACTTTTTAGCTTTCCATGAAACATGTGCATCTAATAATTTGAAGTCTCCAAAGGTATTGTTTCTTTCATATTCCTCCTCCAAAGAAGCGAGGTGTTGACGCACACTGAATCAAATAAGTGGAACATTATCTTATGGTACCACTTCTTTGATCTAATATTGATCCTAGAGCACCCTAGCATTGGTCTAAAAGATCGACACCTCCATATAAGTATTGTAAACGGAAGTGGGATCATCTTTTAGGTTTTCTCTTTATGAAATATCTGTGTTTCTAAGTTGTTGGCTTGCTCGCTGCGTATGTCGACAATGTATTTACAGTTTTGTTATAGTACAATGTCACAAGTGGACTTTCATCTTCTGCTACATCCACTTTTTATTTTATTGCATCCTGTTCAGATTTCAGATTCAGCAAGAACATCGCAATTTGGGATACGATTCGTACGCACTGTGACTAGGATAGAGTACCTTCCTTCTTGAGATATAATTCTAAGGCTAGACTTGTAAATCAATTATCGAAGAATATTTTGTGGTTTATATTTCGAGGTACAGACTGCAGTCAACTGCACAACAACGTTACTACTACCGCTTAAGTCTGGAGCCGCAGTAGGAGCAACATTACTTTGAGCCCAAGCAAATATTTCAAACTCATAACTGAAACCTGAAATTCCACTCAGAACAAATGCTTTATCACCCCATTTATGAGGTTTCTTTGCATTATATTGTTTTATCGATGATTTACACTTTGTGAGAATGATTTGCTTATCCACTGCCAAGAATTCTTCTTTCGAAACATATCTCAGATGTTCTCGTATCTGTTCAAGGCCTAATTTTACGAAGTTTGCCATCGCCAAGTTTTCCTGCGGGAATAAAAGTTGAATTGCCGTTGAAGGAATAACTCATTCGATCTCTTCAAACCGATCATAACTCATCACCTGATTTACCGCTTCATTGCCAAACCTTCCGTTCCAGTAATGCCTGGTAGCTGCGAGTTGAATAGTTGACATTTAGAAAACCATACTAAGCTGTTCGAGTTTTTGGTAATACAAAATGAATTTTTTGGTCGAATTTGCATTGATTATATGTTTGACTATTCAACTACGTAGTGAAGAATCTCATCGGTTAAAAAGTACTTGAAATATTCAATCGGCCTTGGATAGCTGTTTTATTTCTTGAGGTAAGTCTGAGGACTTTGAAATTTTATATCTTCTTGGGACTATTCCATGTTTCTAGGTTTCCTCTTGGTGTTTTTCAAATTGCTCGATGACGTAGACCTCCTATCCTGAGAATTGTTTATGAAGCAGAGATCATCTGCATCTGAATCCACTGCATCGTCAGACTCGGGTATAACGATCCTCTCAGGGGCAGGAGCAACGGAATCTTCATCCGAGTCCGACGTCAAAACATTGGTATTTCTTATATCTAGTGCTGATTCATCTTCGGATAAATCTGATAATTCACTGCCTTACCATTTGGAAATTCTCTAACAGCTACTGCCTAACACTCATCATAAAAAAGGCCTGGACCCATTGCTGTAAGAGAATTACAGAACAACTATATAGTTATCACTTCCGCACTTCGACGACATAAAAGTACCTGTAAACGCATGGTGTGACATATATGGCACACATGTTTTTATTGTTGGAAATACATCTCAAAGTATTTATCTTGAATGTAATATTTTTTGTTTGGGAAAACTGCGCACAACGTGTCACCAAAAAAATATTTTCACTGACAAAAATCCACTTCTTCACAAAACAACATGTTAACATTTCCCCGCCTAATACAACTCACAAAAACATGCGACATGACACCAAAATATATTGTTCATACACGTCAACATCTCTCACAGCAGACGAAATAGTCATTTGGTGTCTTTGATAACTCCCACAAAAGCTAAAGTGAAAAAGAAGGTACGTGTCATATATGGCACGGTATGCATTAAGGGGGTAAATTACTTCTGGCGTTATAAAAGAATTATAAATCTAGCTAAAATAAGAGCTTTGTTAACATTTTGTTACACAATGCAATAATTATAAATATATTAGAAAATACTTAAAGTAACTGTTTTGTGCATGTATATGTTCATTAAAGTCAATATTTGTGTTGTGTGAGAGATAATTATATATTAACTGGTTGTTGTTTTACAATTTCTCCCTCAGAAACACTGAAAATGATGAATGAGAAGATAGATATAAGTTCAAGGGATGCTTTCAGAAACAATGATGAAGAAAATATATTTAATGACAAGCACTCCGCAAGAAAAAATCCAAAAAATTATTCACCTCCGAAGGATCATTTGGATTTCATCCTTAATTCCTGCTATGATCACCATAGGATAGTGTTTGCTCGACCAGAAGACGTTTGTTTTAGCTGGAATACCATCAATCATGACTTTTAGTAAGTATTTTCGTATTTAACAGCCTGAATTGGAAAAGAGTGATAGCTTACTCATCTCTGGTCCAAAATACATCTGGTTCTACCCCAGACTATACAAATTTGAGGCGGACAACATAGTATTCATAAGACTTATATTTTGTACACTATTTTCATTGAGCCAACTTCTTCATCGTCATTCACTTTGAGTTTAGAGTAAATATCTTAGGTGAAGGCACCGCATATTTTCAAAGGTTTCTCCTTCTTGCATGGAGTTTGACGCTTCTTAATTTAGGTTTAAAACAAAATCAATCCTATCTTATTTATCCACTTAAGATATAGTTTATCTTATACTAAATATTAGAAAAGCAAGATTATAATAAACATTGTAATGTTTATTGTAATCTTTCACACCAGGGTGGCCCAAAAGTAGGTATACAGTACCGTACTGATCAGCTAATTGCATTTTATATCATTTCTTATTGTTATGCATCAGGTAGACTTAGTTCCTTTATTATTTGTTCTTAATGGGTTTTTACTTCCATCTTAAGCTCAGAAGAGCCGAAGCAAATAAACTCATAAACTAGAATGTTATACTTCATCAATGTAGGGGCGTATACCTACTTTTGGGCCACCTTGTATATTATTTAAAAATGTTGTATTTTTTATTAATTTCCTTGTTCCACTAAATTATTTATTACTGGGATGCATCGTTAATGCAGACAATTTTAATTCCTTGCGGACGAATTTAAAATACCGTCCTTCTCAACAGACCCAGGATTTTTGGTGCTTTTCAAACATTCATAGAGACAAAATCGTTTAAGTTGTTATTATTTTAAATGCACTAGTCTCGCGTCTCCTCTAGGTTGCTTTCCTTTGTTGACTTAACTTGGGATTAAATGTCATCGGAAACGTCATCAATCAGCTTATCGACGCAGAAAACTATAGAATCGACTCTAGTATCTGTCGATCTCGATTGTTTTTACGTGTCCCACCGTTCCCGCTAAGGACACTTGTGGAAGCCACACTTCGACTAAAACGCAGCGGGAGTGCCATTAGTCATCTCAACGATCCCGAAAACCACTAATTCGGAACTAATATAAGTTGTTTTTGATTATTTTAATATGTAACTTCATTTACAACCCCTAGGGGTGTCTTACCCATGCAGTATATTTTTTCAGGTCGCTAGAGGAACAGTATCTGATTAGGCGAAACTGATGCTGCATACCAAAGATCCAGGTGAGGTGTCAAATTTTTAGCTTCATTGGAAGCCATAAAAGAAGGCATTCTTCCTATCTCCTTACTCTAATAACATAACAATGTTCCAACTTTCCATGTATGACAATGGTTACGAATATTAATAAACGGATGTTTTTATGCGAAACTGGATATACAATACCATTCCCTAACATATGAGAGCTCGACATTTCTATGCGAAAACACTAATTACAGTTCTGAACATCAGATGGCAGTGAAACAAAACCCACCTGAATTAAAGTTTTCGTACAACATACTAGACCAGAATGTCCATTGCAATAGGGTTGTCGAAATCAAATAATTACTTCTAATATGTAAACAATAATGTATACAGATAGAAACGTAACCCTACTAGCGTCAACCTCAACGTAATTGTTTTGCTCGTGCAGCAAATGTTCAGATATCACCAGCATCGTCAATGCACTTTGCAGTGCGCGTCAGTATATTCAGTGTTGCCCGAAGGGTGTCTTCTCGGCGCTCTTTGACGGTGTTGAATGCCTCTAGAATGATCTGAATTAACTTTAATCGTGAGTTGTTCTTTCGTCTGTATACTACGTTCTTTAACCACCCCATAAGCATAAATCCAAATGTGAAAGATCCAGGGAGCGGGGCGACCAGTGAATAATTGACTTCCGTCCCCTGCGATCCATCCACCGATGAGGAAACTTGGGGTCACCATATTAACATACAGCTTGTGTTGCATCAGAGGGGCCCCGTCGTGCTGGAAGTACATGGACGCCCGAGTTTGAAAAGTCATATCTTCCAGTAGTACTGGTAATTCATGGCGCAGGAAATGCAATTAATATTCACCGGTCAAACGCTGGGGCAGAAAAAACGAGACCAATGATCTGATCACGGACAATCCCCGCCCAAACATTTACAGAAAATAGTTCCTGATATTGTCTTACTGTGGTTGCCCTAGGATTTTCGTCACTCCAACGATGCCAGGTGCGGGTGTTGTTTATCCCATTCCTGGTGAAAGTGGACTCATCAGTGAACAAGATAATTGGCACATTAGGATGCTCCTGTACCCATTGGGAGGAACCAACACGTAGTTCACTGTCTTCTGGATGGTGATGTTGCACTCTTTGGACATGAACGGATAAAGCCCTTCTCCTCGCAGTACATCATGTACTTATGTACGTGGAAGTTCAAGTTTATTAGAAACTCACCTAATGCTGGTGGTTGGACTTCACTGTACAGTCTGAATAATGTTGTCTTCTTGTTGAGGCGTGTATTTTGACGCTCGTTCAGATGTTAGCTTTACGCTGGAAAGCTGACCAGTTTCCCGCAGTTTAGTATACATGTGTGTAAAGACTAGTGCAGTAGACACTCTGCGGTGCGAAAATCTTCGCTGGTGTTCTTCCACCGCACCTTTTTCATTACCATCACAAAACCAGTAGACGTACTTTATATCTGCATTTTCAGCGTGGGTGTATTGAAACGGCATTCTACTACAACACTGTCGGACTTCTTTCACAGTCTACACGCAAGCACTTTGCACTTCCCCACGGTACCGAAACTCCTGCTATCACTTGCACACACGAAACAAAATACAGTAGCTAATAAAGCGCCCTTTTAAGTTAATAAGTTGCGCCGCTTGCAGAAGAAAAAAATCGAGGGAATTGGGCATTAACAGTGGCAACGTCTCCGTTGGGTGTACGTGACAAGCAATACATTTGTGTGCATTGGAAGTAATTTTTTATGATTTCGACAACCCTATTGCAATGAGCATTCTGGTGTAGTATGTTGAACGAAAACTTTAATTCACTGCCTCAGTTCTTCAGAACTGTAATTAGTGTTCCCTCATAGAAATATCGAGCTCTTGTGTGTTAGCGAATAGTATTGTATTTCTAGTTTTGCATAAAAATATTCGTTTGTTAATATTCGTAACCATTGTCATCTATGGAAAGTTGGAGCATTGTTACGTTATTAGAGTAAGGAGTTAGGAAGAATGCCTTCTTTATGACTTCTAATGAAGCTAAAAATTTGACACCTCACCTAGATCTTTGGTATACAGTATCATTTTTGCCTAAGCAGATACTGTTCCTCTTGCGACAGTGTTTCCACTCAAGAATAGTGCAAAATTGTTTTAAAAAGGGAATTTCATATGGAAATTTGAAAAATTTCCCTCCAATATTTCCCTCTTGTATTCAGTACTGGGAAAATCTGTATACCATCTGCAAGCCTGTTTCATTAGCTTTGAAACGAGGTATAATATGTAACATAACCCCAACTACAGGGTGTACTAGAATGTTTCAAACGAAAATCGGCAAGTGCAAGAGTCAAAAAGTTACCCCCACCCCTTCGGAACATAGATGTTCATTTTACTTCGACCTCACTCACCCTCGCCCTCGCAGTAGGAGTTAGCCCTCGCCCTCGTTCACCCTCGCCCTCGCGAATGGAATTGTCCATCGCCCTCGCGGCCAAAACTTGTCCTCGCCCTCGCGCTCCCTCGCCCTCGCGTCACTGTGGGCGAGGGAACTTGAGGGTGATGATGCCCTCGAGAGGGCCACCCTCGCGAGGGTGAACATCTCTGCTTCGGAACGAGAAGGAATAGACCCTATGTTCACATAAGCATTTTTTCTTAGAATGACCTCGCCTATCAACTCCCAAAATCTTTGACTTTCCTCACCGGACAACATATATATATATATATATATATATATATATATATATATATATATATATATATATATATATATATATGTGTGTGTGTGTGTGTGTGTGTGTTCTAACATAACTCTGGTATGCCTAGAGTAATTTTAACCATATTTCTTAGTCTGGAAAAGAGTACGTCTGATGAGGATCTTGGCTAGAAGATCGAAACGTCACGACGTCACGTGTAAATGTGTTTTTATATTACATATGAGCAGTCTTGTTCAGCAGTGTGTTTATTTTTCTGGAAAAGAGTACTGTCGTGTTAGCTATGCGGAGTGGGAGGGGTTGCTTAGATAAAGAGTAGCACCCCAGATATCATTTAAGTTCAGCCTCCATTAGCACCCTGAAGGGGTGTGTGAATTTGTGACATGTAAAAATAATTGAAAATGGCCAATGTTAGTGTCGAATCCATACCTTCCGGGGTCCCCAAATTAATTGGGAGCAGTTCTGATCACCTTTAAATTTAAGTACAACTTCCAGTAGAGGTAAGATCCCCTAGAACATCTACTAAGGATAATCGAAGGGAGGAACATATACAATGATTCAAAACCACAGATATTAGTATAGAGCCCATAGTTTCGGGATCACTGATATAAATAGCATCATTTCTGGTGTCGTTTATGTCCAAGTTCAACCCATTAATATCCCTGTGTTGTGGGAATGGTGACATGAAAAAAATAATAAAAAACGACTGACATTAGTATCAACTCTATAGTTTTAGGGGTCCTTAAATTGGCTGTCGACACTCCCAATACCATTTAAGTCTCTAAGTTTAGCTTCCATTAGTACCCTGGGTGGGTGGGAAAGGGGTTGACATTTAAAAGAATATAAAACGACGATGTTAGTGTGAGGTGAAAAGGGAAGAAAAATAAAATGTCTCAATTGACTGACAAGGTACATTCGCGAAGTGTACCTCGGAATTCGTATAAAACTGATTCAAATGCAAAGTTCTCTGCGGCCCATACTGGTAATTTGCATATTTATGAGCTTTCATATATATATCCAGAATTAAATCATACATTACAATAACGCTCGGACACAGATTGCTTTGTTTCTTTAGATGGAACTGAATATGAATGTGAACATATGCAAAACCAATTGGATCATATCGCCGCTGCGCCTCGAAGAACCGCTATGTGTTAAAAATACAACTTTTCTGGAGAAGCAAAAAACATTCCAAACTTAAAATTTTGCCAAATATACACGGAAACACTTTAAAAATATAATAAAATTGGTTCTGCGTATATTATGCACTGGACATTGTTATAGCTTACTTCAACAATATTATATTACTATTTTTTGAGTTTACGTAGCACATGCTGGTTTATCTTTTGCGTCTTTATAAGCACATAGAGGATCAATACGTATGTGATGAGAACTTGAAGCCTTTAATTTCAACCTATTATTTTTTCATTGTTGCGGCGAAACAATTGAATATTCATTTATCACATTATAAGGGACGCTGCCTGACAGCTTTCAGGTATATTTGCACGGCATAACTCATTTTCGACAAAAACGTCACATAGCGGTTCTTCGAGGAGCAGGGACGATATACAGCTTCTCTGACATATGATACCCACCCGGCCGCCATCTTGGATCCGCCATATTGGATTCAACTTCAAGTTTTTTAAATGGGAATAAGTGCAAGTGATACATCAAATTCGTGTAAAATTTTCTCGGAAATTTATTGGTTACTGGGTTTTACCGTAGCTTATACCGTTTGCAACGCATTGCATGTTAAATGTCAGGCACTTCACAAATATTGAATCAAATAGAAATTTATGGAAGCCCCCGTGTGTGCATGTAATCTTTTACGTGAATTATCGTTGACGAAATATTCTCTGAACGTGCATACATACAGCCACACAGACGTCAATACGGAAATGGTAGGTCTTCAACCAAATCTGGTTCTATATGGATTTACATTAGGCATTTTGACCGTAATACAATACTTTTTTGTTATAGTACAACATGGAAGTAATAACAATTACTCACAGAAATATAAAAAGATTATGACACCAATGTTGTAAAGAGTTTGTTTATACCTACAGTATTTTCCCAGTTAAAAATTGTTTTGATTTGTTAACATCAAAAACGTAAGCGTAACTGATATTACTCTGCAATGTCTATTCGCGAAGAGCCTGGAGGAATTTAGCACACAATACCTTCCAAACAGTCAAATTGTAAAGTTGTGCGTTCGATTCCCGTTTGGGTCAAAACTTTTTTGTATGATTTTGTATTTTTCCGAAAGCATGAAAATTATATAAATTAATTACATTAAAATAAATCATTTCCGTATGTATTCATATAATCATTTCACGACATAAGTAACTATTATGTTTAACATGTAACATCTGAGATGTGGTAGGTGTTAACAGAACGTCGTTATTTGTGATCCTTAAATACAAATTAAGTAAAACGTGTAATGGCAAAACATAAGTGTGTGTTATGTATTTGGCTACAGCTATTTCTCATACAGAAATTACTTTTCAATATTCTGTTTACACCATGGGATTTACGTTTGCAAATATAGAATTATAATAGTTAAATATGATACTTTGTGTCTGGTGCTTAAGTCACTGCTAAAGTTGTGTATTATTATATATGTACTTTATTCGCCTAAAGAAGTGATTTCCAACCTTGTTTACTTGGCGTCCAGTTCGTAAACCTTGCATACTTCACGCCCCATCTCTCATTCATTTTTACTCTAGGCCATAAGTGTTTTTTTTTTTTTCTGATTTATGCGATCTCGAATACAGCTTTGAATTCTCAAATCTTCAATAATAATAATAATATCCTATTCTATATGGTTATGAAAGAATTCGTGAAATGATAATGCAGGACAAAACAGGACAACTTCGAAAAGTACACTATAATGCTACAGACGTTAATATTACTTTAGTGTTTTTCAATGTCGAAGGGTGTATTGTCATTCATGATCTGTTCCCCAATCGGAAGCAACACCACTCACCGCTGTTGGGATTGTTTATGAGCTGAATAGGTGTTGTTGCAAAATTTAATTAAGACATATTTAATTACTTCCGGTGTTGTACTGTATAATCTACAAAAATTATTCTTTATTGTACTGCTTGAAGTCCAACCCAATATTCTTTCTATTGCTCCATAACTTTATTTGGCAGAGTATACTAATTAGGGTTATATGACAGTCATGATCTGTGACGAAATGTTGGCATCATACATTTGCGAACGAAAAAAATGTGGTCATATGATAATTGCTTCATTCGTTGTAACACGTTTGCTCCTATAATGACTCTTAATTCCTTTGCGAAATATGTTTTGTTGCGTTTTGTAACGGAAAACATATTTTTGGTTCGTAGCAGAACCTAGCTAAATTACTCACTCGTGTCCTAAAAATAGTAGATTCACTCAGACCGGAACAGGTAAGCTTACATATTTTCATCAAAATGCGTAGACCTATCATAACGATAAAAAGTGTACCTTAGGAATAAGTTAAACATTCCTTACACTTGTAATATATACATATATAATAATTTACTTATAAATTACGTAATTCTCGATATAACTCTGAGATTATTACTGGGTTTTGTTAAAATCAAATAATGTTCATTGTTGAACAGTTGTGTAAGTCATACTTCAATTTTACTTCTAATCTCTTTAATTTATTCATTGATTTCTGCTATTTGTACTTGTATTTACTCTGATTGTTTGACGTCTTCATGTTATAAAACAACTGGCGTCTCTGGCGTGTAAAATTTGGGGGGGGGCATCAAAGAAAGTGATTTAAATGGTAGTACCTAGCCCAACCTATTTATTATCTTCTATTCCATTTGTTACCTTACCTTTACGGACCCCCTGAGACATATCAAGAACTCTGTTATACACAGGCTGAATATTCCAAATAAATATAATTATTATTATTTATATGCTATTCTGTCGTTAGTAAATAAAATTAATTAGAATAGAATATTGAATATTTTGTACTTCAAAATATTGGGGGACGCGTCCCCCCGCCAGAGACGCCCGTGTATAAAACACAAAGTTTACAAAGGATAAGACCTATTATTATGTAGGTTCTGAACCACACTGGTGGTTGGTGGATACATAGACCTCACACAGAGCATACGCTTCCACATCACACTATTACACTTCCCGAAGAGCTGATTTACAGGGTTGTGTCACAGATCTTGGTGTCTGGATTTACTTTTGAGTATTCGTCAGAAAATGAAAACTGTGAGGGCTAGGTTGTGTCAGTCATAAATTTAGACAAGTCAGTTTGAATAACCATTTAAATTATTTCGTTCTAATATATATTTGCAGTTGTGAAATGAAACTGAGAACGAAAGGAGTTCCCATAAAATCTGAAACGCTGGGCCATCCTGTTAAATTCGTCCAAGTATCCAAAAGAAAAGGTGATATTCACAATGTAAGACTGGAAGTTGGATCTCCCCACATATTTCACACCGTTCGTGGATACACGCGGAAGCCTGATGGTACCTATTATAAATACTGAAGATGGTCGGGTATTTGCAGTAAATATACCACATCATTCAATAAGTTCGTAGGATGACATATAGATTTCCCCACTATTCACAAATCCATATAATGATACGCGTCAAAATTTCATAACAATCTGACCTTTAGTTCACAAGTTACAGTGGTTTTAGTGACGCTACTTTTGTAATTTTCAAAACAATGGAAAAATCTAAATTTCGTGTGTTGATAAAACATTGGCTTTTAATGAGAAAAAATACCGTTCAAGCAAAGCAATGGCAAGACAAGTTGCTCCATCGAGACAAGTCGTTGAGAAGTAGTTTCTGATTTTAAACGCAGCCGTATAAACATCGATGATGCTGAACGCTCTAGTAGCCCAAATTCGGCAGTTGTTGCAGACAACATTACAAAAAAGGCCACAAAATAGGTTTGGCCGAACAGAAATTGAAATTGCGTGAGTTAGCTAATCGATAGCTTAAAGATATCACAAGGCAGTGTGTTCACCATTCTGCATGAACATTTGTCATAAGTAAGCTCTGTTCGAAGTGGGTACCGCGTTTGCTCACAGTCGATCAAACCAACAACGTGTCGAAGATTAAGAGCGCTATTTGGAGCTGTTTCAGCGCAGTAAAAAGGATTTTTTTCATGTGGTATGTGACAATGGATGAAACATAATACCATCATATACTCCAGAGTCAAATCGGTGGACAGCAACCGATGGAAGCCGCCCAAAGCGACCAAAAACGCAAATGTCAGCTAGTAAGCTTTTGGCTTCCGTATTTTCGGATGCGCAAGATATTTTATTAATAGATTACCTTGAGATAGGAAAACCATCAATAGCAAATATTATAGGGCGTTATTGGCGTGTTCGAAGTAAGAAATTGAAAAAAAGTGATCGTTCACCAAGTCAATGCACCGTGTACCAAGTCGATTGCAACAATGGCAAAATTGCACGAATTGCTTCCCCATCCACTGTACTCTTTGGATCTGGCTCCCAGCGATTACCACCTGTTTGCAGACGTAAACAGAATGCTTCAAGGAAAGAAATTTGGCTCCAATAAAGAAATGATTGCCGAAACTGAATCCTATTTTGAGGCCAAACATAAATCATTCTATAAAAAATGCATTGAAACGTTGGAATGAATGTGTCACTCTTGAAGGAGACTACGTTGATGAATAAAGTCAAATTTTGCCTAAACGTTGTAGTTTTGTTAGCTAACCTACGAACTTATTCAGTGGTGTGTTATAAAGCTTTCAGTGACAATGATTTATTATGGTAAAGCCGACCATTATTAGCATATATCTTCTGTTTCATTTACGTTATTGGCAAAATGAAGAGCTTTATTGAATTATATATTAAAAGTTGTATCACTATGGTTGATTGTTATTACTTTGAAATTGTACATAATTAAACCCTTGATGAAAGTGTTGAAATAAATATTGAAAATTATGGATCTTTTGTTTTTACCATGTTTATTAGCAAATCCCCCCCCCCCTCACACAAATGCATGCAATGGAGCACCAGGTATATAAATAACTAGGGGAGAGTAGTACACAGTGAGACAAAATTTACCTTTTGACGTGTATTTAGTATTATATCTGTAGTACAAAAATGTCAAATTGCCATTATTTAGGTAAGTATATAAGCTATAAATTTAGATATACTTATCCTATAAATATTCCAGTATTTGTGGCAGTAAATAAAACCTGACCTAGATGTGAACATCTCACTATGTACCATTTGTAGTGCACAGTGAGACTATTTGTTAAGTACATTTGTTATTTATGTTCAGTTATTTATACATATTTCTGGGCACTACCAGAATATATGGTCTTAAGCCTGTCACGTATGAGCGGTCAAGTGCCTCGGTAGGCACATTTATCAGGGAAATGGGAAAGGAAGGTAGCGGCCTGAGATCCGTATGCAGGGCCGGCCTTAGGCAGTGCAGGGCCGATTGGGAACATTTTGCGGGGTCCCAGGTTTACAACTGGTATATATAGGGTCGGATTTAGAGTGGTGCAAAGGTGCACGTGCACCCCCCTTCGTTGTAAATATACACTATCTAAAACGAGAAGCTAGCAGTGAAAATACCAACACTTTTCAAAACTTTCTGCCATAATTTTTCCTTTGGGGCTTAAAAGAAAGCAGAGGTTTGTAAAAGCAATAGTTTAAGTCGATTTTCAAATGGTTGAAGGAAAAGGATGCATCAAGCAAAATAATATAGCATTTGTCAAGTAGGGAAGAAAACAGAATCCAGTAGGAGAGAACATTTTTTCCTGCATAACAATTGCGACCCTCTTTATAAAATACTTTTCTCAGTTCTATGCATCAATGTTGTCAGGAATGAAGAACATTGTCAGATGTCACTTTGAAGAGTTTCAGTGCGATTGGTTATTTTGGTAGTTACTGGTGCACCCCCTCAGACAATCCTGGATCCAGCCATATATATGAGGGCTGACTGAAAAGTTTTGAGTCGAGGAAACTATAAGAAGTACATATTTGGTAATACCTTTATTTTTCAACATAATCCCCTTGAACAGCAACACACTTGCTCCAACCGTGCTGCAGTGCTCTTATCCCAGTAGAAAAAAGTTCCTTTGGTTGTGACCACAAAAACTCCTCCACGGTTGTCATGACGTCATTATCTCTTGCCAAACGTCGTCCTGCTAGAGTCTTTTTTAGATTATGGAACAAGTAGAAATCTGAGGGGCCAGATTTTGAGGATAGAGTGGATGAGGAACGAGTTCAAAGCCGCATTCATGAATAGTAGCCATGGCAACTGCTGATGTGTGGCCGGGAGCATTGTCATGATGGTAGAGAACGCATCTGGAGATCATTTGTGGCCCTTTTTCTTGAATTTGGACTCGAAGTTTTTTTCAAAAGGTCACTATGGTATTCTGATGTGATAATATGACCCCTTTGCAGGTAATCAATGAATATCACACCTTGGGAATCCCAAAAAAGAGAGGCCATCACTTTGCCAGCGGAGGGGATCACTTTTGCCCTCTTTGGGGAAGGGGATGAGGGGTGCTTCCATTGTTTGGATTGTTGTTTTGTTTCTGGCTGTAATGGTGTACGCAACACTCGTCCATAGTGATGAATCGATAGAAAAATCGTCCACATCACGTTCTAACAATTTCAAATTGTCCACGGATAGGAGGTATCGAGTGCGTTTTTGTTCTTGAGTCAGAAGACGTTTGAAAATTTGAAAATTTCACTTTATTCGTAAAATGCATTCGGACGAATAAAGCGATGAAAAACAAAAACACGTTAACCGATATCGGGAGGAAGTAGACATTTATTTGAGGGTATGCTTATCATGGCCGCCCTCGGTCATCTTGACGTCGGTCATATTGTCTCTCTCTCGACTTTTTAAATAGGAAGAGGGTCACGTAATGTATCAAATCTTTGAAGATCTTTTTGAAAAGAATTCAAGTCAGGAAAACCTAGTGTACGCTAGTGACAATATCGTAGGTAGCTAGTTATGAAAGGCATAATCAGCTTGAAATCATTATCGACTGCAGACAAAATGAAAAAGTGATGAGACGATCACAAACTTTAAGGAACTGATGGAAGATGGATGACATATTTTCGATTGGATTATTCGAGTTAGAATACAAACCTTCATAAGCAGCCATCTATTCATTATGCACTACTAAAAAAAAAAAAAAAAAAAAAAAAAAAAAAAAAAAAAAAAAAGTATACATTCGGTTTTCCTGACTTGGTTTTTTAAAATAAAATCACGTTTTTTTTTTTTTTTTTTTTTTTTTGCAGGAGAGGGTAAAGTTTGTCTTCTGGTTTTGTATTTTTAATATAGTTATAATAAGCACTGGCGCAAATCACGGGGGGATGAGGAGGATATGTCCCCCCAATCTTGGGACTGGGGGGACTGTCCCGCCCAATAATCCGATTTGGGATGTGTTTTTTGGGGAGAAATGTGATAATTTGTGTCCAACTACCATAAAAGAAAGTGAGATGAAATTGATGCCCCCCCCCAGAATAAGCCTCTACCAGCCTCACAATGTTGAAGACAACTCTGCTTCTCTGATCTCCCACAGCATTGTTTTTTTAACTTCATAAATATTTTGAACATCACCCACACACACACACACACAAAAAAAAAAAGAGCGGAACGGTCTTACCCATTTTCCTCAATGTTGAAGACAGATCTGCGCCGCTGAAATAAGAGAAAGGATATGCAAAGAAGTCGCACTGAGGCTGATTTATTTGATACCATCTCGGTATTCGTGGTAGTATCACATTACATAATCAGCAAGAACGCCAGGAAGTTTTACTTAGTTGTGTGTTCAAAATAAAAGAGGGTGTGCACTAGGGTGGGCCGAAAAAATTTTTTTCAGATATTCAGGATTGAGTAGTTATCAAAAGTTGTGTATTGGTACGAAATGAAGCCATGTCAAATATGTTGATTTTAAAACAATATTTAACCGGGCCCCCGTGGCCCTAAAGTTCCTAATTTTTTGTTGAAATAAAATGATTTTAGGTAATAAGAACATTTTTCCAGACATTACTCTTAATACATAAAACATGAAATACATGGTTTTAATATACGCAAGTAGCTATTGAGACCTTAACTAACTTTCATAACTACCATATTAACCACGAAAAACCTTCGTGTTGAGCCCAGCTCAGAACTCTCAAACTTTAAGAGAATATCACTTTTTCGCATCTGGATGCAAAATGCACAACACTGGCTTTCCGAAGGCGGCGCTTACATTGCTGAATTCAAATAAACTAGAAACGATATGGCTGCGAGCCTCTCTTCCTGTATTGTCTTGCCTTCGAATTAAGGATATGATTTTGAATTACAAGTCAAAATACAAAACGATCATTAACCCCATTAAGAAATAAGATACCTCCATTAAGAGCTAAATTAAAGAAATTTAAGAACGGTGCTTAGAAGTTATTTGATATTTTCTCTTGCAAATGCTGCGATAGAGTAACCTGTAGGTGTGATAAATCAAATTAAATACCGCCGTGGGAGCTCATATTAGATCAGAGAAATCAGAGACAAATGACGAGCTGCAATGCAGATAAAGCAGAAACCCATAGGCTCAAAAGAAAGCATGATACACAGATCGATTATAATGCTGCGGTACCAAATACAAGAGGGTTACAATCGTTAGCCTCAATCACGCACTTGGAACATACATTAAGTGCTTCCACCCCGAATTCAGACGATGAAGAGTTCGCATGGAGCTATCGTTTAGAGAATAAAATCTAAAGTAAACCTAAATAAACAATAGCGAGCCCTAAACAAATGAGTACCGCCAAAGATTTAACAGGTGTCTCGAATAAGTCGGCTCTAAAATTGTATCCGCTGTTTTAGAAGATATTAATTTGCTGAACAAAACTAACCAAGACAAGGTAGTAGATAAAACCAGAATCCATAGGAAACTAGCAAAAAAAGAAAAAAGAAAGAGAAAAAAGAAACCGTCTACAGTGTAAAGCTACTAATTTTAAGGGTCTATTTTGATGGCCGAAAATACCAAACTATAGTTCTAATTGATAATTGCAGTAGGCAAAGCACTGAAGAATATGCGGATTATATCGATTTGACCGATTGGTCAGAAGTAATAGGAACGAAACCTCCAATTTTGGCTAACGTATCAACAGAAGAATTAACCGAAATGATTGTGGAAAAGAGGAGGTTTCACAGTTTGTCACGTTCCCCTTCCACACACAGGCTTTGGAGAGGTGTGTAAAGGTAGTAACAGAACCTTCTTCAGAAGAATGCGGTAGTGTTGCACGAGACGGTTATATTCGCGCAAAACTGGAAGCACGAAAGTATCTACCAAGCTTCGAACATAAATCTCAATATTTTGTTCCAAGATTCAACTAAGGACCTTTAAGTAAGAGGAGGATGGGTTTGAGGATCTCGCTGTGTAGCCATCTCCACGTAGTGAGTTCTGGGCTGGTTTGGTGTTTGTTGCTCAATTTTTCTATCTTACCTTATGTATTTGTGTCGTACTATTATATCTACTAAACACCAATCAGACGAAGAGCTGCACATCAGATCAGAACATTTAAAATCCTGGGGTCAAGTAAAAGTATTAGGAATCTTAACCAATTTTCTATACATACTTAAAATAATGGTATATATTAAAAAAAATATATAACACTTTTCGGATCCGCAGGTCCTGGTGAAATATTTTTATCTGCCTCTGTTTTGGGGAAGAAACACAGCATTATACAACTTTTGCACGGTACTCAAACTTAATTTTCTGAAAACAAATATTTCAATAATACGAGTATTTTCACTACTCACAACCACATTTTTTCAGCATTAACGTTCTTTCGGGCTCCCGGGGCCCGGTTAAATATATTTTTATTCGGCTCTGTTTTGGCGAGGAAACATGACATTATAAATTTTGCACAGTACTCAAACTTAACTTTCTAAAAAATATATTTCAATAATATTTTCACTATTTACAACTATTTTTTTAATAAACGTTCTTTAGGGCCCCCGGGGCCCGGTTAAATATCTTTTTCCGGCTCTGCTTCTGTGAAAAAACATAACATTATACAACTTTTGCACGGTACTGAAACTTAACTTTCTAAAAATATATTTTAATAATATTTTCATTGGTCGCTACTTTTTTTTTTTTTCAAAATTACTGTTCGTTCGGGCCCCTGGGGTCCGGTTAAATATCTTTTTATCCGGCTCTATTTTGGTGAGGAAACATAATTATACAACTTTTGCATGGTACTCAAACTTAACTTTCTAAAAAAAAAAAAATTTCAATACTTCACTGCTCGAAACTGTTTTTTTAAAATTAACGTTCTTTGGGGCCTGGTTAAATACCTTTTTATCCGGCTCTATTTTGGTGAAGAAACATAACATAATATTATACAACTTTTGCACGGTACTGAAACTTAACTTTCTAAAAATATATTTTAATAATATTTTCATTGGTCGCTACTTCTTTTTTTCAAAATTAGCGTTCTTTCGGGCCCCCAGGGCCCGGTTAAATATATTTTAATCCGGCTCTATTTTGGTGAGGAAACATAATATAACATTTTACAACTTTTGCACGGTACTCAATTTTCTAAAAAAAAAAAATTTTCGGCCGTTTTCGGCCCACCCTAGTGTGCACCTAGTATAATGATATACATTTTTACACAAACTCAAAGAAAACAATATTTTTACACCCAGGGGTGTATGTAAGGAAATTTGGGGGGTGTTGGGGGTTTGCACAATACTCCCTGGACGTAATGTCTATTTTTACAACAGAAGTTGTAAAAAAAATTAAACTACTGTAGCAATGAATTCAGAACAATTTTGCTTATGCCTGGAAACTTGATACAAACTATTGATTTCCTTGTTAGGGAGAGGCCATACCCTCCCTTGTGGAGTCTATGGAGGTACTTGTAATGTGTTGTTGTGTGTACTTGACAACCGCAAGTAGCAGATGCATCTTAACGGAATCATAGCTCTTGGTTGGGGGCCCCGAAAGCATTGGGGGCCCTGCGAGCACAATGGCATGTATTAATTTCATGTATTAGGAGCAAAATTTAGTTATAGAGACCACAACACGCTTGTTTGCTCTGGAACCAAATATGCTGCTAAAACGTCATTGGAAAATAAATTAAACTGGACAGCAGAGTAGACGGCACTAGCGCGGGACCCCCTTAGGCGCGGGGCCCGATTAGGAAAAATCGGTCCAATCGGCTTAAGGCCGGCCCTGTCTGTGTTAGGTACTATCCTATCATTTGCCTGGAGTGAATGGGGAAAGCTCAGGAAAAACCTCACTTAGAATGAATTGCCTGAGAAAGCAGTTACTCCGTTTCGATCGAGTGTCTCCACCGGAAATCGAACCCAGGGCTGCTCCCACCAAAGGCGAGAGAGCTAGAGACTACGCTACGTGCGATCACCACACTTATTTAACCAAACATTATTTTTCCACTAGTTACAACGACAAATAAAATTAATATAACACAACGAGAACTAAATGTCATTGACTGATACGAAACAGATAAAGAGCAAAAAACATGTATTAACGCCAATTTATGCTTTCAAAGCTGAAGAAAAGCTTATTATAACCTTCCAGACGTTCAAGGCCTTATGCAGAGTCGTTCTGACACATGATTAGTGCCATACTAAATAGTTCGACTAACATATATTACCTGCTGTAGTCAGGCCTTTAGAATGACGTTAATCATGCGTCAAAACGAAAAAATGAAGTGAAATGAAATCTTTGAGTTTTACGTCCCACGGTTTTGCCGGTTAGGCTAAAGGAGACGGTGATGATGAGTAATGAATGAAATGATGGAATGAAGAAAGTGGAAAGAAACGGGAGAACCCCGAGAAAAATCACGCACACGATGTTTGTCCACCACAAAGTTCACTTGGCGGGGTCTGGGATCGAATCCGGGACTCCAAGCACCAGAGGTGAACACTCTACCACTGAGCCACCGCGGCCCATTGCGTCAAAACGACTCTGCATAAGGCGATCAGTTTTTATTTAAGGGGATTTCGGTAGAATTGCTGTGACATCGAATGGATCCATTACTGCAATATCTGGTACGATAGGCTTTACGAACTCATTCACTTTAACATTCCGGCGACACGAAACATCTTTTGCGGAACACGCCAGAACATAATCACCCGGTGAATGTGCTGGTATTATTTCTTTCTTTTAAAAAATGTAAGGAAAAGATGACAGACAGACTCATAAATTTCATGGCACCTGATCTAGAAATTGAAAGAAAATAAGAATCCAATAAAAGACACAAACTTCTTTTTTGACTAAATCTGATAGATTTTTGATTAAAATGTTAGTAGTGTCTTGTATATTTTTTTTAATAATTCAGCTCAGTGACAATTTCAAGGGGTAACGCGGGGGATAAATTTTCCCCGGAGCTGCGAAATTCTTCCGGAAGAAATCTCCAATGGTGATCAACAAGGTTTACCTGTATTTTCACAGAACTACTTTCACTCTACGTGTATTGAAATTTCCTCAGGGAAAATTAAAATTATCACTTGCTCAGTTACACAGAGTAGGGGAAAGTTGTACAAAATGGGGACCCTTATATATTTTTGCACAAAAAATTAAAACTATCAATGATAAAATCGCTAGATGTAAATCAAAACCTTCAGTGGAATGTTGGTTACTACAAAATAAGCCTTTTTGTATCATAAGAATGGTTCTTTTAACAAAAAATAACGGAAACTGAAAAAGAGCAAAAGTGCCCGTCCTATACTACTACTCGGGTAAAACATAGTTTCCTTATAAACTTACCAAAATACTTACAAACTTACAAATATCTTGCTTAACACTTTTTAAATCGTGTTCACAACTTGTTTATATCTTATGCACGTATCTTGTTTACAACTATCTTGTTCATAATTATTCAAGAAAGAATAAATATGAGTTTTCGTACTAAATAATCGAAACTAATTAGAAATAAAATACTTTTATCTAGTACGCAACATTTTAAACTTTACGTGCTACAAAAGCCACAAACAAATGTATCTTCGTTCGCGTTAGAGCAGGCATCGTGTGCTCACCCATTGTAACTAGAACACGTAATCCATCCTTTTTTCTTCCGAATGACTTATAGAGTTCTTTGAAAAAAAAAACAAAAAAAAAACAGAGTTCTTTGCAACATCAGAATTATCTTCCCCTTTCGATGATGAAGATAGTATTGTTTCCGTGTTGAGTTTAATTATTTTTTACTTTGGATCTTGCGCTTAACAGACAAGATCCCTTTTTTCATTCCAATACGTTTGCTCACTTTTTTTGTTCTTTAGTAGTAGATCCTTTACTGTTTGTCTCTCCGGGAGTAGCCTTATTAAATTCAGCTTTGTATGGTAAGGAAGAGAGAATAACGCCTTACAACTTCTATCATTTTTATTTTTCTTAATTCTGCTCAGTTATTTAGGTGGAGGAATGAACAATTTTGGAGAAATGCGAAAACCTGAAAAACTTTCTGCCGGATCCAAATTAATTCCAGATGTTGAAGGTCAAGAACGCTCAACATTTGATGTTGGAGAAGTGGCAGCCACAGATGTGGAGTGTTGAAATGGTTCAGCTGCTGGTGGCAGGATATAAGTGAGCACATAACGTTGAAAGTTGAGAAAGCTCAGCAGTTGTTGTCGATACGCATGGTCTCTCGGTCATCTCAGATGCAGCGAATAAGTGATCAGCAAATACATCTTTATTTAAGGTGTATATTCCAGTTTTCCTACAGCCATTTACTCTGAAGCTACTTTTACAAAAGCTGCATTGAAGAGCTTTCCCATTACTATCCGGCTAGAAAGGTACTATTAATTGGCAATATATAGGAAAAATTAAACAACATAAATGCTTATTACCTCATTAACCTTAATTTTAATTAAGAAAGACATTTTATAGATTTACGTATGTTCTACTGTTGTATGTTGTTAATTTTAACCAAGTTGCTTCCTCAGCCATCGACTTAGCACTAGCCGATAAAGTTCCGTGCTCTCGGCCGCAAGCGGATTGTAATACGCGAACTATAAGTAAATTATAATGATGTTACATGTTGTCTAAAATGGGGACGTCCCCAATTTGTACTACCTTCTATGTCTCCGTTTTGGCAGAATGTGGCATACATGGAAAAACATGGCATCCCTATGCTCATGGTATGGCATCCCTATGCATGGGAATCAGGCAGTAAGTCAAATAGTAGACAGGTGACACGTCATAAAGTATTTTGCAAAAAACTTCAAAACAATACACGTTCACACAAAATGTACAGTGATGGTTATATTCCTGCTCAAAATGGTGTAATTGTGACCTTGAACAATAGTACATAGCCTTCCCTCTGTAAGCAACGCCAATCACGTAGAAACAGCCCGCCTTATGCAGAGTCGTTTTGAAGTATGATTAATGGCATACTAAAAGGCTGACTACTACAGGAACCTTATGTTAGTCGATCTCTTTACTATGGCACTAATCACGCTTCAAAATGACTCTGTATACGGCCCAGCAGGTCCTCGTTTGAACCGCCGTCCCCGTTTTATACAACTCTCCCCTATTTAGTTTCGGTAAACATAATACAACAATCCAGCTCATCAATCTTTTTAAGAAGAATTAATTCACTTAAAAGGAATTTATTTATTAAAGTATTACGGATATCGAATTAAACAGTGACGTGTTTTGTATCATTTGTCTGTGTCTCACGTCATTGTGTACTATACAGTAGATAACAAAATATGGCAGTCGAATGAACAAGGTCGAGTTAAATGCTTTCTCTCTTTGTAAACTAAAAGAAAACATGTCTGTTTTGAAATTTACCTGCAGAATGACATAACAAGAGAAAAAGGAATGTTACAATAATTGCTTAAAAGCTTCAACGGAAGTGACGTTTTATGCATAAAAACATAAAAATACCTGTAATTTCTCGCCCGTCTTGCAACGGAAAAAAGTTGAATGTCTCATTGTGTACCAAGTCTTACTGTGTACTTCTCTGTCCTATTTAAAGAACACAAGTTATCTGTGAATCGGGTAGTATCTCAAGGCGAAACAGCCCCACGTGACAAGCGGAATTACATCTACCAAAAATATGCTTCAAATTTCCAAAGAATATACACAAGGTCGTTTCAGGTTTATGGTAGCGAATATGAAACTCTTGCCACAACGCCACCAGTGATCGATATACCATTGTGGATAAAAATGAGTTTCAATAGCTCGTGCAGAGTATGAGACCACGTTTTTTACACACACACACACATTTTATATCTTAACTATATCTCAACTACATGGGCTGACACAAATTATTGAGCACTTCCTTTAGGGCTACAATAAATAAATTTGGCATAATTGTAGCTTTTCGGGACAAACCCACGGGAAAATTGCCAAAAGTAAATATTTTTAATTTTAAGGGGTCTAAAGAGGGGATAAAGAATTTCTCCATGCTATTTAAATGGGCCTTTTATTGGACATATAATCTCATGTTTTAGGTACTTACAAGTAAACCTTACGTTTGGGTGAATCGAGTTGCTGACTGAGACACATATGAAAAAGTAGTACTAAATGTGGTCAGTATTTCAGTGAAGTTTTAGGTGCGAAGCTCCAGGGGTTTAGGAGATACAGCTACCAGAACATCACATGAAAGTACAGAATAGTCTTCATACAGTTGGAGGTAAAAGCTCTGTAAGACCTCTTGTAACGACAAAAGATGAATAACAAATATATGGGTACATATTAGGACTAGGGGGAAGTCATATAGTAAGGGTATACCTAACGGCGGCCATCTTGAAATCCGCCATTTTGAATTAAGGTTAAGTTTTTAAAATAGGAATAGGGTCATGTGATACATGATTTAAGGCGCAAATTTAATCAGAAGAACAATGGTGACGTTAATTTTGATTTACGCGCAATTGGTAAAAAGTTACAGGGAAATTAAATATTGTTGCTGCATATGTATTAGTCCTTTACCCCACCTTGTAAATTTTGTGTTAATGATAATAATTAAATAAAAAGCAGATGGATAAATATTAGGTCTATGGTAAGAGTTGCCTTGATGGCGGCCATGTTCAAATCCGCCATTTTGAATCAGACAAAAGTTTTAAACAAAACGCATAACAGTAACACCTTATTAATAGCAAATTTTACCATAACTCCAACGGTATAACCATTTTTGCTTTATCATTAACCAGCACAAAATTAAATGGATCTCTCCTTACGACTACTGCTTTGACGGAATTGTTAACGACAAATGTGTTAAGTGTAACTGGATTGCCTTTGTAGGTGTGCTCACTGTGAGCAGAGCATTTGTGCAAGTCATGCACTCTTTTCTGAACTACATATTGATTGTACTAATTGAGGACTTTTCTGGAAGAAAGACCCAAGTTCAATTATGACTCAATTCCACTTTGGTCATTTTTCCTTAAATTAGCAACTTGTTTATGCGATAACAAGTGCTGGTTAATGATAAAGCAAAAATGGTTATACCGTTGGATTTATGGTAAAAATTGCTATTAATAAGGTGTCACTCTTATGCGTTTTGTTTAAAACTTTTGTCTGATTCAAAATGGCGGATTTGAACATGGTCGCCATCAAGGCAACTCTTACCATAGACCTAATATTTATCCATCTGCTTTTTATTTAATTATTATCATTAACACAAAATTTACAAGGTGGGGTAAAGGACTAATACATATGCAGCAACAATATTTAATTTTCCTGTAACTTTTTACCAATTGCGCGTAAATCAAAATTAACGGCACCATTGTTCTTCTGATTAAATTTGCGCCTTAAATCACGTATCACATGACCCTATTCCTATTTTAAAAACTTAACCTTAATTCAAAATGGCGGATTTCAAGATGGCCGCCGTCAGGTATACCCTTACTATATGACTTCCCCCTAGTCCTAATAAGGACCCATATATTTGTTATTCATCTTTTGTCGTTACAAGAGGTCTTACAGAGTTTTTACCTCCAACTGTATGAAGACTATTCTGTACTTCCATGTGATGTTCTGGTAGCTGTATCTCCTAAACCCCTGGAGCTTCGCACCTAAAACTTCACTGAAATACTGACCACATTTAGTACTACTTTCTCATATGTGTCTCAGTCAGCAACTCGATTCACCCAAACGTAAAGTTTACTTGTTAGAATTGGAGTAAAAACATGAGATTCGGTATGCTTTTACGTTTTTGTTAGCGTTACCCAAGTGAATTATCAGAAATAAAAATTTCCAACCGTAGAGTGGTTTTATGGGGAATTGGAAAATCTTTCCCATGTTATTTATATGGGACGTCTTCTTCACCCCAAAATGTTTAGGCACTTCTGGCAGGATTAGAATGATGAAATTTAGCATGATTGTAGCCTTCCAGGACTAACCGAGAGGAAAATTGCCAAAAGTGAGTATTTGTAATTTTTTAGATGTCTAGAGGGGGTGAAGAAATTCCCATGCTATTTAAATGGGCGTTTTCTTAGGACACAAAATCTTTAGATTTAGAATTAGGAAAAGAAACGACAGAATTGTGGGTTCAAGAGGTGCGAGGCTGTAGGCCAAGCATACTCAGGGGACTGGGGGCGGAGCCCCCAGCTAGCCAAAGGCTAGTCTATATATAGGGCAAAGAACGCAAACTGCGTAGAAGTCAGAGATACAGCTTTTGACTAGAGAATTAAAGAGTAAGTCTATATAATTAATGCCTAGATTCGCTGCATCAGCACAACACACACTGAAAAGATTAAGTTTCAAGACACGTTGTCTGATACGTTAAAGCTGACTGCTACAAGATATCTTTGTAACGATGTAGATCGTGGTATTTTCGGAAAGCGACTCTGTATCCTATTTGTCAGAACATTCATCTCCAGACATTCTTTAGTGTATTCTACTTAAGCACTACTTCTTCAAAATAATAAATACATTATAAAAGTAAAAGCAAAACCAACTGAAAACAGCAGATTTCATACAAAGACTGCCAGGAACTGGTCGGTGAAAATCAACCTCACGAATGAGTTTTTTAAGTTACAACTCCTATTGCTTGTTGTGTGATCTAGTCCGTAGGTTTTCTCGGGGTGTTCTCGCTCCTTGCTACTTTCTCATTCCACCAATTCTTTCATCACCATTCACTTGCTTTAATCATAGTCTTCCTTAATCTAAATGGTATAATTGTGAGACGTTAAACTGAAAGATTGAAAGAAAGATTTCGTGTGAACTAGTTAATAATAAACGATTTTTAAAAGATCGATTGACGAACAGAGAACTTCTTAAAACAATTGAATGAACACGGATTTTCACGTCATGCATTCATGTGAAAGAAAAGTAATTTGATTTTCGTATGCTTGTCCTGCAGTTTCTTTATCTGAACAAACAATTATTCGATAAACTATAACGATAGTCTAAACAAATCTCAGCGTAGACATATTTAAATCTAAATGAAAGGTATTTCTATTTATCTCGTACAACACACACAAAAATAAATAAATAAATAAAATAAAGCCCAGAATTCACGGTAAAATAATAGATGAAGTCATATGAATGTTCAGATTTCTGCAAGAAAATGACAACTTCATGCTTTCAAGCAATTAGTTGCCCTCCCCTTCTATTTTTCCTTTCGTTACACATTAAAAATGCCAAATTTAGATTATAGTTTTAAATTAATAATAATATCAGAGCTGAAAGGTGTAGAATGAACAACGATACAGGTATGTAAGTTACAACTATTAAAATAATCAGCTAATCACAGCGTGTGGTAAGGTAAGGGCGTATGTAATGGAATTAAAAAATTGGGATATTAAGCAACAAAATGAAAAACATCACGATAAACCTTACACTGAAAGGTTTGAGTTATTCCTGAAGTGCTGTACAAATAATATAGATGCAAACGGCAAAATACAATAACATCTATGAGCAAAAGTAGGCTTTTCCTTAAAATAAAAGCTAAGGGAAAATGTAAGTATACTGCAACGGTATTTTCAAAACTTTTTTTTAAAACTTTAGTCTACCAAAATGTTCCTTGCACATTTAACTACGGTTTATTTCTAAGCTTATTACTGTTTTAAAATTATTATACTAGCTATTGTCTCTTACTTGTACTTTTCAGTCATTTTTCGTTTTTACTTTATGAGTTTTTGGCTTTTATTATGATAAGACAAAAGTCATAAATGAGTGTACAGTCCGCAGCACAAAACCTGCAAAATGAGCATGTAAGTTTATTGTGAAACGACGAAATCTTTTGCTCCAAAATAAGTGTGCAGGGGAGGACGTCAAAGTATCTCTGGCGTGATTCGTGCCACTCAGACGTTATGTTGATTGCCTGCGCTGTTAGTAGTAGTTTCACAATAAACTTACATGCTCATGTTGCAGGTTTTTTTGCTGCGGACTGTACATGATAGAATGTAGACGTATCCCATATTTAATTAAGAATTTGATGTAATTAGTTCGGCTATGCACTGAATATTGACGTAGTGCATACAGTGATGTGCAACTTTCTCGTAAATTCATAGGCACTTAAAAAATAAACCTGTTCACGAATAAAAATGCATTAGAATGAAAACACAGGAACTCAAATACAAGCAGCCGTCTTCCAAAATCTTTTCATTTGTGTGGTAACTATTCTCTTAATACCGGAAACGAAATTTTGACAAAAATCGAAACTACTGGGAACGTAAAAGGTTGAAGTACGCGTACGTTAAAAATGAATTCACCATTGCATCGTTGATCCAACTGCATTTTGTGGATGATTCACCAATATGATATTCCACTACACAAACGAAAGGCGAAAGATAATGCGAACAGTTGTAGAACGAAGTTGGTTATACAGCACTAATAGAAAACAGATAAAGTTTGGAGTTGCCAATTGAAAAAAACAAGTACTAAACCACATCCAAATTAGTCTTAAAATTTCCATTTTTAAATGTTTTTAATATACCATTCTTTGCGAATCGAAATTTCCTGACATGTTAGCAGAATTGAGAAATGCCTCTTAAATAGCCATTACATTCTTCTGTTATTGGACGTCCACATATGATCCATACAGTCTTCCTTACACCCGCACAACATATCCCTGAGAGTTTTACTCGGGTTTTATTCTCTCCTCACAAAAATCGAACGAAACCTCTTTGCTCTTTAAACAAATGCACCAACTTTCCTCTGTAGTTCACGCTTATACTGCTAGATACACTTGAACGAACAACTACCAACTATACATTTTCCATTTAATTTGTACGTCACAGATCAGCACAATATCGCATGAAAATAACTGTTGTGCGTTACCTATTGATACGAACTATAAAAAGAAACTAGAGAGACCAAAACTGTAGGCCATTAAGGATAATTCATGTAATGCGTTCAATTTCTGATGCTGGTTAGCAGTACACTTTTCCCTCCACTATATTACAATAATAATGCTAGAAAATAATAATAATAATAAAATACGTCACTCTAATCGTGAATGTTTTACTTACCTCTTTTTTTCTGAGGGGAGCGCAGTGGCTCAGTGGTAGATCGTTCACCTCCGGTGCTTGGGGTCTCTGGTACGATCCCAGCTCACGCCGTGTGGACTTTGTGGTGGACAAATACCATGCTCGTGGGTTTTCTCGGGGTTCTCCCGTTTCCTCCCACTTTCTTCATTCCACCATTTCACTCTTCTCTCATCATCACCGTCTCCTTTAGCCTAACGGGCATAACCGTGGGACGTAAAACTTAAAGATTTCATTTCATTTTTCTTTTTTTTTTCTGAATTGATAAGTTTAGATGAAGGAGTGGTCAACGCTGTAAAAACTCTCAAAAGATTGGGTGCAGGAACTCAAGCTCGAAAAGGTATCACACTAATAACGAATACCTCCAAACTGGTATACGTGTTCAGAAATTCTTAAAAGTGGATGTAATAGTTTCTTCAAATATGTGACTTTCTCCGAAGTTTAGCTGCTAATGGTCGTAAATAACAAAATTGTGACGCAATAAATATCTCATATTCACGAATCCAGACACCGGCAAAATTTGTACATCAATATCTTCAAATTAATTATAACAAAATACTTTGGATTGAGTAATAATTACCTGTACCTTGGGCAGAAAGTGCTCATACATGTGCACTATACTTAGTAGAATGTTAATTTCATATTAACAAAAGAAGAATGTTTTTAAGATATGTAAAATATTACTATGGGATAGTTGTTGCTATGTACATGTTTTATGGATACCTAGTCAGCAAGTTTGTGTGCTTGACAGTTTTAAGGAAAAGATATTATAAAGTATATCAACTAATAAACCATTTTTAGCACCGTTCATAGACGTTATCATTCTTATTAAAAAGGTGAGATTAATAGTATATAATTATTGAAGCTAATTTTTACATGCAAAGAAATACTACCACTCGAAATTTGTATATCTTACTTAGCCAAACCAGGTTAACGACTATTCTTGATAAGTCGTTGTATAATGTAACAAACTTTGGGAACACAATATATACTACACGCTATCCAGAAGCATTATCACCAATATCATAACACACTGTCATCAACTCGGTAGAAACCCATCTGCGTTCAAACACACTTGAAGCTGTTTTATATATATACATTTCGTACGAAACAGTATTACACCCTTCGAGGAAAACAACTAAAGTCAGAAAGTTCACTCATTGCTCACGATAGGAAAATATAAGAGAAAGTATTACTTATTCTAATGAATGTAGTTTCGAAGGTCATCCTAACTTTATTTATAGACACATATGCTGACTAAAGATCATTATCATAGATAGTTTTCAATAGTTTGGTAATACTTTTTTTTTGGTTCAACATCCCATTTTATGCTCCGAGGCTAAGGTAGATGGTGTTGATGCTAGCTAATGAACGAGTTGAGTTTAGCGTCCTCTTCAGCAATGAGACTTTATGAGACGTGGACCTACTGCTTAACGTGGGATCCAAACCACATGAGCTCCCGCCTGGAATCAAACCCGGGTCTCACGCACCAAAAGTGCTTACGCTATTCACATAACCACGAGGGAGCTCATGATAATGAACGAAATTGTGGCATAAAGAAAATGGGAAACTACCAGTAAACCAACGCATACAGTGTTTGAGTACCACGAAGTCCACTTGGCGTGGGTTGGGTTCAAACCAGGACCTCACGCACTAGAGGTGACCAATCAACCACTGAGCCATCTATTCTCTTTATAAATAATTAATCTTTTTATAAATAATTATTCCAAGTTTATACTACATTATGTATGCTTAAAGTATGTTGATATGGTAGATACCTAGTATTAGTACGGACTATTTGCAGAAATATTTGCTTTTGTAAATAAAATTAGAATAACTTTCGGAACTACTTTCATCAATACGCTATTCTCATATTTGTGGTCATGATTCGTGCCACGTACACACACTTTATGCACACTTGGTCTATCACTAGGAGCCATATGCATATATGTTATGCATACTTCACGTGTTATTCAATAGGATAGTGAACGCTGCCTGCCCCGGAGTAAAACATATGATTCTGGGGCTTGGCGCTTCAACTTTTAAGGAGTAAACAATCTTTCTTGTCTTCTCATGTTTCTATGAAAGTTTATAATACTACTTCGTATGAAGAATAAATTTTGTTCACCATTATGGGAAGCACTCTGAATATACAGGGTGTTTCAAAACAACACCGACAACGTTGAGACGTGATTCCTGAGACCAAGATAAGACAAAAAGTATAGACCAATCTGGGTACGAAAATGCTTCCTTTCAGAGTTATAGGCTGCCGAAAACATAACAAAAAAAAAAAAAACAAAAAAACATGGGATCCAATACTATGGGATCTGCCGTAGTGGGGGCAAGACTTTACTTAGGAACTAGTATGTGCCCTATCCAAATATCCATGTTTCAGAATCCTGCGGTACTTCCGCAACAATTTTTATAGAGGTAGTTAGTGAATACTTCAAATTATATGCCCGTAGCCAAACTCCTTCTATAAAATTGTTGCGTGAGTACCTTAGGATCCTGAAACATTTCTTTTTGGAGAGCTCACATATTAGTTCCTAAGTCAAGTCGTGACCCGACTACGGTAGTTCCCATAGTTTTGGAGCTATGGACCTTTAAAAGTTCATTTTTCCAGGTTTTCGGCAGCCTATAATTCCGAAAGGAAGCATTTATGTACCCATGTTAGTCTATACTTTTTGTTTTATCTTGGTGTCAGGAATCACCTCCCAAACGTTGTCGGTGTTGTTTTGAAACACCCTGTACAATAACCTGGCATACTGCCCTTTGAAAAGAAATAAATTTCTACCAAGCTGACAATACCACATGAGTTGGTAATAGAGCTTACAGATATTCTGTGTAATACTTATTATG
This sequence comes from Thermobia domestica, assembly GCF_964235325.1. Classification (NCBI taxonomy): domain Eukaryota; kingdom Metazoa; phylum Arthropoda; class Insecta; order Zygentoma; family Lepismatidae; genus Thermobia; species Thermobia domestica. The sequence goes on from NC_137459.1 coordinate 286,731,364, forward strand.
TTAGTAACACTCCTCAACGATAGATTACGTGAATTTGAAAATATTTTACTTACAGATTCTGACACTGTTTGGATTCACAAACATCCAATATTTACGCGTCATAGTTCTGTTACTTATGATCATTAGCATCCTCAACTTCGTAGGTCACACCAAGGGATTTACTAAATCCATTTCTCAGCCCAATATAATAGTTGGGAAACATTCTTTGAAAGGGAAATTTCATGTATGAACTGTGTTTATAAATATGCAGTCACAGTTTGCTATTCCGTCACGATATGAAAGGAAATTAAAGAAAGAAGGCACACCTGAACTCAAACTTTTCTGCTCCACTTGTTCCGAAGCTAAAAACTCCTTGAGATTTACACATTTAGATTCAGTGACATCATGACGAAAGCTGGCTAAACGAGGATGATACATGTCGTTGTCAGTACTGATTTCTTTCTTGTTATATAAAAAAGAAATTAAAATTATATATTTAATGATCACTGCACAGCGCAATCAGGATTAAATTTTAAAGTTCAAGATTCTCTTCCTGACATGATACTCGTACAAAAATGGATTAGTGCAAATGTTAGGTGGATACCAATGTTTGTATTTACTCAATATCTGCAACCCAATTAACGAGGAATACGGTGCATGAGGGACAAAAAGTAAAGCACGACACAATAATTATAGCATGAAATGTTATGAAAAATTTTACTACTTTAACTACAAATGATCAAAATAAATATTTTCACACTGAGGAAATAGCAGCATTTTTCACATTATATACACATATATTGTGAAATTCATTTGATGTGAGTTAAGATAATGGCTATGACACGTACTTCATTTCTTGAATATACAATATTATCATTTCAATGAATTATGAGAACACCACAAAATAATCAATTTTCATAAGATATTCAAAAATACAATAGAAACTCAACAGAGGAACCAACTGTTACACACAACTATCGAATCACTTCACCTCTTTAGGTGTTCACTTTGTTGTGTAAAAATAAAACTAAGTGAAACTAAATAAAAATGTACACATAATATACATAAATATACAAATGAGATCTTCAATACTAAACTTTGGAGATACTGAATTTGCAACTATACAACGCAAAGTCTTTCCAGATGTAGTTACTAAACACAAAAGTATAGAAGAAGGAGCTCACCATTGTACTACCCAGTGACAGCAGACCAACACCTTTCACTTGCTACAATCAATGAATTTTACAACTTTGTAAAGCACTGAGACATACAAATTGTCATACGCCAAAATTTGTAGTATTTTATACTTATTAGTTTTAAAACTCAAGTAACATATAAAAAAAATAATAATCATCTGACACAGTTCAATGAATCAACGAAATAATGTTTATGAAAACTTACAATAGTAAAGGAGAAATGTACGCACCATTTTCTTCCAAGCTACAAGGCGTGTCATCAAAAAATTAAAAACTCAATAAAAGAAATCGTACTTCTCCACAGTAGTGTACCAGTTACCAACCTTTCTACCTCAGATTTGCCTGCAAATATTGATTGATTTTTCGAGAAGTGTCTAATGAGTTACTACAGTATGGTTCAAAGTGTTTAATACCAGTTTTCTTCTATGCTCTTTTATTATTCAAATTAAAGTATCCCACTTACGGGAAATTATTGATTCTTTTGTGTATTACGAAAGATTTACATTCCATTACCATACGCATTCATGATTCGTAAAATAAGGCATTTGGATTTTTTTTAAAAATGTTTGAAGTGGTAGGATATGATGCTATGCCTCTGTAGAGTTGAAAGAGTACCATTACTGAGGAATATATATGCGCAAGAAAACATGAGCTGGTTGGAAACATATTTGTCTTTTTTGAAAGAATATTTTGATCATTGGTATACTAAATAAAATCTTTAAAATATATATATATATATATATATATATATAAAACTGTTACCGCTTCATTTTGAATATTGATGTGTGTGTGTATACCGTATTTAAGCAGGTCCTTCCTCATCCAATAAAGTGTCAATTCTTCTATAGTTCTTAATGTGCTGTCGCCAGCAAAAGTAAATATTTATCTCACAATGTTGTTAGTACCTTTGGAATTAATTGATCTTTTTGGGTATAGTAGTTTTCTTTGACGAAGTGAGAACAAAATTGTTTGTAATTTACTCAAATCGATATACATTAATTTTTATTTGAGACTATTCGATCAAATGTAGTACATATAAATATACGCGAACTGATTTCCGTACATGTTTCGCACAATGACATGTAACTTATATATTACATGGACTGACGATAGGGATTCTGGAATTACATGAACTGTATCATATGATCAACGTGATAAAACAGCTTCGTTTGGATTTCTGTTTCGAATATATATTTATTTTACAATTAAACCTATCTAGTAATTAGCAATGACGTAGTACTAGCACACACTTATACAGGGATAAGAAACCGAGCTGCTAGCAAGGAACACTGCATAGAAACATTCATTTTATGTATTATGCAACCTTGCTTTATGAATAATATAATGAAATATGATGTATGTCATCGCTGATAAAATTTCATAGTGTGTGTAGTCATAATATTACCTAATTCAACTGCTTAAAATAAAAACCAGTCCTTGCATTTCTTTTTTCACCCAAATCCGCCCATAAAAGAATGTGATCAGTACGAGTTGAGAAAAAAAAAAAAAAAAAGAAAAAGAAAGAAAGACATCTGAATTTACTGTGTTAAATAAAAAATATAAATTGAAGGTTTTACGGGATAACACTAATTGGTATGAACATGATTTGTACGAATTGACTGATTTTAATTCCGTGACATAAATTAAGCGAAACTTGCAATACAATGAAAATAGATCATCCAGTTCAATTTTTAACTAAGAGCTTTACCATGTAATGTGAATTTCTTTAAGAGCACAAACATTAGGCACACTATATTACCATAAAAATCCGGACATTTGGAAGACAATGCGAAGCTCGTGTTTGTCTTACAGCACCTCGGCTCCATTTTAAAATAAATGTTTTGAGAAAACGTACGATAGAAGCTAAACCAGTCAGTACGCTTTATATTTATTACTAGATTTATATCCTGGTAATAAATAGAAACAAGATATTATAATCGTACAACAAAATGTTACTCTTCCAGTTCATATCAGTAACATTTGGCGGTTTGTAAATTTGCAACTGTAGCGATTTGTGCGCTGGTGTTTGTTAAAAGCAAGTCGAAAATTACAATTGAAAATTCTGACTCCGAGTTATGGGTCTTTACTTAAGTCTTCATCATCTTAAACAATTGTTTCGTGTTCATTCTTTCCGTTTCAATACCTACTTTGAAAAAATAAGATCTGCTATATGATTTTTAAGAATGGTTTATTTGTTAAAGTTCCTTTATTTCATCAGTATTCACTAGTGTGCTTAATCGTTCTTTGTTAATTATTATTTTCTAGTGTTCTTAAGGTATAACAGCAGCAATAATTTTTAAGTCGGTATTGAGGTTTCATAGCGCCGAAACCCGACGTAACAACACTAACACTACAATTAAAACATTATAATGCATCTCGATAAAAACGAGACTTTCCTCTATGCTGCATTATCATGTATAAACGATTTGTTTTGCATAAGCACATGAAAAGATTGGAGAAACACACATGGCACATAATACCAATAACGTAGAACTAGTTCAATTTTCTCAAATGTTCCACAATAGTTCGTGCTTTAAATTGTCTAGTCCCGACTAAACTGTTACGTGGCAAGGATTTTTTTTTCTTTTTTTGTAATTGTACAGTATTTATCAAAAGTATGTAAAACTATGCGTTTACTTCGTAACTTAAGTTACTTTCAGTATATATATTTCTTCTTAGTACAATCGAGGATGAATAATGTTTCAGTCTTACAAAGTTAATTTATTTACGTATACGTATTTACTGAATACGTATTACAGGTAGAAAATACCTCGAAATTTTTAGTTACACCTATAATGCAACTACATCTATTTAAGTCTTAACGGACACACACCTAGAATTTGTAACTGTACACCAATGAATACTTATCGTGCGAGAAGAAAACGAATTTGACCTTATTCTTTCAATTTGGAATTGCAAATTAATACAGAAACGAACTGAACATACGAAAACGATTTACAGAAACAGCTTTAACTTTTTATTCATTGTAATAAGACAAAGATACTTTTGGAATGTAAGGCACTGTTGTGCAAATGATTCTGATCAATTTAGATATGACAGTGCTCTTGACAGCTATTTATGATTTTCCGTTTACTGAGAACTTCAGGACGTACTTAATAATCATCCCTGACATCCTCGGAAGACGTCCCTCTTAATTTTCAGAAATATGTATTTAGTCATGAATACCAATGGTAGCATTCTCTTACATGCACAAAATATTCATGGAGATCTAAGATGTGGCTAGGTAAACCAGTATTTTCAAATCACCATCATAAGTTTGTTAGCGATGGACATTTATCATATGACTTTCGAAGTTCAAAAATACTTTCCCTTTTAAGTTATCCCAGTTCACCTTCTTAATTGCTACTGAATGCAATACATTAGGTAAAAAAAATCATATTTTAAACGCATCTTTAAACTACGGAAATATTGAAACAGACCATTCATTCCGAAATCACAGGCACAAGAAAGTTTTTGTAAGAGAATTGTATTCGGTTTCTGTAGTTAAGAGAACAATAAAATTGTCGAGTTTGATTGATCGGAAGTTTAATGGGAATGTCAGCATCGAGGTTACTTGTGCCCGTCATTTTCGAGCTTAAAATTCGTGTTGCTCGAAAGAAGAATGTTTACTAACACTGTATGATTGTTATTTATTGAAGATATCCTCTGAGTATTCTTGCCGGAATTCAATTTCCGGAGCTCAAGAGGTTTGGATCCACATTAAGCATAGGTTCAAGTTTCATGTAGCTTCGGTACTAAAGCAGAATTACACAATCGATAATCTGTAGTCTATAAGAAGAGTGATAATCGAAATGGAAAATCCGTTCTAAGCAAACTGGTGCATAATCTACATATTCGAAAAACAGTCCTGTACTTATCTAGTTGGATTTTAAATTTTTTTGCTAAGTTATAATACCACAAAGAAGTTTGGAGTGAAATTAGCTCCCGAAAATAATTCTACAATTCCATTTTATTAGATTCAACTATTCACCGAAATTTCATTTATAAGCTCGGCCAAATCTGGATAATAATCTAGATCCAATAGAAATATACTTCAATAATTGTAGTAACTAGTGTATTTTTATATACAGTAATATTTTTTATATACAGTTTGCCTTGAGTGACTTGCCAAAAGTTAAAAATTATTCATTAACCATCATGTCATGCTGATTAAACTACTTTAGCGCATGGCGTGTTGTAGCTGTAAAACAGAAATATTCTAGAGAATTTAACGTTCTAGTTAGGGATTTAAGTTACACGATAGAACTTTCGTTTTAAAAGTATACTTTTAAGTTGTTACCACGGCGTTACAAATTAGTTCATTCTAACTACTAATCAATGTCTGATATATATTGTGTTATTTTATACTAACGCACTGTCAAGAAATGCATTATTTCATAGTGTTTAAAAGCAATTAAGCATTCAACAGACAACTATTTAAAAAATTTATTCAAATAAATAACGAAAAAGAACAAAAAACAGGTACTTAAAATGTACACAAAGGAATTACAGAATAGATCATAACAGAAAAAAAAGAACTCATTGTATCTGATTGCTCATGTGTAAACTACTTCATTAATAGAGTACTGCTAGCATTTAAAATGCAACACTATAACAAAGATGTAAAATTACAATACTTTTTGAAATATGAACTTACATTTGTTTCTGAAAATTGATACTGAGGATTTCATTACAAATAGCATTTTCAAATATCCTATTGTGTATATTTGCATCTTAAAAACACAGATACTAATAGTGAAAAATGGCTTAAGTACACTTGAATAAATCGGTATAAGATTAAATTCATTACAAGAAAATGATCGCATAACTATAATCCGCAGGTTTCAAGAAACTATATGAGTAAAATTATCACAAATACTGAAAATCTGTTATTCCAAGAAATGAATTCTGCGCTCAAGTTTGGCTCTTTACTATTACGGTCGAAAGTTCCTTCCGAGTTATAATATTGAAATGAAACTTTTGACAGTACTGAAATGGAACACATCAATCGTGACACTTAAAGTCATCAACAAGAATCATTCATTTGCCTTCAAGAAAATCGAAAAACCTTAGCACATTGATATCACGACGAAAGGCTGTGTTTATTAGGGTTACATAGTGATAAATATTTTAATTTTGGTGACATTTTACTGACGTACTCTATCATGTCTTTCTTTACTTTAATCGAAACAATGCCTACGGATTAATTTCATTTTAACTTCTGTTTACCTTAATTCTGATGGTACTAGAAGGAAAGCTAGTTTTCTAGAAGACTATACATATATACATAAACAACTAAAATATAAAACGTAAATACTGTTTATCTGGATCGACTTTTGCTTTAGCAAATTCAGCGTTAACAATTAAAAATAAAATGAACCTCTTTTTTTTTACTGTTGTTGTTATAAACAAACATTTTCAATAATGCATTAGAAATGGGTTCTCGATATTTTAAAAAACGACATGACACTCGATACTTCTCTTGGAACTAAATGCTGCTTAACTAAGATTTGCCTATATTCAGTTGCAACGAAATATCAAAAAAAACACACATTTCTTGACAAATTACTGTCACTATTTTACGAAATAAACATTAGTGTATATTATTGTTTACTTCTTCAACTCATCTTCATTACACACTTCCTAATATTGTTACATGATTCATAATTTTGTCAGACATGTTTTTTTTATTTAGAACTATTGTATTTTCAAAGCAAAATTCACGACCTCAAACGGAACTTCAACTCTTCCTCTTTAGTTATTGATTAACGACCTAGCAGCAATACTGACATTTAACACATATTCCTATTCAGTTACAAACTGATGTGAAATACACTAGAATTTCTATCTTAGTATTCATTAGTGTGAAAGTAGAACTTGTCCAAAGAATGAGTGAACTAACAAATACATTGAGAAAAATTTACAATATTTTAACTTTAATATTTATATTCTCACTCTGTGACTACTATGTGTAATATTAGGATTGCATGGTAAATTAACGTTTATCTCTTGAATATTTTAACTGGTGTTAGGAACAACGTGTCAAATGCTAGTTTCAGGTACGAATACGAAACCAACAAGCTTTTCTAAAGAAAGACGAGTGACAATGTACGTAAGATGTTTCATCTCTGGGATCCAAGTTAATTTTTAATATTTTGTTTAACACAGAATTCATCATACTGTACTGAATTCATTATGAATTACATCCAACTAAAACAATGATATACGTATGTGTTACATGTGTGCGTCTCAGGTAACTTTCTAATGTGCGGAAACTAATATACTGGATACTATGACCAAACAAAAATAACGTATCGAGTGTATTGGTCGACTGAGTTATATCGAAATACCCATAACTAACTAATATATAAACTTGTACTTTTTCACAACAAATGCATTTTTTTTTTTTTAATTTGCTTGACAATTCATTCGTACTTGAAAATATGAGGAGGGTTTCCTCACCACTAAAATTCATGAAAACGGGACAATTAAACAACGTTTTGCCTTTCAGACAAGGATAAAAACTTTCTTGAAATTTGTGTTTGAAAACAATAGACCACTAGAATCAAGTTTTCTTCGTCGCACTACACTGTTGAAACAGTGGCGAAATACTAGTAGAAGCTTCTTGTGACAAATTTCCAGCGAAACCTACGTTAGGTCTCATCTCACCAAAACAAACAAAAAGAACGTTCTTCAATAAGAAGCGTTTTACTGTTTATAACTGCAAAAATAAATCACACCTATTAGGTTCTTGAATACTCGACCATTACTCAAATGGTCTCGAAAGTATAACTGATTTATTTACATAGTTTTTATTGTACAACGTATATACACGGAACATGCACAATCCTATATCTTCTTTTTTACGGCAGCATCACCTAGAAATAGAAAAAAGTGTATATGTATATATATATTAGGCATACACAGTACAAGAAGTATATATCTTTCAAATATTATTATTAGTTGGCTCCGTTACATACTGTTTGGAAACTAGCATTGTATGTCTTGAAGACTAGACTTTACACAGAACCACGCGAACGCAAGTGTTAAGCCTTCAGATATTATGATGCTACAATGAATCGCAGTGATGTTGACACAAGCAGTTCTACAAATTTAGTCAGGAAAATTGACTACCCGATACGAAATTTAATGTGGTTTCTTTACAGTTACCAATCTTAAACAGTTCTGTTTCACCTAACTTTTCTGAAAGAATTGATTCTATGAAGTAAATGACATGAGTGCCATAGATATTTCTATTATTAGTTACTGCGAACATATAAACAGAGGAAACTGAAGTGTTTGCGCATTAATTATCTAAACAGAAAGCGACTGAACATGGATTAATATAATTGTTTAATGAATTGAAATAATTTTATGATAAGCTTCAGTCACTGTAAGTCACTGAATTCACTGTATGACTTACTATATTCACTTTAAGTCATTCGAATTGTTTTCTTCCTCGAAGTTCTCATTTAGACTTCAAAAAAAATAGGACATTCTCAATTCGACCCGTTTATATGTATGTATGTTCTGTCTATGTGCACGCATAACAAACATAGATATTTCTTTTGATTATTCCTTTTTGTTTCTAACAGTATATTTTCTCGCAGGTTCCATACAAATTCTATTAGGATCTGATGACAAGTCTTCGGAGATAAGCAATGAAAGTCCTCAACAGTTGTGTGTTAACTGTATGTGTTCACAAATAATTCCGTAGACCAACATTATATATATATATATATATACTATATGGTCACATATGCTTCTTAAGCCGATCTATTTTATAGGATTAGTTAGATACCTAAAAAAAACACTAAACCGCTGGGGTAAGGGAAAGTGGAAAAATTAAAAATAACAGACTTAAAACGCACTAGAAAGCAGAAAATATGAATATAAAGCGCTTTAAAGCAGACAATACTTAATTACTATTCTTTATAAAATATTACGAAGTTTTTGCCAAGCCAAACAAATTAATGCCACAGAAAATTGTCATGCAAATTAATTTTATACTGGGAATTATTCAGCTGATCTAAATTGACTTGTACAAGTGTACAATTTTTGTAAAACGAAGATTGGTTGAGGTCAATGACAAACTCAACATAACTGAGAAGAATGAAAAAATGAAATTAAGTTTTACGACCCACGGTTATGCCGGTTAGGCTAAAGGAGACAGTGATGATGAGAGAGGAGTGAAATGGTGGAATGAAGAAAGTGGGAGGAATCGGGAGAACCCCGAGAAAACCCACGAGCACGGTGTCTGTCCACCACAAAGTCCACACGGCGCGAGCAACTGAGAAGAATGAATGACTGTGCCTGTTTTACTTCCCGAAAGACCGCAAACTTCAACCATAGCACCCGCGCTACTCGCAAGAAAGAAAAGAAGAATCAATAATCCAGCTATTGGGAAGAAAGATACATTACCTTCGGGTAATGTCAAGAGACAAGAGTAATCATGGACAGCTAGCTAGTGACAAAGATCCAATCTTTAGATGAAAAGCTCGACTTTTTTAAGAGGATAGTTATTATTAAGGCTGTTAAAGGATAGTTAGAGCGTCCCAAAAGGACGAGAATAAGAGAGAGAAAAATAAATAATGAGAGACGGAAAGAGCGGAAAATTATTAAAATTACAGAAAATAAATAAAAGTAAAGAAGAAAGGTATGGGCCGCCGCATTAAACTTTCTCGCTCTAATTCCTTAAACTAAGTCATGCTGTGTTGCAGTTATTAATGAAATGTCTTCCTGTGGAATACGAACAAAATATACGGAGTTTTCAGAAAATTTCATGGAGAGAAAACTCGTCCCTAAAGGTAAACTACCCCTTGTATATTTTTCCATAAGAAAGAACTTATGCCACATGTTAAGGTTATTAATGAAATACTTGTTTACAAAATAATAATGAAATCGGATGAGTGGTATTTAACAAAATTGTCAAAAAACTCACCCCAAAAGCATTTCTTGTCTGTATTCTCATGGAATTGATTTATACAACAGTAATTATATATGATCAAAATCGCCTCTGTCGTTTTTGAGAAAGTACTCAAGAAAAGAAATTCATTCCTAAGAGTAAACTAGCCCCCGTGATTTTTTTCCGTAAGGAATAATTTATACAATATTATAGAGTTATTAACCAAATATGAACAAAATAGCATGTCATTTTTGAGAAAATCTCCCCCCCCCCTTTCCACAAAAAAAACCATCCCCAAGAATAAACTATCCCTCATACATTTTTAGGCAAACGAGTTGTGCGTATTGTAAGGTTATTAATTAAATATTTACTTGTGAAATATGAAGAAAATTGCGAGTCGTTTTTCAGAAAATCGTCCGAAAATGTCTTTCCCCAAGAATAAATTACTCCCCGTATATATTTTCAGGAGAAATAAGTTGTGCTATATCAGGTTATTAATGAAATATTTATTTATGAAATTTGCACAAAATCGCATGAGTTGCTTTTGAGAAAATCCTCCGAAAAAGTAAGAAAGAAAGAAAAAAAAACATCTAGAATAGAAACTATCACTCGTACATTTTTCAGTACAAATGAGTTGTGCCATATTGTGATGTTACTAACGAAATATTTATGAGCTATGAACAAAATTGATTGAATAATTTTTGAGAAAATCATCCGAAATAAAAACACCCCCCTCGAGAATAATCTACCTCTTCTCATTTTTTCCAAAAATTACTTACACGTTTTTTTTTTTTTTTTAATTGATTTATGAAATATGAACAAAATCGATAGAGCCGTTTCTGAAAAAAATGCAATTTTTTTATTCTTACCTTCAAGTAAACTACCCTTATTTTTAGAGGCAGGAAGAAAATTCGAAAACCCTTTCCTGGAGGATCACATAAACAAGTTTAAAGCTTAATTGAGATACGTTGAACGGTATAGCTTCTAGGTGAGCGTACATCAGAAGAAACAGAAGTCGAAAAATCACTTTCTCAGTATCTATGGGCCATGAAACGTGTAAGTCCGTTAAAATCTCGAATTTGACTTTTCTCGCGATCACCACACCTTTTCCCCTTTCATCGCTCGAAAGTAAAAAATCATCTTGACAATTAAAAGTATTGGACTGACGCGATTAAAATTTCGTATTTTGCGTCTGGTGCAAGAGCTACATTTATTATTATTATTAATTTTAAGTATGATTGATATCCTTACTTTAAGCTCTTTTCAGTATTACTACGCATTTTCGCAAAACGTGTAGAAAGAATTCTATAATTATTGTCTACAGCATAGGGCTTAACTACCTAGGTAAAAAGATTTCTTTTCTATCTTTCAAATTACAGTAAACCGGAGAAAGATCTTCAGTTCGTCATATAAGTATAGAGAACGGAAGTACAAATACATGACAGAATTAATGGGTGTACAGATGTATGGTCACTGTCTGCCATTTTGAACCTATATATGAAATTTGAATCAATATTCCATTAAATTAAAATTAATTTAACCTACACACATTTAATCGATTCTGAGATCTCGAGGTCGAAATCAGCTGATGTTATATATATGAAAAAGGAACGTAATATGAGGACCATAGTCCTTGGATTAGACAAATGGTGAAAGCCATTAAGTTCAAGTCATGACTCTTTCTTACCTGAGCTGAAAAGAGAGAAATTACTTTCACTCTTGAAATTCCATCTATTATTAGATGATGCAACAATCGTCCGAGAATGTATCTCCTCTCCTTTCTCTTTATTAGTATCTACAGGACCTGAAAAACAATAAGTATGCGTGACCAGCAAATTCAAATATACACTTTTAACTTATTAAAATATGATAAAACACTAACACACATTATATATCAGTATTAATAGCATTGTATGAGATGTGAACAGTCAATAATCCATGTAAGAAAACATAATGCTTATCATTTAATGAAAAACAGAAAAAAATGACCATATTACGAATCAATCACTATGAAGGGAAAAGAAGAAAAGTGCTGTATACAGGGATTCTATGAGAAATTAAGAAAGTTAAAAACTTATTTTCTATAAAGGAAGGGGAAAAGAAAGGAAACAAATCTCAACGCATCACAAATGATATCTAGTACTTGTATAATTACGGAAGAAGAGAATTTACATGAGCTGCCTTCTTTCTGCAACTCACGTGTTTTTTCTTGATTTATCGTCGACATTTACTACAGGATAATGTTGTAAGGTTCCGTATGTCTACACGTCATGCAATAACCACGTGTGAATTACATTTGTTAATAGTAAATAAAAACAAACAGATGACAGTCCCGAAGAGGAGTCGCTCACCATAACCAACAGTCAGAAGGACGAGAATCAACGAAGGAAGCCGACAATACAGGATAAAAGGGAACTGCACGCCTCGACCAACATCAATCTTCCCAGATTGATCGAAACACCTAAAACCTCTCTCACGACGCTTGGTCACCGGGTTCCTTTCCTCTTTCTCACGCACGGTCACCGAGAGAGAGATACCTAATCTACACCCCTCTCACGACGCACGGTCACCGAGAGTACCTCAGCTCAAAGCCCACGACGCTTGGTCACCGGGTTCTTATCTTAATCTTACCTAAGTAGATATTACAGGAATTACTTATTATAATTGTGTATATAAGAAGACTTTTTATAATAAAAAGGTGAAGAGAAAGTCCAAATCCCGAGTACATTTTATTGCTCTACCCAAGAAATTTTACAATATAGTTAAAATTAAAGAAACGAAACTACCAAGACACTTTTTCCGTCGTTTTTTTCTTTTTTTTTTAAAAAAAAAACCTTTTTCCGCTCCTCGTAATAATAATAATAATAATAATAATAATAATAATAATAATAATAATAATAATAATAATAACCAACCACTCTCACCTTCACCAAAGAATGTCTAGCTGAATACTAGCAGAATGTGCTTTCTTAAACGTAACTGACCGTAATTTTTCTCAAATCTTACTATGTACTACGCAAAATAGGGATGAAACTCAGAAAGAACAATGATGACCACGTACAATGATATATAAATCACATTTCTTTCAGAAGATATATACTCTTATCTGTAGCAAGAACTGAATGAAACAATCATATCTTTGAAGACTTTCTTGAAAATCTACGAACTGAAAGATCCTACCGATGCAGAGCCATCGAGAATAAATGGCACCAATTCTATCCGCTTATTTTTGACATAAATGTATGAACAATCAAAAATCAATGTGGTCCGAACTGTATGATCTAACTTTCCTGAATACTAATCAGATTTCTGTAATCTCCTATAACATGCTCTTTTCACCCCACCCCCCCTATAAAGTGCAGAGAAAAGCTTTGTTTTTGTTACTATATTAAGTAATGAAAAACTTACTTCTCACAGTATCAGTCTCGATCGTGCTTGCAATAGAAGCAGTAACGTCTGTTGCTCCGGCCTTTGGTTGATATCTACGATTTATTCTTTCCTCCACCTGCAAATATCACAAAGGTAAAATACAATAGATTTCATTTTTTCATATTACATATATATATATATATATATATATATATATATATATCTATATATATAAAAGAGAACGCACAAAATCCTTTGTCCGCTCATCACGCTAATACGGCTGAACCGATTTCTTTCATTTTTGGGGGGTTGTTAGGATTTGGACCCTAGATGGTTTTTATCATATCACTTTAATTTTCAATTACCAGTGTCTTGAGATAATTGACCAATCAGGTGTCAATACGTACAAAAAATCCTTTGTCCGCTCATCACGCTAATACGGCTGAACCGATTTCTTTCATTTTTGGGGGGTTGTTAGGATGTGGACCCTAGATGGTTTTTATCATATCACTTTAATTTTCAATTACCAGTGTCTTGAGATAATTGACCATTCAGGTGTCCATACGTAGAAATCCTTTGTTATTAGTTCATCATAGGTATAAAAATAAACGTATTTATATGCAACCCGCATGACCCTGTGACTCGGCGGGTTAACATAACTAACAGGCGCTATAAATCACTTGAAAGCGAAAAAGTAAAAATTATCTAAGTAACAAAGTTTATTGCGTTCCGGGGTGACCGCTGCTAGTATTATATAAAAGAGAACGCACAAATCCTTTGTTAGCTCATCACGCTAATACGGCTGAACCAATTTCTTTCATTTTTGGGGGGTTATTAGGATTTGGACCCTAGATGGTTTTTATCATATCACTTTAATTTTTAATTACCAGTGTCTTGAGATAATTGACCATTCAAGTGTCCATAACGTACAAATCCTTTGTTAGTTCATCATAGGTATAAAAATAAACGTATTTATATGCAACCCGCATGACCGTGTCACTCGGCGGGTTAACATAAATGACAGGCGATATAATGTTAACATTTACTGCAATCTACTATGGTTTTTATCATATCACTTGAAAGCGAAAAAGTAAAAATTATCTAATTAACAAGGTTTATTGCGTTCCGGGGTGACCCCAGCGAAGCGGGTCGGCGGGTTAACATAAATGACAGGCGATATAATGTTAACATTTACTGCAATCTACTATGGTTTTTATCATATCACTTGAAAGCGAAAAAGTAAAAATTATCTAATTAACAAGGTTTATTGCGTTCCGGGGTGACCCCAGCGAAGCGGGGTGAACGCTGCTAGTATGTAATAAATTACTTGCCACAAAAAAATAACGAAAACATGAAAACTTTAAAAAAAAGCACAAGTATACTTATTTAGTTTGATTTCAATTTAGGATTTCTTTGTACCTACATTATATATGTTGGAAGAAGCGCATTCAAGAATACCCAGTAAAAATTTATGGATATTCGTGTAGCCTAATCGGCTGGGACCAGACGCCACCTAATCATGTTCAATATGTGCTAAATGGGGTTTTAATTCAAAGACCTAGCAGGCCAAGTAGGAGGCATATTCTTCTTAGAGTATGTTGCCGGAATAAGAATGCACGTTAAATACTGGAAGATGGGTCCATCGCAAAGTGTCCAGGAGAGATTGGAGGACAGAACTCCACGGATGTACGATGATATGTTCAGGTGATTCGTCATACTCCCCTGAATGGCGAATCAGCGGGAAATAGGTGTAGCTTATTGCCCCATACCAGAAAGTCTTATGTGGGTCCTGTACGTCGAGTACAAACATACACTACATTTTCCCCTCACCCGAATATATGAAAATAGAAATGCACATGCCTGCAATTGTGCCCAAGATAGAAACGATTTCCGTCACTAAAATACCACCAGCCTCTATTCGTCTCGCCACTCCATTCTCTCCCTACCTAATGATGACATTTCTCTGCCGTTAAGTAGGTGTCAGTAGTAATAATGCAAGGAAAGATGGAAACTTAGACCAGCTTCCTACAAGCAATTCTTTAGCGTTCGTGTATTCACAAGGAAGACACGGTGGCTCTTACTGCACTAGGCATTAGAGTGGACCGAACGATTGTTCATACTGTGTGTGAGAGAACGTTATCATGAATCAGGATAATTTTGATTATCCACGACGCCGAATCTGAATGGCAGCTGCAATTTAACCATTATTTCACAGTACACTTTCGATGTGACATGTATTTTTTCTTTCTTTCATGTAGTACGCAAACACACATTCTTGGTCCCAGGAAGCGCTACTATGACTCTGCGGCCTAAATGTGTTTATTTAGGCTTAGGGGAACCTGAGTGACCTCATTGCGTGGATTGCTTTTAAGGCTCACCATTGACGCAGGAAATCCCGGTTTCCTCACCAATCAATACATGCGAAACAAATCTATCCGCATCCCTCTCTCACCGGTGTTTAAGAATGTACCGTGCAGCTCCGATCATCTGTACTTATAATCGTCAGTCAAAATTTTTCGAACCCACCTGGCACGAAGTTTCTGATAACTCAGCTGTTTGAAACATCGAATGTACCGTTTTCGTGGACACCTCTGCACACTCCATGGTTAGCGAAGTAATGATGAAGCGACGATTGGATTCACTGTTTCATTCAAACATTCCAAGAGATCCTTCGTCCGGACACTAAGTTTACCGCTTCCTACATCGTCGTGCATGTTGTACAACCTTGCCGTAAAGTTCGGGACCATGCCGTACTTTACTTGCAATCATTATTGCTGGCCCATAAAAGACATAATTCCTGATAAATTTCTACTGCATTCTGTTTTTTTGCATACAGAAAGCGATTACTGACTGAACCCCGCATTTGACAGTAGTTTGTATTACTGTAGGCATTGTCACTCACTGTCATACAAGTACACAACGCTATACCAACGTTTATACATGCGCTACGTGCACTGAAAACTAGTGCATCCTACTGAGGGCATGCGAGCTCGTCAAGTGTTGTCAGACATACTTTATAAACCAGTGTTGTTAGACCCCTTTCATCGGACATGCGTTTTGTATTAATTTCATTGACATGTTTTCCTGTTAATTTGTGGCTTCCATGTTTATGAACAATACCATAAATTTCCTATGACTTTTTGGGTGCATTATTTCTGAAGTTTAAAAATTTGTGTTAACATTCATTTATCATATTACATTTCAAAATTTCCAACATACGGTTAGTGAATTACGTGTATGTTGGTCGACACCAATCTTTAAGACTATGTAAGTGTACCTATTGGAATGTTTCACTTTAATTCTATTTAAAAAATAGATAAATAAATAAATGAGTAGACTATAATGGAAGTGATAAACTAAGAGGAACAAAATGGAAATAAATACGACTCTTCTTAAAGCTATATTCATTAGTAACAGAGCAAACGATGTCTGACTATATTTATAATATATTCTTATTTATTTCCCTTTTGTTCCCGTCCTTGAAGTCTTCTTTCCCTTATGACAATTTTAAAATCAAAGCTAAAATTCTTAAGTAAACTTTTACACTGAAGGAACATCAGAGTAGTTTTCAAATTTTGATTGTTATTTGCTGCTTCTTATCCAGGTGTAATTCTAGCTAGTGCCATGTCGGTATAAACAAGGTCCTTGCATTCGAGACGGGAGCAAATAGAGTCTGCACTGACGTCCCCTTAAAACTTTAACCAATCAATCAAGCTTCGCCCACTTTTGTCGCTCGTTCCACTATTCCCTATTTCCATTCTTTCAACTTCTCTGATCTAATCCTTCCATCTTGTTTGTAGTCATTTTTTAACGTACGACGAGAATTGGGCCCTTTACAATATGGCTGAGTCTTCATTAGTTGACTCCCACATGAACTCCCCCCAAACAACCAAACACAATACTGCATTAAAAGAAAGTTACGTACTGTATTCAGTGGACTATTCGGAGTACCGTGGATAGCTAATTACTGCCACTTGGGCACACATCAAAGGGATTTACTATGGCAGCAATTACAGCGTCTCTACTGAAAACGGAAAACCGTGGACCCACTGTTTGTGACTCGCCAAGGTGTTATTCTGCTTCAGGATAACGTCAAGCTACATGTTACTTAGGTTACTAGTGATACTTTTATCAGACTTGGGAAACGCTAATGGGTTCGTCATATTTCCCGGACATTATAATGTCGGATTATCATTCATTTTATTTATTCGACAGACATCTGTGGGGACGACGATTCCAAACACTCGGCACAGTGACATTTTGGTTCATGTTCCTCTGGATTCTACCGCGTGGAATCCACGGTCTCGTTCGGGCATTGATGATACTTGTTTGCTGCTGATGGGGGTTTTAGAGGGCGCCTTACTTCATGTTATTGCCTTTCTATTTCTAGTCAAAGTCTATTTTTTTTCGGGGGGAGGGGGTACAGGGGACTTTTTGAAGTATGGGGTGAATAAGAATACAAGAAATTTGATAAATGCTGTGTAAGGTAAGAAAATTAAGCCTTAATTCTTACGCAACTTTCGTTTCGAAGATATAGCAGTCAAACAACAAACGCTTGTTTCTACATATTTCAATATACAAAGTAGACCAACATAGATCAACTCACGTATTTAGATACAATTAGAAATTGAATTTTGATACAAAATTCGTAATTAGGTTCGCCGAACTTACGAGGAATGATCTGATGTAACTAACCCCTCTAACTGATGGCACAAATAGTGCAGGAGGAGATTTACTTCCGTTTATTTATTTTCAGGTAGCTGTACAAATGTGCTAAGATTACTCGTTTCCTTTGAAAGGTTTTCTTTTCTCATGGAATTATGACATATTGATGCTTTCCCTAAATCACAGAAACTTTCCTGAAAGCCTATATGTAAAAGCACACTAATTAGACGCAGAAGTATAGTTGTACTGACAATACTTATAAAGGAAGCAGTTACTGAGATTACACAAAAACCATCAGATTTGTTTAATCTTTCACATTTGTTTCAAAACATCTACACAGAAAGAGATTGCTCAACTTAAACACAAAGACAAAATTATAGCTAACATGGAGATCTTTTGAATAACTTGCATATTAATTAACACGTAAAGAATATAATGAGTTAGGAAAGAATAACTTTTTGATAGCAAGAATTTGATGATCTTTGTCGAAAAAAACACCACCATTAAAAAAAAAATAAAAAAATAAAAGTACTTACAATTTTTATATCGTCAGTCCTTTCAGGGTTTTGACTCGATTTCAGTTTCGCACATTTATCACAAAAGAAATCTTCGTCTTCCGCAATATCGTCGTTACCCAGGCCAACACAAAGATAATGGAACCATTGGTCACAACCCCCATCACACTGTACCCAATTCACTTCACTACCTGCAGGAAATAAGAAAAGTAAAATTGTGGTTATACAGGAACCATTTGTATCAAGCAGTAATAACAGAGTTCAAAGAAAAATATAGTTTACTCTAAAACATTAACCCTTCAAATGCACAGCACATTTCTTTAATCTCAATACAATAAGTGGATTCATCCGCTACTGTTAGTTAAGAGAAAAACTATATGGAGGAACAGATTTTCGATTATTACAAAGAAGCGAATGTGATTTACATTACGATGTTATTGGTTAATGCTAAATCGGTATAAATAATGTAAGATCGCTCTGGTGATCTTCCAATTACGCACCATATATACCAAAATAGTGCTCAACTGGATGATTTACAGTTACCTTTCTGTTCTTTAATTTTCCTTTCTGTTCTTCTTACCTTTTCACAAAATTGATTTTGTGGATTCCAGAAAATACTACATCATGCCTCACATAATAGCATATCATAACCACCTGAGCAAAACAGCCGCTCTCTACGAGCGTGACTAATCATCGGCAGTCCATGATTTTGAATAGGAACGACCTATTCATTTCAAAGTTCCTGAAATCACTTATTTGTACCAAGTGCCTACCTGCGACTGCGACTGAGTGAATGTTTCTCCATTCATCAAGTTAACCACTTAAAAACAATGGGATACGGGTCTTTCTCTCATTTTTTTTCAAGGGGGGGGAGGAGTTTTTTTGTTCGTATTATCAGTAATAAATTGAAAACACATCTTATAAACAGACTATCTGCGTAGCAACATGCTTTTCGCCTACGCTTATTATACTTATCTCACTATTTCGTACAAAGAATCACTTCTCAAAGTTCGACGGTATCCTTCTGAAACAATGGCGGGCTCAATTTTTGGTTCTGTGCTGCAATGGGGAGGGACACTCTTTGATGTAATATATTAAGTAGAACGCTAGTCTTCGCAACGCGTAACCTACAGCTCAAACCCCACCAGAAGTTCAAGGCAATCCTGATTTCACTTTAATAGCAAGCTACAATCTTCTATTCAAAAAAGGTAGAGGATGAACACGATAAATAAAATTACTTAAATATCAGTAGTGCTATACTTTCGTAACGTCGTTGCTCAAACGTACAAAATTAATTACTCAAGTGCAGTAGCGGAGATATACGAAGGCTAAAACTCACCTACTCGAAAACTTGACCCCCTTCTTAGTAGTAAAAATGTTACTACTAAAATAGTAGTATAAGCCGATACATACGTTGTATCAAAAAACTTATTATTATTTTTTTTTATTTATTTTTAACGGAATACAACTATGGATGATCCCACATAACTAATTTTTGAGTTAACCACTAGGAAAAAAGTTACTATAATGAGTCTCGAGTGTAATGTTCGTTTAAAACTATATTGTGGTTCTTATTTTATATATATACAGTTTTTATTTCCTATTGGAAACCTTTAGTTTTGTTTAAATCAAGTCGAAGCAATGATCGTTTCAGGTTTTACATTTCAAGAAAAAAGAAGAAAAAATACTACATACTTTGGGACAGAGACAGAGAGAGCTTTCTTTCCAGGAATTTTAAAAACCCTGTTCACTCCTCTGAACCCCCTTGTAGACTTTGCGACAGGTGGTTGAGATATATTATCCCTTCTGGCTAAAAACCAATGTTGCCTCAATTCCTTTCCTTCTATTTTAATACTTCGTCAGTTGCGTGAGAAAATATATTGAGTGACAGCGTCTGTATAGTTTTGGGAGTGATTTGTTTTGTGTTTTTTCCATCGTTGTACAGAGGTGCGGTAACAATGACTAGGGATGATACCATACCGGGACCAAGTACCTGGGGAAAACCTATATATTGTCTGAAAGCTCTTGCCATGAGAAGTACGAAACCGTTTTCAAATCACGGGCAAACCCGCAACCTGATCCTATAAGGGGATGGTTTGTTGGTGTTTGTGACTCTATGTATGGCATATTCGACAAAAATAAAAATGAATATTACGATGCATTATGCGTAAGCACCTAAGTCAATCATGTTCCTTTTTGAATAATTGCTAGAACGTCACTCGAGCAAGGGTTTGATAATATCATTTTGCACCCAGATGTACCCACTTGGTCAGTGTTGCCAACGAACTGTAAATACATTGTGGAAGATGGTTTATGTACCACTGGATGTATATCCATGAAACGCGGCATAAACATCATTCGTCATTGGAGAAAATATACTGTGAACTTTTTCCTCTCCCAAGTACCCCAGTTTGTGAGTGTTGCCAACCAATTTCAAAAATAAGAAGTCCTAAAAAAACACGTTCCGTACTATGAGACGTTTATACACCAAGCTTGGCAGAAACATCACACCACACTATAGCAAAAAGACGTTTAGTGTTACCGTCTTCCAACCATTCTAGGTTGTCAGTGTTGCCAACCAAGCGTAAACATCATAATGTTGCAAATGCGTGCGTGCCATTGAACGAATATAGAATAAATGCGACAGAAGCAGCATCAGATAATGCAAAGATAGTGTGAATGTCCCTGTCTCCCAAGCACCTCAATTTGGCAGTGTGGCCAACCAATGCGATCATTCAAGATTTTCGCATGAAGTCTACAGCACTGGCGAACATAATTAGACTGCGACCCATACTAGGTTTGTAGTATGTTAGTGTGAACCAACAATCACCCATATTGTCAGTGTTTCCAACCATTGTAAAATATATTTTCTCGAAAGGTTGCGTAATCATTGCATACATAGAGACAGAACTAGGCATAAAATCATTCGACAAACAGCAAATATACTGTCGTTGGTATCATTCCCCAAGCACCCAGTCTGTCAGTATTGCTAACGTTTTCAAAATGGAAGTTTTTCAAATAGCAGTATGTTAGCTTGGTAGTATTTTTCTATTGTCTAATAATATGCACATCCGGCTGAACATATATCATGGGACATGACCGTTGACCACGCAACAATGAACGGCACAGGTTAGGAGCTCGTATAGAAAGAGAGGTTTGGATGAATCATGCATGCGGAGCTTTATTGTAACATACCGTATAGAAAGCAATTGTGAAGAAACCACGATTTGTCTTTAGAGTTTGCTTATCGTACCAAATTGTGTAATATGCCACATTCTAGGGTTGGCATATCACGTAACTATGATGTTTACGCTTGGTTGGCAAACACAGATAATCTAGAAAGGTTGGAAGACGGTAACACTAAACGTCTTTTTGCTATAGTGTGGTGTGATGTTTCTGCCAAGCTTGGTGTATAAACGTCTCATCGTACGGAACGTGTTTTAGAACTTCTCATTTCTACAATTGTTGGCAACACTGACAAACTGGGGTACTTGGGAGAGGAATACTTCCACCGTATAATTTCTCCAATGACGAATATTTATGCCACGTTTCACGGATATACATCCAGTGGTACAGAAACCATCTTCCACACTGTATTTACAGTTCGTTAGCAACACTAACCAAGTGGGTACATCTGCGTGCAAGGTGATATTATCAAACCCTTGCTCGAATGACGTTCTAGCAATGAGTCAAAAAGAAACATGATGGGCTCAGGCGCTTACGCGTGATGCATTGTAACATTCATTTTTATTCTATCGAATATGCCATACAGAGAGTCACAAACACCAATAAACCGGCCCTTTATAGGGTCAATTTGCGGGTTTGCCCGTGATTTGAAAACGGTTTCGTACTTCTCGTGGCAAGAGATTTCAGACAATATATAAGTTTTCCCCAGGTACTTGGTCCCGGTATGGTATCATTCCTAGTGAGAGCAGTGACAGCTTATATGTTCGCGAGGACTAACTGAGGGTTGTGGAGGGAGAAAAGAAGCAGTGGTCGAGGAAAAATCCTTTAAGCCTATCCCGAACTTTATGTACTGGATTCTCGTTCCTCTACACATTTCGTCCTCTCACAAGATCATCTTCATCTTTCCAGTTAGAAACCAATGTTTTATCAATAATTGGTTACAATCGCTAGCGCAGAGGCGTCATGCACACCCGGATTACCGCCTAGGCTGAGACAAGAGCCTAGGGCGGTATATTTGGCTCCCTCATCTTATATATTATAAAAAACATTATAGGAATTTTTTAATATGGTCGTTTATGCATTAGAAATGTTCTTCTCTTCTCGAGCGATCCTGCTAGATAAACGTATTTAACAATGAAATTTTACTTCCCTTTGAAAAATACTGAAATATATAAAGTAAAGGATGGTTATACATACCTGTTGGTCTCAAACACAAGTCGGCTGCACAGTCGGCATCATCCTCTTCATCCTCGTCCTCCACTTGTTCTTGTTCTAACTGCTTCTTAGAATTGGCGTTTTTCTTCTTATCCATTTCAGGCTTTTTCCTCATCTGAAAAATAAGAGTCGGTATTATAAATGACATTTCAAAACAATGTCATTCTAAATCACTCACAAGTTTACTGAAGTTATGAAACCCGTTAAACACTGTACAACAGCAACAGCGATACATAACTTAGATGCTCCCCACAGATTAGAAAATACCTCGTCCGTCATTATTATTTTTATATACATATGTCAACACATCAAATTATTTCTCCTCAATCCATTATAAACTTACAATGAAAAATACACATCAAAGTCTCGAGAAGGAAGAGCCAAATGTGCTTTAAACTCATCCGCAAAACATTTAAAATGGACCTGAATTTCTTAATGACAAGAACGATAAATCGAATTGCATGGATATACATAGTTCGCAGTAACCTGTGCTTTTAATTTCGTCTATTAATCATGCAGATGTTCAATATATAAATGTATCTATCTTTGTTTAATTTTATTCTGTATTTCTTCGCCTCATACAGCTGTTATTTACCTCTAGTTTTGTGCTCTAGGGTGAATATATAACTTCATAGTGCACACACACTGCTAACAAAAAGATGTTAAAGTAAAAATGAAAGTTCATCTAATAACGACTGTTTCTAATGTAACTTTTTTCATTTCCTTTGAGTATAAGAAACATGAATCAGCGGACAGTCTAATGGAAGAAACTATGTATACACTTCAGTTTCTGTTTACAAAGAAATTTTCGGGAATAAAGAATTCAGTATTGATAGTCATTATACATTTAAAGAAAATACGAATAACAATATAAAATACAAAAAGATTCTTCAGTAAAAAACAAAAAACAAAAGTAAAACATTCTTTTTTCTATTTACAAATCATAGATTAAGTATGTATAATGAAAACTAGAAATAATCGATGCTACGCAAGTGTCGGTACCAAAGCAAAAACGGTAGGAGATATGGAGAAGCGCTTTTCTACAATCGATTCAGCGTCCCAAAAATTGGTTCTCTCTCTTCCATTAACCTGTTATTCGAACCGAAAGTGATTGAAATTAACTATTTCCTGTTTCAATGTTTTTCGTAATGGAACAAAAACGGTAATACACAATGACTTTTTCTTTTCTTTTCAGCGTCTGAAGGGAACATACTGTCACCATGCACAAAACACTGTCAAAACCGGATGTGATTGAAATTCCAGTTTCAATACTGATTCCTACAGAAACAAAAACAGTAAATGATACCGAGAAGCAGCTTTTAGCAGTCGATTCAGTGTCCAAATGATAAGTTCCATATTCTATGATAAACCTCTATTCAAATCGGAAATGGAAGAAATCAACCACTTCCGGTTTCAACGTTTATCATCATAGAATGAAAACAGTAACAGTGACAGTGACATCTTTGCAATCGGTTCAATATCTCAAGAGAACATACCATTACAACCTGCAACACTTCGAAAACCGGAGGTGGTTGAAATTTATTAGTTCTTCCGTAGTAGTAGGTAAAAGGGGCTTTTGCAGCAACTCCCGCTTTTCTAGACCACATTTTCACATATCAATCTCAATATTTAAAACACCCATACCCCAAAAGAATATAATCACACATAACTATGACATTTGAACGATTTCAAAGTTTTAACTGGAAACCCAATCGTGAAACGACCATTAGGAAGACCTAGGCGCGTGTTGAAAATTTGATCGAGATTGGTCTGGTAGTTTAAGAGATTAAGAGTCACAAACATAGTCACTTTCAATTTTATAATATAGACTATCCTTTGGCCTTACTCCCAGACCCCCGCCAGTGAAAATATCGCATTCTGTCCTACAGCGCCTTAAGTTTTGAACTGTGGCTTAAGCTCTTTTTCATCACCAGTTTCGTCAACTTTTAGAGGACATGAAATTAGTGTGGAAATGTACGTTGTTTAGAATCATATTAGGTGGTTAAGTGCAGAGAATTGTCTTCAGAGACTCTTTTAACTGAGAAAATAAATCATTGATTTTCCTTGCCATTTTGCTCCATCAAATATATACCTAGAAAAAAGGTTTCGAAGCACTAATTTTCTTCAACATTTGAAATTTAAGAGATGGGCCTATTATAGGGCATCTAAAAATAAGCTGAACAGAAAGCTACACGGGCCAATTAGTTTCTGATTTTATGCAACATACCAATGGATTCAGTAACAAACTGAAGCTTTTCCATTCTGCTTTAGAGAAGACTAATTTAGCGCGGTTTCCAAGTTTCAGTCGTCTGACAGATTTTGAAGAAGTATTTGATCCTTCTGACGTTTGTACATAGCGAGTAAAATGAATGAATTTAATTCAAGAATCCCAAATTTTGACGAAGTTACAAAATATATTCCATTGTTTAATAATACATTGATAATGAACATTGAAGAGCAACATACTAACTTACAGTTCAAATTCTGTGAATTTCAGGCTACTTTCTAACGAACGTTTTCATAACTTTTGTCGGGAAAAATGTGAATGTTTCGTAGTACTTATTTGTGTGAAAATGGATTTTCCACCATAAGACTTAAAGAGTCGCTTCAGAAGCTGTGTAGAGATTCTTCTCTTTTACATCATCTGCATCTGCAGTCTTTTACATCATCTCAGTGACAAAAATGGATATGGATATTCCAATCCTTGTAAGTACTGCTAGTCGCTCTCATATGTGTCACCGAATAAGGTTTGTCACTTTTCAAATACGCTTTCTTTTGCGATTATTTCTTCTTCTTCTTCTTAAACTGTGATACTCCACCTTACCACTAAACGTGGTTATGGCCATTAGGTTCATTATAATTGGACAATACTGGTATAGCATAACGCAGACGATGACCTGTTGTCATATCAAAAATGATTCACAAAATAGGTTGTCTCTAATGATGATACCCATAAACAGACTCTCTCGCTTCTATGTAAAAACGTTGCGGGATTTACAGATAGTTATTGCTTGTGAAATTAATTGTCTTCGAATGTGATTCTTTGTCTTCCCTTGGCAAGCTGATCGCTCTTGTACTTGTCTACAACGCTGGAGAACTTATGCGCTGCACTTACTATTTTACCAAGTTTTGTAGAAGTTTCAGTAAATTTGTGCCTTCACCAATGTCCAGTCTGTTCCTAAATACGGACCTATGCAATATGTTCTGATTATATACATTTTAACTGGTTTCAATGCACATAATTAATGCGTGTTCATGATATATGCATGTTAAAGTAGGGTGTGTATATGAAATTGAATTATACTTAATGTAAGAATGGGAAATTTAATTCCATTAAGTTGCACTTCCATTAAGGAAAATTTAAGTGAAACATGACTTTAATGTAACAATTTAATGTGAAAACTTTTAAATACTGTAGTTAATGTAATTTCACTTGTAAAGAGCAGAAATAGAACACAGTGCCTTACATTTTTTATTTTTATTTTATTTATTTATTTTAGGTAAGACTTCACTGTAGTATGAAAGGAATTCAATTAACCTTATTCACATTCATGGCCTGAGGTAGGAAGATAAATTTGGATATAGAGTATAGCACTCATGAGAACAACATGCGATCCACTATTTTCAATATTCTCAATAATTAAAATGTTTGAACTTTATTTTTTAATCGTATATCAGATGTTTAGAGGCTTAAAGACACACTACATGTTTACCTTTCGCGTTCTCTTCACTTCTTTTCCATCTATATTCTTCTTTCTTTCTCTTGGTCTCTTTGCAGCTGCGTCTTCATCTGTGCTGCTCCTGTTTGCTCCCACTTTCTTGCTTTCTTCTAATTTTCTTTTCGCCGCTCTTCTTTTGTCTTTATCACCACCAGCTTTTGAATTTACATCAGAGTCCATGTCCTGCTAAAAATATTCCCATTATCTATAACAAATGCGCACACTTAATTTAACATTACTTAACTAGTGAGCTTCCTTATTGCGAAAAAAAGCCCTACATTGATTTTAGCAAATCTCTGTTAAAATTACAAACCTCTATACAAAATAGCTAATCAATCATCTCATCATTGACTTCTGTATGTCTCAAATTTAACGTTTAACAATTTTTTTCCATGTATTTTTGTTCTAAATGTAGTTTTCTTTCTCTTCCCAGAAAGAAACTGACTTAAGTTCAAATCCCAAATTTCACTGCTCATAAATCAAGAATAAAAAACTTAGACATAATATTTCACCAGATTCTTAAACTCGTCAAGGTCTACCACCATGCTACATTTGGTCAAGATCAGATTAGTTTCAGTGACCGCATAGAGAAATATTTGGCAAAAATTTCGTCTGGTCAAGATCGGATGCATTTCATAGATCACGTACTATTCTTGTGATATTGATTTATTTTAGGTAAATCAAATGGCGCATCATTACGTCCTTTATTAAGTTTGTATACCCTACAAGTTAGTTATCTTATAGGAAGTGTGCGATATGGAATTAAGTTGCAACTTAATCTATTTCGTAATACAAACGTTGAAATGGAGGAATAACTTTCCGCCAAACAATTACAGGAAAATGCTCTCTGAAATAAGTATATGAATGTTTGTACTCAGTCATAATTTTTGATACGTCTGGTATAATGAAGGACCACATCTTTAACAGTATTAACGGGGATCACACCAGAGTTCCTTTTACACATGGAATGTGAATAATATAATGTGTCATTTAAGAAGTTATTTTCAAATGAAGATTATTACTTATCAAATTAAGTACAGCTCACTGCAGTATGGTGTCGCTCATTGGCAATTAAATGAGATGCTGTCAAAATCTACATTCTTGGAAATCTTTAGGTTTTACGTCCATGGTTATGCCGGCTGGGCTAAAGGAGACGGTAAAGATGATAAATGAATGGAATGGTGGAATAAGGAAAGTGGGAGGAAACGGGAGAACCCCGAGAAAACCTATGCACACGGTGTTTGTCCACCACAAAGTTCACTTGGCGCGAGCTGGGATCGAACCAAGGACCCAATGCACCATAGGAGGACGCTCTACCACTGAGACACCGCGGCCCCTAATCTACATTCTTGGATATATAGACAAATTATGCTGAAGTTGGAGTCATTTTCCAGCTTCTTGAACGTGGGGAGTATTGCAAAAGTGGATTATTTAAGTTTTCTTTTCTAACTTTTCAACTCTGTCGAAATCTTCTACATATGGCGCGTGTGCAACAAGCGTGTTTCAACCAATTCTTTGTTAGCTTCCAAATAAGGAGCAATTCTGGTATTCTCGTTCATTTCAAAGAGGAGACAATTATGAAAACCGTATGGGATTAAGAGGAAACAGAAAAACAACTTTTTGACAATAAATACGTACATACTATGGAACGAAGGTATTAAAAGTACTATTTCTACTTACACTTAGTGTTACATAACGTTCAAAAAATGTCAGGTTGACTATCTTCAGTTTAATTAAATTGTTTGCTGTCTTCTTTACAATCCTATATGGAGCACTGTTATACGCAAATAACACATACCTGCTGCCAAGAGTTCAATCTTGTGTTAAAACTTATATTACATACCGTGAAACGCATTCTCCAAATGCTTCCTTTCTGATAATTAGTTGTAATAGCCTAAAAGTTCTTATTAGAACTTTTATTTTAACGATCACCATATTTTCTACTCTCCTTTCGTCGCTCGAAAGTAAAAAAATCTGTGCATTGTCTACGTCGATGAAAAAGCTTTTGCAACGTAAATTTACTTTTGTCGATGACTGTCCATTGTAAAAGGAATGCAATAAACATATTCTCTTACCTCAAATTCAGAGAATTTTTCCTCTTGTCGTGGTTTCGTCGCTTGCAAAATTCTCCACATAAAATACGGCTCATTCAAACCGAGTTCTAGGAGATCTCCTTCCATCATAAGTTCCTCCAATTCTGCTCTCGTTCGTTCAGTTAATGCCACAATTGGAGGTTCCAACTGACGAGGTACTAAAGGAGATTTTCGACTATGCTTCCTTCCGCCACCTGACATCGATTTTGAGGCTGAAACGAAACACAAAATAGTAATTTCTACAGCGTATTACTTACTTACACACATATAACTACATCAACACGAAACGGTGGCTCATTAATGGTACGCCAATCTACGGGTTCTATTCTAAACAAATGCACCAAGTCTCTTATCATAGCTCATTTGCAATTCTCAGTCACTTTCTATAGTGAATAATTTTATTTGACCAATACATATATATACACATGTATTCACAATCGTATATGAATGTTAAATGATTTACAATGATCTTCTGTTCGGTCCTTCCGAAGAAAGTTTTCTCCACTACTTTTGTCAATAGCATAATGAGTATTAGTGTACTTAATGTATGTACTCTAGGGAACTTTAATTACATTATATAATTAGAAATTTAACTTATTGAAAATGTACAAGTCAAATCTGAGCACTTTCACATCGGATACTTGCACACTTGGTACTGAATTACTATAAAACAATGTTCACGGATTCACGATAAGCGCCGAATGAAACAAAGACGACGGTCGAATAAATGTGCATATTTGATTGTTTTCTTTCGGGAGCTCGCATACGTACGGAGTAAGAATTTAAGGGGTCATACAAATTGAGATACTTGCTACACGCAAGTACTGTATTATAACTTTCGTGCTATTAAAAGTGTGTAGGTAAGGTAGAACTTCCTCCTTAGTGTTGAGACAAAATCATGACATTGATCAAAACTAGGCACAGTACAGCCAACTCCAAAAGTCTTCAATCCTTGATACAATTTACTTCGCCCGTAGCTTTGAAACGGATAGGTCAATATTTTTAATTAATTAATTAATTTATTTATTTATTAACTGTTACAGATAATGAGAACTAAAATACCTGAGGAATATGCATGTTCTGAACTACTATACGATGTTGGAAGGCCAAAATACGACGAATCTTCATCTGCACTAGACTCCAAAGATAAGGATGGAATCATAGACGATAGTGTGTCGTCATCCTCCTTATTGAAGGATGCCGCTGATGTTTCACAGTGGTCACCACTTTGACCTGCCATCTCTTCCTCAGGTATAATATCAATGTTCTGGCACAGGGATCCATCAAACTGCAAAGCAAGCAACACAAAAAACAAAAATCAGTAAAAGCAGGTATACAGTGTGCAAAAATAATACTAAAAACTATACCTAAAGTGTTAATTACTGAAAACGGGATATGTTCGTCTTAATAACATATAAACTTCCGTGTTCGAGATTCCTTCAATAACATGTCGCATAAATTAATGAACAGAACAACGCGTAAGAAAAAAAAAACTATTATCAAAACAACTGCAATGAAGATAGCAACAATTTCTTGTTTGTTAGGTAAAGAGTTTGGCATAGTACAAGTACATGACAACGATGGGAAGACAAGCATCAACATGGGCACAAAAGAAGACTTCAGAAATCTAAATCTCTGAGGAATTCTGTGAGTATAGAAAGTTGATGATGTGGCCCTTTATGACCAAAAGACTAATGAGCGTGGTCTCTAGTTTGATCCTCATAGATACTGGAGTAGTGGTTTGTATCCCACTTTAGACGAAGGTCCCGTTTTATACAACAAAGTTGTGAGTTACAATTCCAAATGATCCATTAAAAAAAAAAAGTGTTACAGACGGTGCTTCTAACAAAAAGTGGAAATTCTGTTCTCCCAAATTACCTGAGGATGTAAATTTCCAATGAAGATGAGGCTATGTTTATATTGAATAGGCTTTATGAATCACCATAAATGTGTGCATTGAAGCAGTGTTCCAATATCACATTACGTAAAAGCGTGGCACTAATGTACCAGGAGTAACAACAGTTTGGGCCCCGATGTCATCACGGGTATTACTGAGTCATGTCCTTTGATGGTATTTTCCACTAAAATAGTACCCTTACATGTACTACAAACGTA
Source organism: Thermobia domestica (assembly GCF_964235325.1). Taxonomy (NCBI): domain Eukaryota; kingdom Metazoa; phylum Arthropoda; class Insecta; order Zygentoma; family Lepismatidae; genus Thermobia; species Thermobia domestica. The sequence continues at coordinate 286,762,321 of NC_137459.1, forward strand.
ATTTTGGCCTCCAGTTCAGCATAACACTGGTGTTTCGTTCCTAAGTGACAAGTGGTACACCAAATTGTCTTAAGAACGGGTGAAATCCCATTTCGAAGAATCATGGATAGGGCGGCGTGGGTTTACAGAATGGTCACTTTGATCATCGGACATACTCCATCTCATTTCTTTTTGTGAGTGTACTAAAATATTTTGTGGACAGGGACAACCGGGAATCGCTCATGAACAGAAACCCAATTTGATAAAAAGTTATTATAATATTTAATTATAATAGGTGTATGTCGTAAGGTTTGCTCCAGTATGGTGAGTAGGACTACATCCGCTATTAGTAGATGGAAAGTATTTTGAACATTTTATCTAAAATGATGAGTCAGCATTTCTTTTGTTTTCTATTTGTATTTTAAAATCTGCAGTATAAGTTAAACAGAAAATAAACGATACTGACAAAAAGGGTGTTACTTCTACCGCATAAAATAAACAAATGCCGTAATGAATGAATAATTGTGGTTTAATGGGGGAGTCAGCAGCAAGGCTATTTGTTCCCGCCATGCTCATAATCTTTTGTAAATGAAACACAATCTGATACCACCAGCTTCCATACGTCACAATTGTTAATTTTGATTTCGCTACTAGTAGTACCAATTCTTTTGAAGTTCAACACCCTTTTCCAGGAATAATGCTAAACGACACGTAGATTTACCAGTTTAACATGGGATGTGCTTAAACGAAAACAGAACCCAAGAATCCCAAAGATGACAATGCTAACTGTTTAGTCATTTGGAAGTTCAGTAATATCTGCGTAGCCCCACGAAAAAGTGGTTCTTTTTGTGGAACCACACACTTCTGTCCCTATACGTGTTGATTCAGTTATTAGATGTTTATAAATGATAATCTTCCCATCCAGATCACTGTTTTTCCATTTTCTGAAAGTACGGAGTAGCGTTGAACTGACTGTAATATATTTCACATGCGGATATGGCGCAGACCCAATAATGTAGTAATTGGTCTGATGGGAAAGCAAAGGAGAAAAGTTACATTTTACACAGACTTAGTTGAAATGGATCAGCAGTACAGGCTGTGTCCCACTCGACATGAGTATAGTGTTTGTCTAGGCATTATTTTAAAGTTGACTGTACACAATGCTCCACTTTTTACGTTACTAGAGGTTTCATGGAATAATCAAAGTTAAATAAGCAATCGATAACAATTCGGAGATTTGCAATGAAGACACTGCTATCTTTCATTGAAAGCGGTCTTAGTTTTAGAGCCACTGACAGCTAAACATGCAGAAAAAATATCACGCCGTTTGTCTCATGTTTCTCCTGCACACAGTAACGTAGACATGATCATGGGAATGGGGGAATGGTTTCAAACAGAAAGACAAGTGACCTATTCACTTGAGAGCCAGCACTTCGGTACGTATGCCGTCTGAGGTGTTTGACAGAGGAATGCATTTTTTTCAGTTTATAACGCCCCACGATTATACCCTTTAGGCTAAGGGAGACGATGATTAAGACAATTGAATGAAAATGGAAGAATTGGTGGAATGAGAATGTGGGAGGAAACGGGAGTGCTCCGAGAAAACCCACGGACACGATGTGTCTGATAGAGCAGTCTTGGACGTAGAATAGTAGCGATTGCCGAGCCACGACATCGTGCTAGTTCATAGTAGGCAGTCGTGGTGGTAAAAGTGAAGAGATTGTGTTTACAAACGCAAAAAACATGATCCTGATTATGTAGAATGCAGAAAGAATACCTCAGAAACTGGTGTGTCTACGCAGAAATATCAGGACAGACGGTAGCCATCGCGAAAACATGTAAGCTCTTTGACAAATTGGGGGACACCGAAAGTGTGACACCGCGACATGTGCAGAACAGGCCAATTATAGGTGAGGTGGGTGCAACAAATGTTCTAGCTGCTGTTGCTGTTAATCCTCACATTAGCTCCGGTGATACTGCTACGGACGGAGTATGAGCCAGCGAAATGTATGACGCATTCTGCATACGTATACGTTTCACCCTATCAGGAACTACATGCAAATGGTTTTGTGAACCGCGTTCGGTTTTGCATATGGCTGTTATTACATGACACAACAAATTTGTCGCGTATCCTATTCACCGACGAGGCAACAGTTACTAATCATGAAAACGTTAACCTAATGAACGTGCACCATTAGTCTGTAACAAACCCACATTGGCTTCGCCAAGTAGAATGCCGGCGCCCATGGAGTTTTAACGTCTGGTGTGGAATAGTGGGTGAACATCTCCTTGGGCCTTTTTCCATACATGGGACACTGAATACTGACCGATACATACACTTCCTAGAAAATAAATTGCCATCACCATGAGAGTACATGCCGCTTCAGAGAAGGAGGGAAACGTGGTTATTAACATAACAGGTGCCCAGCTCACAGTGCACGACGCACTACAGCATGATTGAATAATGTGTTTTCCAATCGGTGAACAGGATGGGAAGTACCTGTTAAATGGCCAGCTCGTTTTCCAGATGTAACGCCGTTAGACTTTTTTCTCTGAGGCAAACTGACGGACACCGTCTACTGGGATGTGTGCCAATACCACCAGACGATATGTAACAACGCATTACTGCAACTTGTAGAGCCATTCCACATGAGATGGTAATTCTATGGAATGATTTTTGCGTGTGCGCCTGAATGCCTGTATCGCAGAGGACGGCCATCATTTTGAATATACACTTTGACAGACTAAGTTTACGCTCATTGCACAGGTCAGTCTATGGTTCTTTCATATATTGTCATGCTTATTGTAATTATATTATGCACACTATCAAATGAAGGGTGGTGACGATGTCTCACGTTATCTTCTTCCGTCTCGAACGCCATACGTTCGTGTTAATCCTCACATTAGCTCCGGTGATACTGCTACGGACGGAGTATGAGCCAGCGAAATGTATGACGCATTCTGCATACGTATACGTTTCACCCTATCAGGAACTACATGCAAATGGTTTTGTGAACCGCGTTCGGTTTTGCATATGGCTGTTATTACATGACACAACAAATTTGTCGCGTATCCTATTCACCGACGAGGCAACAGTTACTAATCATGAAAACGTTAACCTAATGAACGTGCACCATTAGTCTGTAACAAACCCACATTGGCTTCGCCAAGTAGAATGCCGGCGCCCATGGAGTTTTAACGTCTGGTGTGGAATAGTGGGTGAACATCTCCTTGGGCCTTTTTCCATACATGGGACACTGAATACTGACCGATACATACACTTCAATTATTCTCTTCCCAATTATTCTGACAGTTCATACGTAAAGCAAGTACAGGCGGTCACGTGAGTCACTTGTTTTCCTCTTGACAACCATTCTCATGGTCATATCTCCGTTACTATGTGCAGTCGAAGCATGCGACAAACGGCGCTGTATTTCTCCGGATGTGCTCTTTCATGTTTTTCATGCGTTTGTTTATAGTTTTATTACAAAAATTCACTTCGTTCCTGATGCCTTATTTGTCGATATTTTTCCTAGCACACAATACATTCGTTTGACGATTTCAGGTGGTACTTTTAGATGTCTCAATGTCTCACCATATATATAAGTACTATGGAGTTCGTATGGAGGCAGAATATGCTGGTGGTTCATCTTCATTTTAAGACGGTCAAGCTTTATTTTAAAACCTGCATATTATATATCTATATATAAATAATTTCATTAACCCGAAGAAATCGGCCAAATAAGCTTAATACAACAATTTCAGAGGAATTAGAAGAAGTTTAGATTTTTTTTTTTTCAACTCATGAGTCATGCTTACTGTCATCAACAATTGATTGATATCTATCTCCACAAGTACTCAGTTCACCGGAAAGAGACAACAGGTATAATTTTCCCTGTTGGCTAATGATGTTTCCTTAGTCCATTCAACTGATGGAAGTTAACAAGCAGAAAAATATCGCAAAATAAATCGTTCAGAAAAGCAATCTTTGTACTTAAGATGTGTCGGATAATGATGTACTGAAGTTATTATTTCTGTAGTATTTCAACAACTGAATATTGCTACAACAGGGCAATTTTTCCCGTTACCCCTACTACTTATATCTTACAATTAAAATGTTCTTATCACTTATTCAGTATGCTTCTTACACTAGTGCACTACAGTAAATTTCTAGTATTCTTTGATATACATATAAAGAAAATTTATCTTCTTTATAATTTGTCCTTTTTTCAATAGATTATGACAATATAATTAGTGTATTTGTGAAGATAATTAAAAAGTGCTATCTATCTTCACAAAAATGCTAATGTTTTCAATGATTTATATCGAATCAGTGCGAGACGATTATTGCTTTTTTTTAAATATCCTCTTTAACCTACTCTTAATACATTTTTACCAACCTTCAATATCTAAATTTCTGGAAGAGAAAAAAATACCGTCAGTTGGGGTGGCTTTGGCACATTAAAAAAAAGTATTCAATTATATTTACTCCCAAACACAGTATAATTTCTGCACTTGCTGAGTCTAAGTGAAACAGATATTATTCTCACAAACCATCTACATTTATACGAATCAAGATTTTTTTTATTTTTTTTCAGTTTCACACACTATTTAAAAAAACAGCTAAGGATAAAGTCATTTTTCAACAGCTGCAAAACTTCAGAGCCACACGTCACACCACAAAAAATATCCGTTCCAAATTTTGCATGGTTATTTACTTAGCTATTCCTTTCACAATTCCGAAAGTACGAAATTGTTGCACACAAGAGCATGTACATTACACATTTTGAACTGGGGTGACTTTGGCATCCTTGGAACTAACTAGGTTAACTTTTTCTTTAGCATCCCTGGAAGTTTAACTAAATTAACTTTTTCTTTAATGTTGCTTGTTTGTAACACTTTCAGCTACCCAGGTCGAACAAATTCAAGAGCAAGTAGAGTCTATACTAAACGCAATGTTAACTTGAGAGCCGAATCACAAGCGCATTAGTACATGTTGGCGCGCGAACCTTTTCACAGGGAAGCCTTTGTATGTGTGTGTGTGTGTGTTTTGGTTGGGTTCTCATTCGCCAGGGTTTCAACTGGCGCTGCTCTGGGTCTCAGCTGATATGCGCGAAGCGGTGATTTCTCGTTCTTTTCCTGCTGCTACGAAAAATGTTTCTTGGTTTATTTTTTAATAATTCATGAAGACACGACAATAGTAATAAATGTATTGGAAATTCGCACGTGATGTATTTGCAATCCTCACAATTAAAACTCGAGAGCATGAAAACTATTTTGATTATTCATTTCAATTGATTAAGGTAAGAAAGGATAAGAAATGAAGTTACTCTCACATATCTACCTGGAAAAGGTCAATCAAACAGAAACACACAAGCAGCCACCCTCCCACATAATAAATTAAAAATACGATTTTTTTTTTCTCAAAGCACAGCAACTCTACGTTAGCAATGAGTAAACCAGCTGCGAACCGGCAACAATCATATCAACAGTTTTGTCTGCATATTTTTCTCTAAGTCGAGAGTACACATTGTTGACAATTTACTTTGCTTGACTTTAAAGAGGTTTCCCTTCCTCGTATTTGCGATAATACTGAGAAGATAATTCGGATTCATTCATGATTTCAATTTCGCACTTAACACTCTCCATGGTTTCAGTTTCACTACACCCACGTACCCACACTAACACACGCGTGAAGACGATATTTGGCAGAGCAGTGTTACTCTCTGCACAAAAATTGCAGAAGTTACATGTGAGTCCCGTTATTTCTTTTGTTTCATTTATCAGGAGGCATAGAAGTTTCTTACGGGGTAGCAACTCTATTTAATTTATATATCATATGAAAATATTAAGCCATTTCCTATCCATTGTGGACGATTTCTAACATTGATCAATTAACTAATTTTACTGGTCTTCTGTTTTTGATATAAGATTTTTCAAGTTTATAATCTTGCAACACTTTCAAGAGACTCGCATCTTAGCTACCGGCTTTTCACTCTTTTCTTTCCTTCTCTCTTTCCGATTCTGAGTCATGACGTCATTTTCATAACCCGTTACTAATAAATCTAGTACCTTTTATTTTAAATATTATTTCTGTATTAACATTTTTATATACTTGAACTCAATTAGCTCTTTGAATTGATCTCCTAAGTAATGTTTTAAGTACGTAACGTGAAGAACTATGTAACATGCGCGGAGTCGCCCGAATTGAAGTTGCGTATCTCGGCTATCAGGATAAGGTCGCGGCGAGTATACATTGGTAAAGTTTTTACGAGAAAGAAAATTTGGAAACACAAGTGGTGTCAGAACTATACGAAAAAAGAAATGACACACTGCCAATCCAGGCAAAAGTGTGACGGCTGCAAGGTCTTCAGGCACACAGAAAGATAAGATTTAAACTTACCTTCACATGTTCAGTCAAATGATGATACTGTTGAAAATGAAGCCACTGCCACCAACATGGACACCTACCAGTTTGCAGCTCCAACAGAATTTAATCATCCTCTTGGGAAATTTGTTCCAGTGTCATTCAAAGGGGGTAAACGAAATGAACAAACCTGTATGTATGTTTGTGTCATCAGAGAAGTCCTTGAGGACGCAGAATTTAGGGTTACAGGACTCCATTCCAGCAATACAAAAAGTGTGTTCAGTGTTGTTGAATCGGATCAGTCTACAGTTGGACTACATGATATACTGGCAGTATTGCCTGATCCAGTTCTCCAAGTCTAAGGATTGGTACGGGAAAGATATGAATTTGCAATGGACATTGATGTAGCAGAAAAGTGACTGTTTTTGTATTCCGGGTTTCTTTCTTTCTTTCTTTTTTTTGGGGGGGGGGGTACACTCCTGTAACCACGCGCTAGAATAATTGCTTTGTTTTTTTCTTTCTTCGTTCAAGGTCCACACCTCTGTAGATAATTTGTGCATGGGAATTTTCCTTCCTTATCAATGTACTATCTTTACTTGTAGCATTTCTACATTTTTCTAGAAGCACAATACATCACTCAATGTAGTATTGTATTTTAATTGTCATAAGTGATATAAAATTGAAGGTGCCAAAGTTACCCCAAATTAAAAAAAAAAATCTCTATAACTTTGCAGTAAGCTATCAGAATTACATGGGAGTTTCGACTTTGGCACCCTTCTGATGTATTCTGTTCATTTCTGCAAACAAAAGAGAGGGTGCCAAATTTACTCGAATACTGTTGTAATATTGGCATGGTGTAGTTGTTTCTTTTCCTGGATTATGAGAAGTCCTACTTTTAAGTCTCAAATATCCAATTATACAGTAGCCTTCCCTCAGTATTTATATATCACAAACAATGCAATAGCTTGATCACAGAAAAAGTTATGAACAAAAGTATGTCCAAATCACCTCAGCTGACGGTAACACACACTCTCTCTCTCTCTCTCTCTCTCTCTCTCTCTCTCTCTCTGTGTGTGTGTGTGTGTGTGTGCGTGTGTGTGTGTGTGCGCCAAATGTGTCTGTTACAAAGTAACCAAGTTAGAATATCAAGAGCTTTCAGCTATAAAGAACATTTTTGCTTATTTTATATATAAAGTATATGAAGTATGCCAATGTCACCCCAACTGACGGTACTATTTATTTATTTTTAATTTTCACTAACATCCCGCCTCGTTTCTCATCTCCTGCGAAATGTTACAACAGTCAAAGGAAAACATTAAATTCCTTGTATAATCTTCTTCTATTCGTAATTACTATTTTGTATTTTGTTTTTGAGATAATGCTTGTTATTGAGAGGTATGCCAGCATAATGTACGACTCATAATTAATTTAAAGAGAAATCAAGTTTTTGTAACAAAAAACAACCTAAAGGCACGAACTACTCTACTGAAAACTATTTTGTAAGTGTGAAAAAATTACAAAACACATATTTAATATTATTTCATGTTCTCAATATTTTGGAAAAGTAAGGAACAAGCAATGTAGAAATAGTGAATGATATTCTCCACTTCTTTAAACTTAACGTCAGTGGTCGTGTCCTATTTGTTAGTAATAATAATAATAATAATAATAATAATAATAATAATAATAATAATAATAATAATAATAATAATAAAAATAAAAGTTATGAAATACCTAGAAATGACTTACACTTACGTCTTATACGATTCTGAAACTGGTTGTTGACATGTCTAATGTTCGTTAATCTAACGCCTTAGATTCTTCGACTACCCAATAACACAATGTAACCTCGTAAAACACTATTTTATCCTTAAAAGTATGCTTTTTTAACTAATTAACTAATTGATTAATTAATTTTATTTTCTTACTCCTTGCTTTTTCGTACTTTTCTATCATATATATGATTTTCATTACTGAACATAATTATGTTTCATTGCTTATTAATCTGTTAGAAAATGCTTACCGATTGACGAGGACTAGGTGGAGATCCCAATGAGTCTTCACTTATCCCACTAAGAGAAGAAATTGCACGTAGGCGTTCGTGCAATTCCGGTTTGCTAGCTGCCTTCTTCAGCTCGCTGCTGATTATTTTCTCCGCTTTTTCACGTGCAGCTGCATCCGTCGGTCTGTGAGAATTCACGTACTTCTTAAGAACACTGATAGTTTCTGGGGTTTTCAGAGCGGCTTTTGCTCGATCCTTCAAAAGAAAAGAATTATGCTTATTAGTACCACGTTCTATTGAATTCAAATGGCGTGTATGAACTTGTTTGTTTTAAGCCTACTATGCTTTTTCCCCCCAAGTCTTTCTCGCTAAAAGTCTCATGAAAACACTGTTAGAGAAATTCTTCACTATTTAAATTTTCCATTGTATAAAGCAATATGGGTAGTGATGTACATTCTAATACATATCAAACTGTCTACAGAACCGAAGAAACAGATAAACAAATCATTTCGTTATATGAGAATGTAATACAGGGTGAGTGGTCTTTGGATACTCGTCTATTTTGAAAACTGCGAGGAAAATGTGAAATAAGTTAATAGGAAATGATAATACAAGGGAGGGGATCTCAACTTACAGGGTACATGACTGCCATGACCGCAACCTTGAATGCAAGTTCGATATTTCAAATAGAAAGGGGGAGGGGCATGGCGTAAATCAAGTAACACCAGAATGAGCTCAAGAATAGAAGGCGTGTTGCTTTTTTCATATCTTGTATAGTCTGAACGTTATGAACACTGACATTTTGAGAAGTCGCACTGTCACTGCCAGCATCTCTCATTGTTACAGGTGATCCAAGATGCCTGACAAAAGAACAGAATAATAGAAGCCATTCTAATATCAGGGAACTCAGCTCCAGAAACATTGCAGAGGACTCCAACAAACATCTAGACAGACATCCAGTATCGCACAGCACGATCACCTACGTGATCACTGAATTTTCAGAAACTAGCACTGTGAAAGTTACCTCAGCCTGTCCTTCATTATTCCGACAGTAGATACCAATCTCTACAATCGTTATAAACAGCACATGTAGTAAACTAAAGGGAAATGACCGAGAACGGCAAGTAGAGTACTGCGCGTGGGCTACGAACGAACATAACTAAATTTCTCATTTGCACATCACATATCATTCACCGTCGAGGCCTATTTCTGTTCCAATGAGAAGGTTAATGGGATAACTATCAATAGTGATGTAATAGTGATCGAAACTGGGTTGATCCGAGTAAGGAAGATAGTCCTGTAAAGGAAAATTGTGTGGTATGGAATATGAGACAACCGTATCACTGGTCTATTTTTCACCAATACTACCTTAACGATACAATAGTAACTAACGCTCCTTAAGGTGCATGCGTTCCCTTTCCTTCTGAACCCAGACGAAAACTTTCCTTCTTATTTTCAAACAAAAGGCTCGATGCATCATCACAGGGAAGTGGATTGGCAGTCGTGGTTTCGTGAAGTAGCTGTCCAGATCAACTGAGATTGTACCCTTTGATTTCTAGCTGTAGGGCCAACTGAAGCAGATCATGTATGCTGAGAAGCCCCGCGATATAAAGCAGGTTTAGGAATGCATGTAGCATACGTGTGACCACACTTCAGACATTTTGTTGTGTGTGTAGTAGGAATGGACACGGCGATTATGGTCGTGTATTAGACGGAATAGCCACTACACAGAACATGCGTTGTTGCTGCCTCAGTTGTAGAGTGGTATATCTGAGTTGTGGGATCGCAGTTTCGATCCCAGCTCCTGCCAGTACGTTTTCTGGTGGACAAACGGGTTTTCACGGGCTTCTGTTTCCTTCCACATTCTCCATTCCACTATTAACACCCACTTCACCATCCGCGTCTCCTTTAACCTCGGAATATAATTGTGGAATATTAAACTAAACTAAACTAAAAAGCTGTAGCGTATAGTTGGTGACTGACTTTCAAACTTCCAGTGTTCACAACGTGCAAACCATACAAAATATGAAAAAAACAATTACATCTTACATTTCTGAGATCACACTTGCCTTACTTGATATGCGATATGCCTCTCTTCCCATATAAAATTTCGAACTTGCATTCAAGATAGTGGCCACGGTCACCATGTACTCTAGAGGTTGTGCCTCCTCCCCCTTATCTCATTAACAGATTCCAAATTTTCCTCTTATGTTTCAAAATACATGGGCGTCCAAAGACACTTGACTTGTTCTGTATTACACACACACATTATTAGTATCCAGAAAACAGTACATGACGTCATATAGACGAGTAACACAAATATTTCCCCGGATGTTAAGTGACAGAAAAAATAAATATACAAATACTGACTGGGAGGTGCAGTTTTCTTCACAGAATTGTAACATTCGAACTTGCATATCAGTTATTCTACATTAATTATCAGTATTAATAACAATAAAAAATTTCAACATGAAATTCACTGCGGTGTATACAGTGTATACAAACAAATCACAATACTAAAAGTTCACCTGAGCTCTTTGCTAAAATGTTTTATCAAATACGGATAGGAACAAGTAGGGAGGGATGAAACAAAGAGCAGAGAAAACTGAGAAACGTCTCATATGTACATCATCTTACCTGCCAATTTATCGCTCGCTCTGTTAGACACTGTAGAGCTTCTCCTTCCTGTAGCCTAATTGGCATTCCGTGTAGCTGCTGAAGTAACTTTAGGATTTGTTTTAAATCTGGTCTTCGTGAGCGTAAGCAACAAGGACACAGGAATTTGAAGTCCTTAAGCAGTGATGTCGCCATTTGTTGTGTACCTCCAACTGAGTTTGGTTTTAGTTTCGATGAAATTGACTTTGGTAATGAAACACATCCAGCTGGAATAGAATACGGGTGTAGTTATTAATATCTTTGCGTAACATGATGTCTTATATTCATAACGATATAACAAAAGTTGTATCTTACTTCAAAACAAACGTTGCACAGTGAAAGAAATAATGATGAAATGAGATGACAATTTCGTAATAATGTAAGTCAAGAACGTTGAATGCAAATGTAAGGATACCTTTCCTAGTAAAATTAATGAAATGAAATTTCTAGTTTTACGACCTGCGATTATACGACCTTTAGGATAAAAGAGAGAAGTAATTTTATGAAATAATTGGCGAAATGAGAAAGTGGAAGGACACGGGAGAATCCTGAGAAAATCTACTGACAAGTTGTTGTTTGCCACAAACTCAAATGGCTGGTAACATCGAACCAGCGACTCCTCGCATCAAAGGCGACTTATTTACTACTCGGCCACCATGCCTCACAACTTCCTTTGGTGTTGAAATTATTTTTATTAACTTATTTTCTCGAAAGTAGTTCTGCTAATAAATTGTACGAACACAAGGAGATACACTAAATAAATAATAAGAGGTTTCAAATTCTTCTCTTACCAACACCTTTAGACACCAATACACAATAAAACAGTTTATTACGAAGGGACATCAAAAAGTTCGTACAATCTCTCAGAATAAAAAGAACTCTCTCGGACACGCGTATTGTACCTTGTTTATTTTAAGCTACAAATTATTGATCCGCACTTTTTGTTTTTATTGAAGATGCAATGACTGACACAGTTGAGGCACAGCATTTTTATCAAATTCCTGCATCTACAGGGGAAATCATTGAAACAAATTCACTAGGAGATAAAAGTAGATTACGGGAGGTATCCGAATGGAAACTGCAATTTCAAACTGGATACACGACTACTTCGGATGCCAATACATCTGGGAGACTATGATGTCATGATGGACAATGTGAAGATCATACTGGAAGACAGAAGAATTAACAATGAAAATGATGTGGCTGAAATAAGTGGTAGTTATAGGTCCGTCTGGTATATAATTCATAACCAGCTGCATCTTAAGAAAGTGTCAGCAAGTAGAATGACACGGTTAATTACCCCTTTCCAGAAGAGAATTTTAGAGGGAGTGTCAAAGGAATTGTTGAATCGCTGTAAGCGTAATGAAGACGACTTTTTCGGTCGACTAGTAACAACAGATGAAAGTTGGGTAAATAAAGGAAATGAGCAAGAAGTGGAAACGACTCTCCTCTTGTGTTCTGGGACTGTGAGGGTAACATTATGACAAACTACAAGCCAAGGGTCAGACTATCACTAGTCAATGTTGCTGTTATCTGCTACCTCGGTTACGAGGAACTTAAGACCAATTGAGAAACAATGCTCAGCCAAGTGTTGCTGCTGTTTCCAAATAATGTACCAGCAAATTCATTCAATGCATCCATGACGAAGGCAGTGCACTTAGAATATGAAATCATGTTCCATCTTCCATATTTACCGGACCTGGAACCACTCATTTCTTTTCTTCTTTTTTAAAAAATGAAGCGTCCACTCAAAAGACGAAATTTTGACAACAAAGATGACACCACTTCTGAAGTAGAAACATTGTTTCAAGCTCAAAGTTCACCCTTCTACAAAAATGGCTTACGCAAGGTGAAAGACCGCTGGCAAAAATGTGTCACGAAGTATGGCGACTACGCAGAGGACTAATGCTATCATAGTCTTATAGGTATGCACACCTGCTTCCTTCCAGGTGAATGCACGATCTTTTCTGATACCCTCTCATATATATAAATAATAAAAGTAATCGAGATTTTAGCATTTGACACACCATACACTTATGTATCTGTCAATATGTTCTGCGAAAATTTAATCCGGTGTGGTTAGGATGTGTGAAGAAGAAAGGAGTAAATCAACCTCAGTTGGAATGTTGATGCTGTAATATACTTTTAAAAACACGTTTCCATAGTAATTATCGTTTATTATTACTATTATCTATTAATTAATTAACAAAAATAATTTTGATGCAATATAATATCATTGAGTTTTCTCCATCATTCTTATTACTTGAGTCTGAAATAGGTCAAGAATAAGGAGAGTGAATTTAGCTTACCTTAAAAAAGACGTTCCATGATAAATATCGTGAAAATTACGCCATATCATTAATCATACAGATTATTCTCTTTGAGACTTGAAGTAACTTCTATTGTTTACAGCTGAAATTAGTCAGAGATGTTTTCTTGGATGCCACGTTCACTGGATATAATATCATGCACTCTTGAGATTCCGTTTACAAATTTATCGTATTGTTCAGTGACGTCACCGACTATGACAAAGTCGAAAATGACGAGTTAACTTGAAAATTAAGTCATTTAGTTTTAAGTCCCACCTTACGCTCTGTGATTAGACGGATGAGTAATTATGGAGAACAGGTGGAATGAAAATGGAGAGGACAACCTCGAGAAAACCCACGAACACATTGTCAGCCACCACATGTGGCTGGAATAGGACTAAAAGTGACCGCTCTACCACTACTCTATACCCCCACTCAAGCACTGAATACCAGCCTTTATTTCTCTTGTCTTGCTATTCTTTACTTGACTCCATATTTCTAGCATGTTACTTGACATGTTATAAGAACAATATCATTTGCTTGAACTCTCTATCTACTTATTGGACACCCTATACACATGTGCAATTTCTGTGTTAAACTAAATTTTTTGAGTCAAGCACTGGTGGTGCAAGCAAAAATTCAAAATTCTTGCCGGCTTCTGTAGTTACATAATTTAAACAGGAAACGTAATTAAAAAAAACAGTATAATCAAAATATACTGAAACTACATATACAGTCTCGATTTCCGAGTTTCATGAATGTTCTAAAATATTGTGAGGTACAAACAAAAGCAGACGTTTATTTTCTAATTAAAACACAAATATGAATATCATAAAGCAAAGTGAAAAATCTTACCATGGAACCAATCTTTGCACAATTCACATTGTAGCATCACTCCAGACCATCCTTTACGACAGAGGCAATACTTCGAGTCTCCTGTATCTTTCGCCCTCTTTTGCAGGTTTTTAATTCGAAGCAGTCTCATAGCCTCCATTTCCCGGTTGCTAGCTGCCTATATATATAAAGAGCAATGATGTATCAATGGAACGTTTGGAAATTAATGAACTATTTACATTTGACTAAATAATATTAATGACTATGCATGAAAGTTGTTTACTGTTTTCAATATTAAAGAACTCAATAACAAATCTATCTTTTTATTTTATTGAGTTTTTCGCTACTCAATTCTTTAATATTGGAACCATTAAAAATATGTCTTTCGTATCGTTTATTTACATACGATTTCTCAGTATATTTGCAAAATCCACCTCAGTTATAGAATAGAATTGATATGTAAACAAAAACACATTATTTCTTTATTATAATAAGTCATATTAAGTTACTAGCTGAATATACCCATTCTTCGCATGGGGCTGTATTTGGAAGTAAACGCCTGTGAGAGTATCACCATTCATTTCAGCGACCGCGAAAACTATGGATTTGACACTAATATCGGTCATTTTGGATTACTTTTACATATCTCAAACCCTACTCCCGGTGACCTCCGGCCCGCAGCCGAACGGGGTGAATTTGGAAGTTAATGCGATCGGAGTTTCACCATTGATTTCAGCGACCGCGAAAACTATGAATTTGACGCTAATATCGGTCATTTTCTACTAAACGCCTCCCCCCCCCCCCGAGACACCCTGGTTCCAAATTTTGAAAAATAAATAAATAAATAAATAAAAACGCTTCGTCTTGATCTGCGGCCTGGACCTACGTATCCATGACCAAAATTTGGTAATTCTCGGTCCACTCGTCTGGTCCCCAGGCCGCACACAAACAAACTCTTTATTTTATTTATATTAGATAATAAAGATCTCAACAAACTCATCAGTCACTTCCCGTTGTCGAACAGTCTTGAAATTATCTATGCGTATGCTTGGTACACAAGTAGCCAAGTGAGTTTCATTCCACAGCGTGCAACTTCAGTAAACTTCCAAACTATGGGAATTCAATACTGAAACTTGTAGTAGTATCTATAACTACTGGTTGTAAATGATTAATAAGATACAACATAGAAGCTGATTATCAAACGCTGAATTCATATTATAAAGCCAAAGCCATTACTTGCTATTCCTTACTGTTTCTGTTTTATGATGATAAAGGTTGAAACAGGAAATCGTTAATTTGAACCACTTCCAGACAGAATACATGGTTAAGGAAGAAGACAGAACCTACTCTTGGGAAGCTGATTCGATTGCAGAAAGCTGCATCTCAACCTCTCTTACCGTCTCCGCTCTATGGAAATCAGCATTGAAACCGGAGGTAGTAGTAAATTTAAACCACTTCTGGTTTTGGTGGTGTTGCAAGTTGCCATCGTATGTTCCCTTGACACCCTGAACTGATTGCAGAAAACCGCCTGTCGCTATAGATTACATTTTTTGTTCTATGCTGATAAATGTTGAAACCGGAAATCGTTAATTTGAACCACTTTCGGTTTAAACAGAGGGTTAGTGGAGAAGGCGGGATCTATTCTTGGGAAGCTGAATTAATTGCAAAAGTCCGCATCTCGATATTTCTTGCTCTGATATCTGTCAACAGACGGACGGACGGTCAAACTTGTTGTATACACTTTACGACACTTACGCATAGCATAGTTTGGATGTCTAATAAATCGTAAAGGGCGGTCCAAAAAGTGTTGGGAAATTCAAATAAAATCAAAAATATCTAAGAAATATATAATAGCATAGTCTGTATGAATGATATGGAAAAGGGGGCAAACCTAACAGGACGTATGATTATTCTGAAATACGGTATCTAGTATTTTACTGATTTTAAATGACTATACGTTGAATAATTCTACCTGACGGACATTTCAAACAAACCATTTTCGAATGTGGCAGCACGCTTTATGTAGGTATCAACTTAGCAAAAGAACAAATTAATAACGATTTTAGGAAAACTCATTTTAGGGGTGTAAGAATTGTATGCCACGACAAAATCTATCTATTTCGGATGAAAGAAAGCGATTTAGCTAAATCTCTTTGGGAAAGTTCAATCTAGTGGCGGCTATGGGAAAATTCAATTTCAAAGTATGTCAGGTTTTCGTGAAATGGTGACCCTTTTTAGATGAAAGTGATTTACGTAGACCTACACTTCGGGAAACTTAACTTACAAGTCATTTTGAAAAAACTAATTTGCGCACCTAAAGGTAATTGTATACCGAAGGCAGTTACTTTTCCTAAGGGTTTTTAGAGGAACTTGGCTTAAGTACCTTGAAAGCAGCAACTACTTTTGCTGGAGGCGGTGGCAAATCTTTTCCTTCCGATGCAGTCGCAAAGATCTGTAGTGGCACGGAATCATCTTTTCCTCTTCTTTTCTTTGCTTTTAAGCTATCAATTCCAACTTCCAATCTCGGAGAGAGAACCTAGGAAAGAAGAAAAACTCTTACTGGCAAAACAAAATTATGTATATAAACTTTGCAGCGTGATTCAAAATATGTCGTTGATTACATTACGAAACATCGGTAAGTACTTTTCCTCTTTCTTTAGAAGAACAACTTAGAAATAGCACATTCGAATAAATAACTCTCACTGAAAGAAAGCTATTAATTTCAGAAAACCATTTAGAGATATAATCGCCTTGTTAGGTAACAGACTCATACGTATCGGATCCATGTGTGATATCTGTCTCAATTTTGACACGCTTCTTCTTCATATGAGCAATGGTATAACATTCAAAATGCTAACAGTGAAATATAACCAGCCTATTCTTTTCCTAACACAATAAAACCTGTTAATCTGGCCAGCTCCACGTTGGCTATTCGCTGTAGCCTTTTTAAAGCTGCACCATTTTGGAAATCCAATTTTAACTCAGTTTTGTACGAACAGTGAAAGACGCATTTTATTTAACGTATTATTACTACAGTAAGAAGCTTCTGAAATGCAGTTGACATTATTTTGAAATAACAAGTATTATTATTAAGAAGAAGAAGAGGAAGAAGTGAATTTTAAATTAAACTTACTTTTAGCGTATGTTCAATCTGGATATTAATCTGTGAAAGTCATAAGCAAGAAAACTTACTTCAACACTTGCAACTAATAGTGTTATTAAAAGTATTTATGACTAGAGATGAATATATAAGTTACTGAAATGCATCACTAAAATTAAAAATTGTTGTAATTAGCCAAATTATTTTTATTTCAGAAACTCAAAGTAAAGCAAATCGTATCAATCAGCTTGAAAAGTTTTCGGGTTTATTTAAGTAATCATTAGGACAGTAGATATAATATTACGTTTGAAGAGTTATCATATTTAAATAGCAATGCCATCTAGTTTGCAATATATGTAGCCACTGTGTTTTAAATGTCAAGTGTTTCTAGTCATCTGTTTTACTTGAACTTGCTTGCGTGAGTCTAATTTACCCAATTTACGCAGAAGCGCAATGTAGTCAGCTCAAAATAAGACGAAGCTCCCTCGCTAGCGTACGCGCCTTTGGCGTGGGAAACCCGGGTTCGATTCCCGGCGGGAGCTTATGTGGTTCGGATTCCACGTTAATAAGTAGATCCACGTCTCATATAGCCTCGCTGCTGAAAGGGACGCTAAACTAAAATCAACCCAACCCAACTCAAAATAAGACTATTGTGCTTGGAAATTATGCGTCTAAAAGAAAGAAAAACGAAAGAAGGTTCTCAAAATTTAAACCTAGAAAATATGACGCTCGATGATGATTTTCGACGTGGAAGGCTCTTGATCCCAGATAATGATAAACCAACTGGATATGCAAACAATAATTGGAGTCCTCGTCTGGAGACACAAATTGCACTATGTGGTAACGTCGCAAATAAAGAACCATAGATCTACCAATCTATCAAATAGTTCTGTCGATTCTTTCCAGATGGCAGCTAAAGTCGATATTCATTGACACTAGCATCATTTATTAGTTCAGCCCTCGATTCGACTGCTTGTTGTATTTGTAGAGTAATGCTAATGGCTCCAAGTTAATCTACGGCGTTGCCACATTGTGAAATTTTGATTCCCCATAGCGGCTAAAGGAGGCCCCGGAGGGCATTTCATTAAATAATATTTTCGCTTTATTTTGGCCTGTAGAATAGTGCTTTGCGGTCCGTGGGCGCCATTCTTAGAACACCCGATATATATATATAGCGGGTCCATCAAAAAATATACACACATGTCATAGAAAATTTATTTTCCAACCTACATTTCTGGGAAAAGTAAGTTACAGTCCACCTTGAAAGAGAAGCGTACTTTCTGCCGAAACAATGTTCCAAATGGTGGTTGAAGTAAATGCTCAAAATGGTGGCATTCAGTATCGATATATTTCTGAGTACAGGTCACGACTGCTTTCGCGTTCTTCGCACCGGAGTGTCCAATGGTATTCCTATGAACACCGTTTGAATCTCATCCCAAAATGTGTACAGGTTACGTGGTTTATGATAATGTTCCTAGTATTTTACTGCGCCCCATAAGAAAAAATTTAGCGGGGTAAAGTCTGGAGAGCGTGTAGAAAACTCGATTGGTCCTCTGCGTCCTATCCACTGGCCTGGTTCATTCTGATTCAGGTATGCTCGACATTCTTATGATAATGCAGCAGGGCGCCATCTTGTTGGTAATAAATCAGTAAACGCTGTTAGGTACTTTTCGCCAATTACAGAACCGTCAAAATGGAAAAAGCTCAAGGAGTCCGCTAGGAGACAAACCACACTACACACTTATAAAAGGCAAATACACGCCATTTTCAACAAGAACGCGGGGATTATCTTCAGTCCAGTACACACAATTATATCTATTGGCAGTTCCATTAAGTTTGAATTGTGCTTCTTTCGATCAAACAATGCTACCTATTAATCCCGGTTCACGTGCAACCATAAACCCATTCACAAAATTGTATTCTGCAATCTCGGTCGTCACTACTTAGCTGCTGCATCAACCTTGGAATATACACATGCAACTTATCTTTCTTCAGTATGCGTAACACCTACTAGCATTTGCACCGCTCTCAGTGTGCCTTAAGATTTTTGTGGTGAACACTGAAATAGTTCCAACACCGAAACTAAGGATTCAGCATTTGTAGCCGTGCGAGGTCGCCTGATCGGCCATTCTGCACATCACACATATTTCATGAACCTTGAATTTGTATCGCAGATCTGTAATTGTTGTCCTTGAAGTTCCATACTCACGTCCTCACTGTCTCCGAACCGCAGCAACATTCTCAAACTTCCAGTATCACTTAATAACCTGTTTCCGCTCTTCAAAACTCAAACATTCGTCCATCATGTTGATATTACTTTATTGTTACTAACAGGGTTGCACAGCTAGACCGATGGTTCTGCTGCCACCTGTTGAGGAACATTACTTTTTCCCCAGAAATTTAACCTTGTAGGTTGGAAAATAAATTTTCTATGACAGTTCAAAGTGTGTATACATTTTTTTTTTCGCACCTAGTGTATACAATAGATACGCTTATCAATGCAATTAAGGTTGGATCTGTAGAAGTTACAAAACAAAAACGATTTGCCTTTGTATAGATTAATAACATGTGACGAGGAATATTGTTAACAAAAACCACAAAGAATAGTAATTTGATGTAGATAAACACCTTTGATGCATGTCAAAGCCTAAACTGCATACAAAGATGCTGACGGAATGTCTGATGCTCAGTTCCTGAAGCTCACAAGCTGGTTCTAGCATCACAGCGTAGTCTTATAAATGAAATATTTACAACAATTGTATCGAGAAGTTTCTACTTTGCTCATGACAATACAAAAACGTATATTGGAAGGATGATCATGACGAAATTAAACATCAGACATAGATATGAGCTCTCATCAACCATATTCCCCAGATTTGTTACCAACTGACGGATTCTTACGTTGTTTCACGATTCACGTTTTCAGAACTTAAACTTTCAGGGTGATTCAACATTTAATGCAATATACAATTACTGGCTCACTGAAGGGAATACTTTCGCAGCATATTATATGTTGGAACGAAGTCACTCAAAGAAAACATAGAAAACTATTAACACCAAAACATAGTTGAAACCACCATTATAATGAAATGTTCTCTACTGAATTGTCTCCGTATCTGACGAAGCATTTAACGAAAGTTATGGTATTCCTTTCCTAAGCAATGTTTACACCAATTGGAACAAAAGACTCCCAAAACGAGAATATTTACTAGAAAATAGCACACAGCGTAACAGTAACACTACTAACAAGGAAAGTACTTGGGCTCGAACGGGTGAATATGCACAAGAAGGAAACTAAGTGTAATGTTAGCACCCCGGAAGCAAACAGTGATGTCAGTTTTTCTGCAAAATGCTGTAAACGTCCGCAAGAGCAGGACAAAGTAGAGAGCATGCCATAACTACACTGCGTCTATAGAGTCTGACCCTGGGCCATTTTTGCGGAAACGGATTGGGTGGATGGAAAAATCGGAGAACACATACCTGTATCCCTTTATTTTTAGGAGTACGCAGTTTGAATGAAGAAGAACAGGGCCCCACGAGTGTCTCAGACAGGATCCAACCAAAATTTTCAAATAATAAGGGGGATCAAGCAGTATAACGTTTGAAAGGTATTGTGAAAAGAAAGAATATAAAACACCCCGAGTCTCTACGCACACCCTGTACAAAATGGTAGACAGGCAAACTGTCAACACCGTTGTCATGAAAGTGTCTGTGACCATCATTTTGTATAGGGTGCGCATACAGACTAGGGACTTCCTAACGTCTGACAACAATACATCACTTGTACTGTGTGACTCTTGTTCGGGACACAAGGATGAACATATCCTCCGAGATGCCTGTGTAGGAAAACGTGTCGATATGAAACTCATGCCACCAAAAACTACAAAATGTGCTCAAACTTTGGACGTATATTTCTTTCGGTAATGAAAATTGTACGCCAAGCGAATTACTATGTCCAGTTCCGTTATCGTGTACAGCGGCCGAATTTACATGATCGTTCTTTCTCCTGAAATTACATTCAGTCATGTATAGTCAGTTCTCGGTAGATATCTATGAACCAATACTCCCTTACGCATAGCTGAAAGCTGGTTATGACAATGGTGAACCTATACAAGCTTTCAAAAGTGTGATCGATGTGGCTTTCTATACGGACATTACAGAGTGTCCAGTGTTGACATGTGACAATTGTTCTTTTGTTACCTGTGCGTTCTGTAGTATTCCGTACTGCTTTGATCATTTATTGACAATTCTCATGTGAACTTAGAGTTACGCCACGTTATCTACATGCGCCTCCTACTGTGACCTCTCGTGGAGGTTTCTAACATCTTGCAGACAAACGAAGTCACCATTTGCTTGAAGGTAAGGGGACTTTTGTTTCATCTTGTTTCTTTTCACAATACCTTTCCAATGATCTACTACTTGACCCCCTTACCATTTGACAATTTTGGTTGGACCCTGCCTGCGACCCTCCGGGGGACCCTTGGACATAACTTTTTCATTCAAAATCCTAAAAATAGTGGGATACGATTTTCCCATCCACCGAACCGTTTCCGCAAAAATGCTCCGCGGTCGGTCAGATTTTCTAGACGCCCTGAAATTATGGAGCATTCTCTACTTTGCCTTGTTTTTGCGGACGTTTCCAGTATCTTGTAGAAAAACGGACATCACTGTTTGCTTCCGAGGTGCTAACATTAGACATGGTTTCCTTTTTGTGCGTATTCAATCGTTCGAGCCCAAGTACTTTCCTTGTAAGTACACTTTAAGCTCTTCCGCTAAAATGCTTCAAGCAGATACAGGGAAAGTAGAGTGTATTTTTTTCATAGTATATATATATATATAAAATATTCTCAATTGACACTACTTACCTCCAAGACTGTAGCGTTGGAGTTTTTCTTCAAGAAAAGTTTAGCTGCAAAGTCTTTCCACATCTTTGCTGCAAATATATTGTTTTCTAGAACAGATAAACCTTTCAGATCCACGGGAATAGTACGACCTTTAGCTGTCAACGATTCCAATACGTCTATATAAGGGTACATATTAGTTTCGTGGTAGGAATTCTGAAAATAAATTTTGAAAAAGGACCGATAAAAATCCACTGAAAAAGGATTTTAAAAGCCAATCTCACACTATCTTCTAGTAATACCCAAAGAAACTGCAAGACAATCCAACCAATTATAATAAACATATAGCTTACTCACTGGTGTTGCACCTGTAGAACTTATTTTCGATATTGTTTCAGAGTTCACCTCTCTCTCTCTCTTCGCCTGTTAGCGTCGAGAAGTAAGACCTAGTATTGATTAATCCCTATAATGTAAAAATGCCTTTTTCTAACAGAAAGTGTAGAGTTAAAAATATTTCAGAACAGTCTAGCCAGCAATTACCACAAACACTTCAAAATACAGAATTGGTTATTGGAATTCTAAAATGTTTTAACCACAAAACTTACTAACTCTATTGCTTAAGGAACTCAGAGGTTCAATGTCAGACTCATAGAAGTTCTCTATTGACTTCTTCCGCCATTCACTATTCCCGTCCTTCTTGGGTCCAAATATTCTCCTCAGGATTTTATTCTCAAATACTTTCAGTCTGCAGTCTTACCTCAAAGTAAGCGACCACGTATCACAACCATACAGCACAACAGGCATAATAATCATTTTATAAATATAGCTTCAAATTCTTCGAAAGAATTTGCGAGCACAAGAGTTTGGACTGAATAAAATGAATTCTCTGCTTTCGTCGATATTTAATTCCTTCGTGGCTATAGTAATGGTCTTTTAATAATGATCCTAGATATTTGAAAATGATACCAGATATTGATCCTAGATTCCTAAACTGAAAATTATTTTTATATGCACAAATTAACAGGAAAATTCATAGTATATGTATAAATCAAATAAGGTTAAATTTGTGTCATATAAATTGTTGCCAGATTCACACTATACAAGACTTGCTCGTGTATGACTTCTCTGACCAACGGCAAAAAACTGTCTACAGCTGAATAAAATTCGTTTCCATGAACTTCGTATCTTTCAATAAAGTTATTATATTAGTAAAAAAAATCCCAACCTTTGTTCACGTTATCTTGATTCGCATTCAATATTGGTCCACCGCAAAGTCAAGGGACTTCACGCACCAGAGATACAAGCAGCAAATCATTATGGGCCTTATGCAGAGTCATTTTGAAGCGCAATTAGTGCCGTACTAAAGAGTTCGACTAACATTAAGTCTCGTGCAGTAGTCAGTGGTTTAGTATGACGCTAATCATACGTCAAAACGACTCTGCATAAGGCGGTATATGCTTTAAAAAGATTCATAATTTTAGACGGGTTGAATGGATCATATATTATACCAGTAAACGGCAAAATATTTTCAAATATTCTTACTTTTACCTTGGCGACTTCAATGAGTTTTTCATAAATTACTAATTAGTTTTGGCTCCAAGAAAATAACTGTGCAAAGGCATGTTTTAGGGACATCAAATTGGCAGTGAAACAATTAGCAAGTCGCGTGAAGCAGAAGGTTAATCATTGCAGTGTGTTCGTAGTTATATTTTTTCTACTTTAATCACTTGTTTAATCGTCCTAGATTTAAAATATAAATAATGTGTTACATTTGCAACTTAGATTACCGTAATTTTCTGTATTGTAGCTATTTTGTTTGTTTATAACGAAATTATCATTCTAATTTGGATTTATGTCGGAAGAATATGTTATATCTCAGCCTTTATCTCTATGCTAACGGAAGTGGTAGAAATCTACTACTGTTTCCGTTTCCAAAATTGAGTTTCATACAAAAGAAACTGAGAACGAGAGACTGTGTTGATTTATCTTTGGCGTCTCACAAACACATTTATTCTGATCTTAATCCCTATAGCAATCAAGACAAGATTTACCACGACCGGCAAATCCCCGTAGTTAAGGAGTCTACCAGTTTCACAATGTGAAATGAAAAAGCAGTTTTAAAGATGCGAAGGATGAATAACTCGTGGCAACAATTCATACAGCACTAAGCACATTTGGTTTATACAATGCAAGTTTTCCTATCACAATGTGAACACATAAGAACAATTTTCAGTGTTCCGTGATTAATATAGTAGACATTTTTGTAGAATTTTAATATACAGATCTCTGTTTTGAAGTATCTTTAGCTCATTACTTTCTGTGAGAGGAAGATATGTCTTGTGTCAAGCAGCGTAACTAAGAACGCATGTACCTCAACCCCAACCAATTTCTACTTTTATGAAGACAGATAAAATTTACAGAGAACATATTTTTGACTTCGTGTTTTTCATCTAGTCAATCACTACTTACTAATACTATACAAAAAAATCATAAAAAGCTAAGAGAAACAGTTTCTTCCTAAATAAATTAACACGTAAGATGTTTACCACTAATATATGAAAACTCATCAAAACTTCTGGATCCTGTTTGCAATTTTCCAAATCGGGAACCGTTTGGAAGAGGGATTCGTTGACTACTTTCTCAATATCAACAAGGTGACTTTTTTGGTTTTCAATGCTCAAAGATTTAAAGCTTAATCTGTGACATAATGCCACGGATATACAGTGACCAGGCAGAACATAGTGACCATTTACTTGATATCTGGTATGTTCACCTTTGGATCGCAGGACAGCAACAATGTGCTTTGGCATGGAAACAATGAGGCCCTGGTAGATAACTGAGACATGGCGCACCCTCTTAGCACACACAAGTCACTTAGCCACCGTACATTGCGGAGGAAGTCGGTAAGCTCGGATCTTATGTTCAATGACATAATAAAAATGTTCAATTGGATTAAGATCGGGTGAGTTTGAGGGCAACTGCAGCAATTCATCACTGTGCTCTTCGAACCACTGCAGGTACAACGTTGGACCTGTGACAAGGAGCATGGTCCTGCTGAAAAGTTCCCACTGTCAGCTGGAAATATGGTAGACATGTATCCATGTACGTGATCAGCAATGACCTGCCGATTGCTAGGAGGCGTCATCGTGCCCTTTACACACACACACTACTGGGTCTGTAGATGACAATGTGAAGGTTCCCCAAATCGTAACGGAGCCACCACCGGCCTCTCATCATCTTATCCTACAGGTCTCAAAAGATGTTTCCCTGGATGACGACAGGTTCTGACAAGCCATCAACATCATAAAGGCAGTATCCTGATTTATCGGACCATGCAAAGTTGCGCCATTGCTCTGCAGTCCAATGATGATTGGCACTTGCCTATTCTAGTCGTTATCAATTATGTCGTGCGGTTAACATTGATAACACGTGTGGGACATCAGATGAGGAGGTCCATATCTAACAGTGTATGGTGAACTGCATGCTCGAACATACTCGTGTTTTCTAAAGTCTGTTGAAGTTCGGTGATAAGTTTGCTACAGTTTTCGCCCTATCCAGTTGTGCTAAACTCAAGTCTACGACGTGCAACATTTTTAATGACGTGTGGCCACCCCACTTCTTGTGGTTTGGTTTGGTGCTGGTTTTATAGTCCTACAAACCTTTTCCCACCTTTGGAGGATACTAAACACGGCAGATAAGTCGCGCTGTTCCCAGTGGCCTGGCCACACTATTAAACTCGGATATAGCGTCGTCCTTCCCCATTCAACGCAGAATCATCATACTGATTAATCGACTAAAATCCGTCAGCTGGCGATACTCCGTGGCAGTTAGGTCAGCCTGACTTCTCCCCGTTTTCCAGGTTTGTCGCTACCCTGCACTGAATACTACTTCGGCCTAATAGTTCAAGATATTAAGTAATCTGCAAGCGAATATATTCTCAAGCTGTGAATTTACTAATTATTTTGCTAACTGCCAAAATTCAAGAATAACATTACTATAGTAAGATTCAGAGGCATACAGGGTTTTAAATTCAAAATATTTGAAACTAAAATTATCCAAAGTTTACATACTAGCACCGTTTGATATTTAGTATTCCATTCTTTCGCTTTCTTTAAAGCATCCTTTAGCGACGACATAGTTGGCAAAAACGCAGAAATTTCTTCACCTTCTTTGATCAGTGCCTCTACGTCTTGGATGGATTGGTAAGGTCTGAAAAGAAAAGGAAATTGATGGTTTATAAAAAAGTCATTACAGTTCTCTCTAACGGAAATTAACACCTCGAAGAGATTAAACAGAAATTTTTAAATTCTAAGTATTTTCTGGGAAAAACTAACAAAAGTTTCTACCGTTTCTTCGCTCCTGTTTAGGAAATTTAATATCGCTATTCCATAATTAAAATACGTAATTTCCATTTTGCTTAAAGCAAAGGAGAAAACAACTTTCTCATTTATATGAAAAATGCACACCAAAATTTTGGCAAACTACGATTTGCTGTCACATTTTTCTGAAGAAATGCAAGCAAAGTTTAAATCCTACATCATACAGTGTTTATAAGCTATAAAACGTATGTCCTACATACGTTTACAAGATCACTTGAAGACAGTTCTAAAAAGTAGACTTTAAAAAAAAATGTATACAAATAATATTTTAACGTCAACTTTGGAGTAAAAGAATTTCTAATGAAGCATAATAATTTTATTATAATATAATAATACGTAAGCAAGTCCGTTCGGAAATATGGCTATAATTTCAGACAAATACAGCAACCATTTTAATTTAAGCCTCAAATGAAGTTTCTTTTCTCTTCAGCAAACTGCATGGATCAGTTCAGAAAATGACTACATTACAAATGTCTGAATATCTTCTTGAACTCAATTTCTGGAAACTAACGCTCTTACGCATTCATACACATACACAAAGGGACGCGCAAACGAGTCACCTCTCTGATTTTTTTATTTCTTTTCGTGAACCACAGAAAGAAGAAAATGAGTATTGAAGCAAAAGTTACTAAGGTGAAGAATTTTTATAAAAGGCTATCTACCTCTGAACGTGAACGTGACTAACAATACTTACTTGTTGTTAAGACAATTATTAGCTTTTTCCTCCCATTGTTCAATCTGTTTTAGTATGCTTTGTAATTCGGCCATCACTGCCTCTATGCTTGAATGCGGTGGAAGAAGAATACCCGAATTCAAAAAGCCCTGGAGAGCATCTACAGTAACCTGCTGAGGATCTTCTTGTAAGTCCTTAACTTGTTCTAGCCATCGAACTTGCTGCAACTTCTGGAAATGGATGAAGGCACAAAAGACACAAAAATTTAATTTGCTTGTTGGATAGTACATATGAACATTCAGGTTTAAGAGGGAAGAAATAAAGTACATTTAAAAACACTTGTACTCTTACCGTAGGTAGAAATGAATTACACTAAGGCATAAATAAGTGTATTTATATCTTTTAACGTCTCTCAAATAGTCGAATGCCTAAAACACATGTTTCAGTGTGCATGGTTTTAGTGAGGTACACGGAATACTTTGGAATACACTTTCCATTAGAGGTTTTCTCCTCATAGTCTAAGAACTCAAAGCAACATTCTATTAACGAGCTTTCATTTAGTTTGGTGTTTCAAATGATTATGCATGTGAAAACAGACGTATTATATATTTCAGGAATTAGTATTTCGCCCTTGCCATGAAATAAGATTATTCCCAAAACGACAAACATGACAGCTCTTAAGCAAAGAATATTTCATTATTTTATTTATTTATTTTTTCATTCCAAGCACAGTGTTTTATGCTAATGAGACTGAGCTCCCATTAGGACTAAGATGAAAACTTGTTAAGACCTCTCTATTACAAACAAGAAATACCTAATCAAAAAACTAAAAGCTTCCTCTTACGAATCAAGGAGTATATAAATTATCCATATATATATATATATATATATATATATATATATATATATATATATAATTTTTTTCGCTAAGTAGCCACTGGATAATTATCATTGATCAAAACTGAATAATGAAGGCCACTATCCATTAGTCGTTTATCAACACACTACATAATTATTTCGTGCTTGCAAAAAAAATACAACATTGATAAGAAGTGACTAACTTCATATTTATCTGGTCTAGAAGTAGATTGTTTAAGTCATGAATGAATCGATGAAATATATCTTGATTGCAATTATTCATACTCTCTTTTTAAGAGTATTAAACGTAGTGCTTTCAAACATTTTAAAACACCGACAAAGTACCTGATACTCTTATCCATATTCATTATGGTATTTTTGTACATAGGGCAAAACCAACAAGTACTTCACTTTGTTTTATTTTTTAGTTTCTCCTACCTATCTAATGGGGTAGGAAATTCTCAACATGTTCCTGTATGAAAAACAAATCTAGTGCTTGTAAAAGAATTAATTCAGTAGCTGTTGTTAATTTTTCTCATAGTCTAGAAATTTCTCCGTACAAAATCTCTATGTAATGCATAGTTAGTTTAGTTTCATTAAGGGAAGATCGTATAACAATTTTCAGAATATAGGAAAAGCAAACTGCAAAATCTAACCTCACAGGGTGCTTTGTAATTGACAAACATTAACATTTGGAAAACTTAAAAACACTGGAAGCATTTGAAAGATAGCTACGTATTTTACGCACAGAAAAAAAAGTAAGGATGTAGGAAGCAACAAAAACAGGTATATTTCGGTTAACATATGCTAAGTGGGAATTGCATTATTGTCCATTTAATACTGTGCTGACTGGGATAACCTATCACTGGAAGAAAAAGTCGAAACTAGCACGGTTCATGTATTCCGAGTTCTGATTTTGTTTTACGTTTAAGTAGCTCTGTAATCATGAAGGATAGAACCTGAAATGAGATCCGAACCTGTAGTAGAAATTTTGTGCGGTGCACTGTACTCTCTGTCAAATAAGTAAATGTACACCTGCTTGTGAGTTTGGCATTCCTACACCGACTAGTGTGACGAATATGATAAATTAGACAAAGCTCCACTTTTGTGGAGAGAGGCGATGAAAGTCTGGAATACATTACGTAAGAAAGCAGAAGTTGTAAATACAAGTAACGCATATTATAGATAAGTGATGATAGCATAAGAGAAATACGAAATAATCTATGAAATAAAGAAAAGGAAAGTATCATAGAAGCATAGAAGATTTGAAGTAGGAACACAGAATTCGATTGCAGTAAAGACATCAATGACAATATATTCATGGCAAAATGGTCGTGATCTAATGGTTAAGATAGCCGACTACGAATCTGAAGGGACCATAGTTTGAATCCACTCATAGTATTCTTTAATTTTTTATTTTATTTTTTACAATTCTTCATAGTCCAAATGTCTTAATATTTTACTTTAAAATAAGGTAGAAATGCCACTGTCTTTGAAAAACAAGTTTGTATGAACATAAAAACAGAAGTGTTTATTTAGGACAGGAGTAGGGAGCTTGAAGCCACCTGCAGCCTTCCAGAACCATAAAGTGCAGCCTTGTGAACATGTGAAAAATGTTAAATTATACAAGGACTATGAAACATACTTCTGAAAAAGTAAATGGAAGATACATTATCTTCTTAATATGTTATAGAGCTATACGTTTTCATGTAAATTATTAATATAACTCTAATAATTGCAAAACAGCTACAAGAATTATATATGTCCAAATTATCATATGTGACCTCCTTGGGAAAAGGGGATTCTCAGTGTGGCCTTTAAAACAAAAAAAAGATTCCCTATCCCTGATCTGGGGGATAAAAGTAAGGGAGATTTCACAGTTATTGCCGAGAAGTATGTGCAGTAATTCATGCACGTAGCTCACAGAGTATCATCTAGAACATTCATTCTGAGAAACAAAGCAATGCGTCCACGTGGTCAAGAGTTGACAGTAGTTCAACGTGATGAAATTGCGGGTTGTGCATCACAAGGTCAGAATACATCTCAAATCGTCAGAGCACTTCGTTGCAACGACAAATTGTTCTCAAAATGCTTGGAAGTAAATGAAGTGAATCTTCCTCCAGATCAGATGGATCTAGGGCAACAAGCAACTGCAACTCAGGATGAAGCGTTGATGGAATAGTTCAAGAACAATCCAACAAGTCATAGATCCCTCTTGCGGGACGTAGAGTACGGCTGTTTCCAAGAGACTAAAGGCAAAGACTAAAAGGCAGTCTACCAGACAAACGTTCTTACCCAACAATGAGGATCTCGATACGGTACACATATTCATAAAATACTAACATAGATTAGTAAAAGTACGAAATCTGAGCAGAGACATCAAAAGGTATAGGAATCATAAGAGTCTAAAGCTAACATTGTAATATATGGCAATTTTATTTGCACGTTAGTCTCCGAACTCTCATCGCTAGTCTAGTAGCTAGCGCGTGTATTTTTGGTGCACGTGGTCCCGGGTTCGATTCCCGGTAGAAGAGCAAAGGAAGTTAATTTCATAATCATTCACTTCACTTATCATTAGTTTCCTTTAGCCTAAGGGACATAATCGTGGGACGTTAAACTTGGAAACATGTGCAATATACACGAAAGCAACAACCATGATGCTATGGAGCAGATCAACCCGAACGTAAAAGGTCTGAACAAAATGCTGGATGATACCAAGAAAGGAGGACCACTAGATCAAAGAATTAATACATGAAGAAAAAAAAATATCCATACCACCCATAACAAAAACTTACTATTTGAGTGTATAAAGAACACAATTCCTCTTTAATGACGAGTAACTAACTGACCATCGTCAATTGCAGCATTCAAATTAAAGGGGTGGTAACGAAATTTATGAACACCGTGTATATAAATATCTTAAATGGGCCAACATTTCGTGACACACTCTAATACAGTCTTGTTCAAAAAATCCTGGCCAGCTGCCTTGATTTGAAAGTTTATATTCTGACAACTGTATGTAGGAAATTCTACTGCTTAGTCTATAAATAAAAATCTTACCTGGACAAATAAACCCACACTTGACTAACTTAATTCCAACTGTAAGAATACAAGGCTTTTCAAAAAGAGGTGGACGGCTAAGTTTTCTTGAACAAGACTGTACATGTCAGAACGTCTTTCAGTCAAGAAGGTGAATCAGAGAGAAGCTATCGTACATGAGAAATCTGGAGTGTAAACATGCCAAACATGTTAATTTTTTTTTGCCAAAAAAGTGAACTCCCAGGTTTTTCTAAATGCGAAACATTTCTAAGGATTATATTTGTGCTCGTATTATGTTGGGCAAGTTGAAGAAAAAGGGTGAAAGGGGGTACTCTTCTATTAACATTTGCGCAGTTTTCTACCTGGTCCACCTACAAATGTATTTTATGTCAGGTTACTATCAGTGACAAGTATCTCCGAAACTGGCAAAACAAAAACAAAAACAAAATAAAAAAATACAATAGATATTACAGATGCACGTAACATTTTTTATCTAGTAAGCTTTCAGTTACTGCGTTGGGCATGTTCCGCTTAATAAATTATTACTTAAATGGAATTCTACATAAAAATCATGGATATATATATATATATATAGGTAGATAGATATAGATATATAACAATTTCCCGCTTAACCTTTTCTTTTTACGTGCAAGTTTCATTGCACTGTCTTTTTGATAAATATTCAAAGATGAACTAACTACACTGAGAATGTATCTAGCTTTGTACTGTATTATTCTAATTTTTGTTTTAAAAATTAAAAAGCCTCTTACCTCCTTGAGATTATGAACTATAGGCAGCTCAATATCCAAAGAGAGCCCCGACTCTATGCATTTTGCAATTTCCTCAGATTCTGGA